>NC_058135.1:41441128-41685738 GCF_016433145.1 Gracilinanus agilis | reverse complement strand
GAGCATGAATCATGTAACCATGTTAAAAATGATTATTAATAAATGTTAAATGAAGAAAAAAAAAAAAAAAAAAAAAAAAAAGAGCAAAATCTCCATAATAAATTTCATAGTCTAACAAAATAACTACATTGGCAATATCTAGTATACATAAATATATTTGTATGTAATATTAATTATTATATATTTTATAATATGTATATGTAGTATGTTTATGTGATACATATGTCTCATACTGCATTCTGAGTCCAATGCCTTGCTGTCAGAAAGTGGCAAGCATGGAGAACATGTCATGGTTAGTCACTTCATTGATCAGAATTAAGTCTTTCAAATTGTTTGTGTTATGCTGTTGTTACTATATAAATCATTCTCCTGGTTTTGATTACTTTAATCTTCATTTGTTCATACAAGCCTTTCCAGATTTCTCCCAAACTATTCCCTCTCTTTTAAGTGTTTTTTTCCTCTTTTAATTAACAAAAATCTATTTTCTCTCCCTCTTACTCTTCACCCTTGTTGAAAAAAAAGAAAAAAGAAAAATGTCTTGCAAGAAAAATACAGAATTAAGCAAAACAAATTCTCTCATTGGCTATGTTAAAAAATATATGCCCCATTCTGCACTCTGACACACACCATCTCATTATGAGGAGATGGGTAATATTTCACACTAGAGTAGTTTTTCAGTGTTAACATGGCAGGTGGTCTCCAGTGGAGGGAAGCTGAGTCTGAACTGATCCTGTGCTATCAATGACTAGAATAAAGGCATAGTTGACCTGCTCATCAGATCTATGGATGGCACAAAGCTGGGAGGGATAGCTAATGAATTGGATCACAGCCATTGGACTAAGTCAACAGAATGATGAACTAAATCTAATAAAATGAAATTTAACAGGAATAAATGGAAAGTCTTATTCTTGGATGAAAAAAAAAAAAGAAGAAGCTTCACAAGAATAAGAGGAAAGAGGCCTGGATAGATTGTGGCTGTTTGTAAAGGATCCAACAGTTTTAGAGGACTGCAAGTTACATGTAATGAGCAGTCCCAAAGCTAATGTGATCTGGGGCTACATCAAGAGGGGACATGGCCTACAGGCATAGGAAGGGAAAAGTCCCTCTGGATTCTATCCTTGTCAAACCCCATCTGGAATGTTGGTTTTAGTACTAGGAATTTTAAAAAGACATTGATATACTGAGTTTTCAGAGTTTTCAGAGGAGGCCAACTAGTAGACTTGAAAGAAAGATGGCAAGGAAGTGATTGCTATATATAATATGATATATACTATGTATGACATATGATATATATTATATACATAAAGGAAATTTGCTATAGCTGGTGAATGGTCTTGAGTCTATGACATATTAGGAGTGAGTTGAAGGAACTGGATTTTTTTTAGCCTCCAAAGAAAAGAGGACTCAGGGAAAGCAGGTAGAGATGGGAAAAGCACATTAAATGCCTCCAAGTATTTGAAGAGGCTCTCATGAGAAAGAATTAGATGTGTTTTATTTGATCTCAGAGAGCAGAACCAGTAGCAAGGAGTGTAAGACACAAAAGTGCTACTTTAAGCTTGAATTCGGGGGGGGGGGGGGGGGGGGAGGGAATGACTTTCTAACAATGAATCCAGACTACATGAAATTAAAAAGAGAAGAAACAGAGGCACTGATTGTAAATAGCTTTCTCAATGAGTCTAGCCATGAAAAGGAGGAGAAAAATATATGATGAAACCTAGCATCCAAAACATTATGAGAACAATTGATAACTACCTACTTTAGATGGGCATAAGTGACATTTTGAGAAGGGAAATAAAAAGTATCCCCAGTAATTAGGAAATGTTAGGCAAGGAACTGAAAAGCACACAGTCAGTTCCTATTTTCCCCACTGTTTTCTACTGAAGGCAGGAGATGATAAAGAGAAAAATTGGGAGAAGCAAAAAACTAGCAAAGAAGGTAGTATCTGAGATTGAGATTTCTTAATCATGACTTACTGTATATTGTTGATAGATTCCTGGATAGGGGTAGAGTATGTCTAAGCATTTATTTCCAGTATGTATTACAAATGAATTTTAAACAGAAATAATATTTAAAAGAAAGGATTTTTATGCCTAACCCTTGAATTTTATACTGTTGAGAGTAGACAAAAAGAAGAAAGAAAAGCTGTTACAATTGGAAATTCACAGGAGACAAAACTTTAAGACAGTGATTCCCAAAGTGGGCACCACCGCCCCCTAGTGGGTGCTGCAGTGATCCAGGGGAGCAGTGATGGCCACAGGTGCATTTATCTTTCCTATTAATTGCTATTAAATTTTTAAAAATTAATTTCCAGGGGTCTAAGTCGTATTTTTTCTGGAAAGGGGGCGGTAGGCCAAAAAAGTTTGGGAACCACTGCTCTAAGGGAACAGCAATAAAACTAATAGCCTCAAGTGTCTAAACACAAATGCCCAAAGTTTAGGCAACATAGAAAAGGAACCAGAAGCCCTCATTCAAGAGAACAAATTTGACTTGAAAGTTATTGATTAGAATGTGGTAAAATGAAATCTTTGACAAGACACTATCTCTGGATGGGTTCATTTTATTCAAAGAAAAAGGGCATCTTAACAATGTAAATGGAAAGAATAATTACACACTAAAACATCAAAAGTAAATGTAACAAAATTATAAAGATCCAATGGGCCCTGAATGAGGAGATATGATGGGAAGTTCATAGGTGTGACATACTGAATCTTTCATACTTTTTCAATGCATTGATCAGTTGAGCTGATTTTGCCCCCTCTTTAAAAAAAATACTACTTGCTACAGGGGATGGCTGAAAAAACTGTGAAGCTGTAAGAAACATTGAATATCATTGAAAAGCTATTGTCATTGAAATTGTCATTGAAAAATATCATTGAAAAGCTAATTTAAAAATAAGAACTAGGAAAAGTGAAAGGAGTAAGGGTAGGGGGTGCTTTGCACATTAAGAAGGTATATTATATGCAATGATCTGGGACAATCCTAAAAAGATATGACAGGGAATGCTATCCACCTCCAGAGAAAGAACTGTGGGAGTCGTCTTTCACATCAGTGTATCTTTGGTTTTATTTTGGGGTTTTGGTTATGTATGTGTGTGCCCTTACAACAATGACCAATATGGAAGTATATTTTGCATATAATAAAAAATGGCAAAAAAAGGTGTCTGTTGTCAGTCCCAATTCAGTTTTCATCTCTTTCCTTTGGGCTTCATGCACTTGATTGGTGACTCTCCCCTTTGATTTCCTCTTATTGGCCAGAGTGTGAGAAGATCATATTTAAAGAGAACTCCCTATTTATTTGAACAAAAATCCGTTTAATACATTAATGTGAAATAAACCCTCTCGCATCTTGATTTATTTGCCAAAACTATGATGTAGTAAAGATGAAATAGCTTAGAAAAAAAAAAGACCAATATGGAAGTGTGTTTTGCATGATAATAAAAATAAAATTAAAAAAAGAAGGTATATTCATAGGGAGAAATCCAGGAAGACAAAGAGTCTGGAAGAAATAGGGAGATTTCAACTAAATGGACCAAAAATAGAAACCATGCTCCCAGGTAAAGAATTCATAGGTAAAATTTTAACCTTGAATAAATGAATTCTCTGAGAAATAAGGTTAAGAACAGGAAGTTTGGGGAAATGGTGATGTATGTAGGTATATACATACATGTATACATGTGAGCCAGAATACACACTCTCACATTGAAGAAAAAGTAGTTAGTACAATTGAAATGTAGCATAGTTGCACTTGTCCTTTTTCTAAAGAAGGCCTTAGTTTGGCGTTTACTTTAAATTATTACTCTGTTAATACACTTAAATAAGCTGAGTCACTGGTTAATAATTCACATATCCTTAATGCTTTGGCATTTAAGCCCTACACACACACACACACACACACACACACACACACACACACACTTTGAATGAATTAACTGTGTAGTAAAAATGGTGGTAATTGTATTGATAATCTCAAAGATAACGAGGATAACCCCCTTTTGTCTCAGAGTGGGGGCAGACCTGAAGCTTGCAGGCTTGCTTTGGGTTTTGTTGTTGCTGCTGCTTTTTGGTTTTTTGCTTACTGTGTATTTCTAATGTGAGCAAGCCATTTAGAGAATGTGAGTAGGAGTTCTTTATAGTAAGAAAACACATTTCTCTGTACAGAACTAGGCCTGTAGATGAATGGGGAAATACACACACAAACACAATATAGTTGTAGAAACCAGTTTGTTTTCAACTACTATTTGCTTTTTTTTTTTAAATAACTGGAATTTTTCAGCCCTCTGCCATTTAGATACTTTTAAAAATCTAAAAATATTCCCTCCTTAAAAAATGTCTTTCTTTTTCTAATTCATAGACATAGAGTTTTAGAATTGCTCCTCTTTTCCAATGGCAGTCCAATGTTATCACAACTAATTAGCAGTTGGTTCATACACAAACTGAAATGAAAGCTAATTTCATGGTTTACTTGGAAAGCTCTAGGAAACCCAGAAGTAACACGAAGAACAAACATTACTACAAGGTCTGATCATTCATTCAGGGTTTTAACCACATTACCACATTTAGCTGTCATAAAAGCCTTATAGGCAGGTAAATTATGTTTATTCCTAGTTTACAGAGCAGAAAAAACATAGAGATGGGAAGTGTGCTGCTCTCAATTGCACAGATCAGCAGCCCCAGATTTTTTTCTCCAAATGTAGTCTTTTTTCACCATACCAATTCCTGGAACTTGTTTTCTAGATGTCCTCTGAGCTTTAGACTCAGGGTGGAGAAAGAGGAAGGATATGTTTGAATAGAAATATAAGGTTTTTGCAGCACCCCCTAAAAAACACTAGACATTAAGAGGAAGAAATTAGAGGAGTATCTCTCTGGAATAGGATTAGGGTCCATGAGTGCTTCCCCTGAGAACAGGAGGCTTGGGGGCTGGCATCAGGATGCAGAAGAAAGATAAGGGGCAGATAGGTAAGTGACTCATTCTATGCAATGTTCCTGAGGTTTACTTTCCTTATGCAGCTTACAAAAAGTTTTTTTAATTAAATTAAAAAGTTTTAAACCCTTTCCTTCTGTGTCATTTGGGATTATCCTAAACCCTGGGAGACTATAACTCCCAGGACTCTCTCTGCTACAATTTCCCCTGGCACCTCCCACTTCCTTTGTGGGAGGTGTCAGAGAAAGTATAAAAGGAAAAATTTGGTACCTTTTCTAGCTCTGGACCCTGAGCTTTACTCTCTCTCTTCCCAGGAGTGTCTGTTCTCTCAAACCTGGAAGCAGCTCTCTCTACCCTGGAAGCAGTGCTCTCTACCCTGAGACCCTGATCTCTCTCTTGGTGCCTTTTTCCCTTTCTTCCTACCTCCTAGTTTTCTCTAGACCTTAACCTTTTTAATTAAAATAAAAACTAGCTTTTCAAACCCTAAAGTTGCTCTCTGATCATTCATTTGAGGGCTCAGGTCAATTTCCCCCTGGCTACCTTCCTTTCCCTTCCTCTACCTTCCTCTCTCCTTTCTCCCATCCATCCTACCATCCTATCCTCCTCTACCTCCATCCCTTCATTTTCACCACACATTTTATGGCGACCCACTTCTGTCATGGCATTAATTCCAAGACAAAAAATTGGTAAGGGCTAGGCAATTGGGATTAAATGACTTGCCCAGGGTCACAGAGCTAGCATTCTAGTCTGAGGCCAGATTCTCCCAATTCCAGACCCAGTGCTTCATTCATTGTGATACCTAGCTACCTGCTTCTGTACCTTTAAAGGGCTCATTCATTTAATATCCCTAAGAGATCTTAGAGGTCATCTAGTCCAACCCACTCCTTTTAGAGATGAGGATTTCAGAGTCTGGCAAAATTAAATGATTCATCAAAGTTTAGAAAGGTAGAAGAGAAAAAAACCAAAGCTCAGAGTTTTAATACCTAGGCCTTTTCACAGCACCAGGACTTGGAGAAGCTTCCTAAGAAAGTTGTGGTTTGGGGGAATGGAGTCAAGGTGGCAGTTTAGAAGCAGCAAAAATTGATTCATCTATGAAAACCCTTCCATAACAATCAAAAACAAAGTGCTTCAAGAGAGACAGAAAACCAAATCCAACAAGACAGAGTTGCAGGACCCTCCTACTCAATTCAACTTAAAGGGTATGTAGAGAAGGTTGAATTCTCAGGTTTAAGGAAAAGAAAGAAGGAAGGTCTCAGGACCCTTCCCCCACCTACTGTGCTGAGACTCTGGCAGTCGGTGGGATTTCAGAGTGAGGGCTTCAACTGGGACAGAGTTCCTTGCTACTACAACTATGCAAAGTTCAGGGCTATGACCAAGCTGGGAAGAAGGCAGCTGGAGGAAAGAAGCAGAGAAGAGGGCAGGCTGGTTCCAGCCTTCAGCTACCACATCTCCAATTTAGGCCTCTGCAGTTGGAAGTTTTAGCCTCAGGGCACATTTAGCTCAGCAGATCACCTCAACTGGCTTAATTCAGTTTATCAATAGTACAGAGAAGAAGCCTCTAGAGGGCAGAAATGTCTAAACCTGAGAAAAGAATCCAGCTGACTGTGATACTAGGGCAAAGGCTATGGGAAGCTCAGGGCTTTGACTAGGCAGCTGGCAGGGAGGTGGCTGACAGAAAGGAGAGAGGAGGACAGAGAGTAATTACCTTCAGCCTCTACACATTCACTTTCACCTTTAGCCTCAGCTGGCAGCTGGAGAAGATCTTGCCTCAGGGCTCATTACTACAATAGGTCAGCTCCATCAACCTAATCCAGTAATTGTTGCTTTGGTTTGTTCTTTGACTCACCAGTTTTGAAGAATTAGATTATTTTGTTTCCAATTAATTTTACATTTTATCAATACATTAATTTAAATGAGTAAATTAAATTAAATTTTAAATTGCCCTTCCATAAGCCCTTATTGAGTATGATTTTTATTGCATTATGGTCTGTTTTTATCTTTTACTTTCTTTGTCTAGTCAGAGAAGAGAATGACAACGAAGAAACAATATATCAAAATCTATGGGATGCAGCCAAAGCAATACTCAGGGGAAAATTTAATTCCCTGAGTGCATATATCAACAGATCAGAGATGGAAGAGGTCAATGAAGTGGGCATACAACTTAAAAAACTAGAAAGTGAACAAATTAAAAATCTCCAGATAAAAACTAAATTGGTAATCCTAAAAATCAAAGGAGAAATTAATAAAATTGAAAGTAGAAAGAACTATTGAACTAATAAATAAGATGAGGAGCTGATACTTTGAAAAAAAAACAAATAAAATAGGTAAAGTACTGGTTAACCTAATAAAAAAAAAGAAGAAAATCAAATTAACAGTATCAAAGATGAAAAGGGTGACCTCACCTCTAATGAAGAGGAAATTAAGGCACTTATTAATAGCTATTTTGCCCAATTTATTGACAATAAATATGACAATCTAGGTGAAATGGATAAATATTTTCAAAAATATAAACTTCCTATATTAACAAAAGAGGAAATAGGATACTTAAACAATCCCATCTCAGAAAAAGAAATTGAACAAGCCATCAATGAACTCTCTAGGAAAAAATTCCAGGATCAGATGGATTCACAAGTGAATTTTATCAAACATTTAAAGAATAGCTAATCCCAGTACTATACAAACTATTTGAAAAAAATAAGCAAAGGAGTTTTGTCAAATTCTTTTTATGGCACAAATATGCTATTGATTCCAAAGTCAGGCAGACCAAAAACAGAGAAAGAAAATCTCCTTAATGAACATAAATGAGAAAATATGAAACAAAATGCTGGCAAAAAGACTACAGCAAGTTATCACAAAGATTATTCACTATAATCAGGTAGGATTTATACCAGGAAAGCAAGAATGATTTGATATTAGGAAAACCATCCATATAATTGACCATATAAATAACCAAACCAACAGAAATCACCTGATTTTCTCAATAGATGCAGAAACAGTCTTTGACAAAATACAACACCCATTCCTATTGAAAACACTAGAAAGTATAAAGATAGATGGGCCTTTCCTAAAAATAATAAACAGTATATATTTAAAACCATCAGCAAGCATCATTTGCAATGGGGATATGTTAGAAGCCTTCCCAATAAGAATAGGAGTGAAGCAAGGATGTCCATTATCACCTCTATTATTTAACATTGTACTAGAAATGCAAATGGTAGTAATTAGAGAAGAAAAAGAAATTGAAGGGACTAAAGTAGGCAGTGAGGAGACTAACCTATCACTCTTTGCAGATGATAAGATGGTCTACTTAAAGAATCCTAGAAAATTGGACTTCTGGGTTAAGATGGCT
The DNA here is from genome assembly GCF_016433145.1 of Gracilinanus agilis. Classification (NCBI taxonomy): domain Eukaryota; kingdom Metazoa; phylum Chordata; class Mammalia; order Didelphimorphia; family Didelphidae; genus Gracilinanus; species Gracilinanus agilis. Next base: position 41,677,469 of record NC_058135.1, on the reverse strand, counting down.
GCAGAGTAGAAGCAGGGTGCTTTACTCTCCTAACCAACCCATACAGCATACCTCCAAAGGACAAAAAAAAAAAAAAAAAAAAAAAAAAAAAATTCAGATGAAAGAAGGGACACCACAATAGGGCACAGTATCGAAGGGATCTGGGCACTTCCACACTATAAGGGGGGGAAATAGTTCCCATCAAAATGCAAGCTGATCAACCTTCCCCCATCTCACCCATAGTACTAGAGTCAGAGGCTGTGCACCAAAGTTAGAGTGAGAGGGGGTGCAAAATCTAACTTCTTGGCAGCTAACTGGGACCACCAGGAGCTTTCCCCTGAGAGCAGCAAGACTTGAGACCCCAGGAAGCTAGAGAGCTTAGACCTTGGGCACAGGAGTGGAGTGGAGAGAGACAGCAGACAGTGGAAGCAGCTCAGCGTGCTGAGACTCAGGGGAGAACCTCAAGTGGAGGAGCAAGCTTGGGCCAATTTCCAGGCTCTGGGCAGCTGATTAGGACCACCGGGGTCTTGCCCCTGAGAACAGCTAGACTAGAGACCCCAGGAGGATGGGGAATGCAGATCTTGGGTGCAGGAGTGAGGCTGAGAGAGGCTGCGGACAGCAGAGGCCTAGCAGACAGTGGAAGCCAGGAGACTCACAAAGTAGCCTCAAGCAAAAACTGCTCCTTAGCTCTATTCACAGAGAGTCTGCCTGCCTCACTCAGACTTCTGGCTGAGAAAGCATAATGATGACAAGCAAGGCCCAAGAAACAACCACCAAAAAGACCAAGAAAAAAGCTCTAACTCTTGATAACTTTTGCACAGAAAAAATCCAGAAAGCAGAGGAGTTCAAATAATTACAGACATTCAAACCTTCCCCCACAAAATGAAAACTGGTCACAAGCTTTTGAAGAATTCAAATCTAAGATCAGGAGAAAGATAGAAGAGAACTGGTAAGAAAAGTGGGAAATAGTTCAAAAAGAAAATAGTTTAAAAGGCAGAATTTCGCAATTGGAAATTGAGGTTCAGAAATCAAATGAAATGATAAGCAAATTGAAGACCAGAAATGACCAGCTGGAAGCCATGAAGAGCCAGACAGACCAGACTGAAAAGGAAAACCAAAAGATTATAGCTGAAAACCAGTCTTTAAAGAATCTGAGGAAATCAACTAAAAAGGTAGTGGAAATAATCAACAACTTTAGCAAAGTTGCAGGATACAAAATAAATCCACATTAATCATCAGCATTTCTATATATTTCCAACACAACTCAGCAGCAAGATTTAGAAAGAGAAACTCCATTTAAAATCACCCTAGGCGGCAGCTGGGTAGCTCAGTGGATTGAGAGCCAGGCCTAGAGATAGGAGGTCCTAGGTTCAAATCCGGCCTCAGACACTTCCAAGCTGGGTGACCCTGAGCGACTGCGTGACCCATTGCCTACTGGTTGTGGCCCTATGCTCCTAGAATGGAGTCCCAGGATAAAAAAAAAAAAGACAGAAGGATGGAATAGACTTGGGGTAAATGACCTCAGCAAGGTAGTATACGATAAACCCAAAGGTCTTAGCTTTTGGGACAAGAATCTATTATCTGACAAAAACTGCTGGGAAAATTGGAAAACAGTATGGGAGAGATTAGAATTAGATCAACATCTCATAGCCTATATCAAGATAAATTCAGAATGGGTAAAGGACTTAAATATAAAGAGGGAAATTATAAGTAAATTAGGTGAACATAGAATAGTATACCTGTTAGGTCTATGGGAAAGGAAAGAATTTAAGACCAAGCAAGAAACACAGAATATTACAAAATTTAAAATGAATAATTTTGATTATATTAAATTAAAAAGGTTTTGTACACACAATATCAAAGCAAACAAAATTAGAAGGGAAACAACAAATTGGGGAAAAATCTTTATAACAAAAACCTCTGACAAAGGTTTAATTTCTCAAATATACAAGGAGTCAAATCAATTGTATAAAAAAATCAAGCCATTTTCCAGTTGATGAATGGTCTAGGGATATGAATAGGTAGTTTTCAGATGAAGAAATCAAAACTATCAATAATCGCATGAAAAAGTGTTCTAAATCTCTCCTGATTAGAGAAATGCAAATCAAAACAACTCTGAGGTACCACCTCACACCTAGCAAGATTGGCCAATATGGCAGTAAAGGAAAATAATAAATGTTAGAGGGGATGTGGCAAAATTGGGTCATTAATGCATTGCTGGTGGAGGTGTGAATTGATCCAACCATTCTGGAAGGCAATTTGGAATTATGCCCAGTGGCTTTAAAAGAATGCCTGCCCTTTGACCCAGCAATACCATTGCTGGGTTTGTACCCCTAAAAAGATAAGGAAAAATACTTAAAAAATATTTATAGCCGCACTCTTTGTAGTGGCAAAAAATTGGAAAATGAGGAGGTGTCCATCAATTGAGGAATGGCTGAACAAATTGTGCTTGTGCTAAAAGGAATAATAAACTGGAGGAATTCCATGTGAACTGGAAAGACCTCCAGGAATTGATGCAGAGTGAAAGGAGCAGAGCCAGAAGAACATTGTACACAGAGACCGATATAGTGTGGTAAAATCGAATATAATGGACTCCTGTACTAGCAGCAATGCAATGACCCAGGACAATTCTGAGGGACTTATGATTAAGAACACTATCCACATTCAGAGGAAGAACTGTGGGAGCAGAAACACAAAAAAAGTAGGTAGTAGAAATAAACTTATTAGAAATCTTCAGATGAAGGCTGGATGCCCCTTTTGGGGAAGTGTTCTAGAGGAAATTCTTTTTCAGGTATGAAGTGTTCTAGTGGAGATTCTTTTTCAACCTATACAACCTTTGCGGTCCCTGAAAACTCTAAAATTCCATGTTTTTATAATTTCACTACTTGGTGAACTTAGTGCCATTCTAGGTAGTATAATGAAGTATATTGTAGACATGTAGGTAAAACAACTGAGAGGTTCACATCTGAGCTTTGCTATTTATTGACCTATGACCTCAGGCAGAACATCCAACCCCTGTGAGCCTTAGTCTCACAGGTTATTGTGAGGAAATATGAGCTATTACTATCCATATATGATAGCTTGTTATCCATTCAAACAAAGTAAACCAACTAAAGATTCTTAGTAAAAAATAAGTATCAAATATCCTAGAACGGAGATGTTTACTAAAATAAATAAAAATACTTTACAACATAGCTAATGTTGATTTGTGGTTTTCTATGTCAATATACCAACTCAGGAATCTGTTTCCATTTGAGTTTTACGCCATTGACTTAGAACATCTAGATCCAGGTTTCCCACATTCACATTCTCATCTTTTCCCCTTATATGAATGGAATGTTTCATATGAAATGAATGAAAAATTTTAGGATTTGGGCAGGGATTTTTTTTCACATTTTGATATGCATTTTTAGTCCCCTGAAGTTTTCACTTATCAAGAATAAGTAACAGAGAAAGTTGTCTGAATTAGTATATAAACAAATATTCTGAAACACCACTACACATATCATTCATTATATTTAAAAAATCAGTAAAACATCATACTATGAAGATGACTAATGCTTACAGATAGACTTTTTCCAGCCTGTTACTTGCTTTCTAGCCACAGGAAAATTATCTGAAATTGAAAAGACAATCTTTCCATAACTCTGCCTCCTCCCGCCATCTGGGATGACTTAATATCTAGACATCCAGCAATTATTACAATGATACAATGTAATCTATACCTGGAGAAATATTCCATTTTAAAGCTATTAAATACATTTTTATTTTTACAATTTTAATATAATTTTAAAACTATTAAAATATGTATGTAGTCTTCAGGGAAAATGTAATCAGCAGAAAATTTTTCTTATTCTCACAGTTCATGCTAGATGCATAATTTTTCCTAGGTAGTTTTTTCTGGGTAATTTTTTTAATAATCTGGCATTGTAAGTAGAAATATACATTCAAGATATATGGGAAAGTGAGTTACTACATAAAATTTGCTTGATCTCTTTCTATGGGAAGGGATTTAAATGAGAACCAAAGATGTGGTGAGCGATGGTAGAGATAACTAGAAGGATGCAGGCCTCAGAAGAATTAAGCATAGAATCTGAGGATCCAATTAGGACTTCCCAAACGGAAGGAATACAAACATAAAGAAATGGGTGCTTTGAGAATAGAGTTGGCAAATACAACAGGAACAGCCTACAATGAACTAGCTTTAGCAGAGTCTCCTTTGGGATATGAGAACACAGGAGCAGATAGTATGAGAAAACCCACTCCCCAGAGCAATTACCTTGTCAAAAATTCCCTTCAGGATACCTGTACTATCTTCACTTATGCTCTGAAAGCTTTCTTATCATATTAATGGATTCTCCACAAATAAAATGACTAATAATGATTAAAACTTTGATCCAAAATCTAAATAATGATTAATACTAAGAGGAAGATGGAAAGCATATGAGATTAAAAGTAGAGACTTTGCCTGAGACTCTATCAAGACATTTTACATTGATTTCCTTTAAAAAGTAATGTATAGAGTTGTTTTTTCCTCTTCTTTTCTGAATATATTTCATATTTTACTTTATTGAATAAGCTTTTGTGAGTGAATAAAAAGAAAGATAAAAAAATTTTCTTCATGCCAACATTGCCAATATAATAGGAAGTCTTCAGTCTTCCCTAAAGATTGAAGTTAAACACAAATGCTCTGGGTGCAAGATAGGTATCAACTATGTTTACAAAAGAGAAACCAGCATTTTTTTAATTCATCCTCTTACTCTCTCTAAAAAGTATATCTATCAAAGCACAAACCAATCTCTCCTTATTTTCCCACTTTTTCCTTTTAAAATGAAACCACTAATCACCTAAAACCTCTATTTTAGGTGAACATTTGTGATCTCTACCAATATAACTGGAGAGAATTTAATGAAAAGCATCCCACCTGGAACTACTTCAAAAAGGAACTGTCCAGGGCTCTCTTCATTGTAGGGATGCTCTACAACTTTGTTCCCGGGCAGTAAAATGGTACCCTGAGGAAACAAATGACAACAATATGAATCATCATAAAAGGATATTCCAGCATCTTCTTTGCTCTCAACATATATTTCAGTTCTCACTATAATTTACTCATGGCCTCCAATTAAATGAAAGTCAGTGATTAGAGTGATAGATAGAAAAGTGGCTGGGACTGGAGTCAGGAAGACCTGAGTTCAAAATAGGCTTCAGATACTTATTATGTGACCCAGGGCAAGGCACTCTGGTTGCCTCAGTTTCTTCAACTGTATAATGGGGACCATAACAGCACCCATCTCCCTGGGTTGTTGTGAGGATCAATGAAATAATATTTGTAGAGTGCTCGGTCTGTAGTAGGTGCTCTATAAATGCTTATCCCCTCCCTTCCTCCTCTACCTGCCCAAATTCTCCACAGGGCAGTAGCAGGGATGGGGCATTCTGGAGCAAATGCTGAGGTCAAGACTGACACTCTGGCCTGTGGTACCTGCCACCCCAGCAAGAAAAGATGGGCCAAGAAAACACTCCTTGAGCCACAGAAAAAGTACCAAGAAGTTTTTAGATTATCTCAAAATAATAATATGGGGGATTGGGGAAGTGGGCCCTGGCCTGGGCCCAGAAGAGACCACTAGCTGGTGAAGCTAAAAACCACTACAAAACCTCAAATAGGTGAAATTATACAAATTTAGAGGCAGCTGTGGATAAAGTGCTGGGAAGACCCATGCCTTCTTCTGAGTTAGATGTTATTAACCATTTTGTGTTATAGATCTTTGTGAATTCTAGTAAAACTTCTTTTCAGATAAAGATTTTTAAATGTACAAAGCAATAACAAAGAATGGGAAAGGTTCAATGATAATTGAAATAAAGATAGATTTTTTTTCTGCCTAAGTTCAGTAAAACTGCTTGACTATCCTACCTCTTTTTCTAGTCACATCACTTTGATGATTTTTTTGGTGATACTGAAGTACAAGTCTATGGTGATAATAAGCTGCAACATACTTACGCCCACCATCCACCCCTCCCTTGCCCTTCGGGTGACTAACAACTTTAATTCTTTGGAGATTTTGGAATTCCAAGATTTGCAGCTCTACAACATCACTCAAAGAATAAGATGGTAAATACATGGGCCTTTGTTTCAGGGAGACACTGGAGGTCATTCAAACCACTGCAAAATCTCCCAAAGGCAACCCAGACCATTCTCCTCCTCCTGTTTGGTTTGGGTCTAGCGCTCTATCAATCTCCATTATCTATCTAAGATATATAATCTATCTGTCTGTCTATCTATCTATATGTCTGTCTGTCTATCTATCTATCCTTATTTTTTGTCTTGGAATCAATAAATATTGATTCCAAGGCAGAAGAGTGGTAGGGGCTAGGCAATGGGGGTCAAGTGACTTGCCCAGGGTCACACAGCTAGGAAGTATCTGAGGTCAAATTGGAACCCAGGACCTCCCATCTCTGGGCCCGCCTCTCAATCCACTGAGCCACCCAGCTGCCCCCTACATTCAGTTTCTAACAAGTATCTATACTGCCTTGTTATCGTCATAGTCATCATAGTCCTCATCTCCATCTCTGTCTCCTCCTCCTCTTCCCTCTCTTCTTCCTCCCCTTCTCTTCCTCCTCCTCCTCCTCCTCTTCCTTCTCTTTCCCTTCCCCTTCTCTTTCTCCCCCTCCTCCTCTTCCCTTTCTTCTCCCTCCCTTTCTCCTCCTCCTCTTCCCGATTTTCTTCCTCCCCCTTCTCTTCCTCCTCCTCTTCCCTCTCTTCTCCCACCCCCTTCTCCTTCTCCTCCTTCTACTTCTTCCTCTCCTCCTTCTTTTCCTCTTTCCTGCTTCCTCCTCCTTTTTCATCATCATCATTTTCATCCTTGATAGCATTTATATGATGTTTACTACATGCAAGGTACCATGCTAAGCACTCATAAATTTTATGTCATTTGGGCCCTCACAACAATTCTTAAAGGTAGGTGCTAATGTTATCCCTATTTTACAGGCGAAGAAACTGAGGCAAAGAGAAGTTAAATATCTAGCTTGAGATTACACAGCCAGTGTCTGAAGGTAATCAATCATCTTACGTACCAAGTATAGGAGGTACAAAGAAAAAATGAAACTAGCCCCACACCCTCAAGTAGCTTACATTGTAATAGGGAGGCAGCAGGTACATAAATAAATATGCACATACATATATTCTGTGTGTATTATATGTGTATTTTGAAATACATACAGAATAGATATCTGGTAACTTAGCCACTAACGAGACTAGGAAAAAACTTCTGCAGAAGTCATTTTATCCAAGTCTTGAAAAAAAAAAGGAAATTCTAAGAGGAGAAGATAAGAAGGGAGAGCATTGTAGGTACAAGGGGACTGAGATTGAGATGGAGTATTTCCTTGATTTGCATGAGTATTGGCAAGTAAGCCAGTATGGTTACTCTAAAGTGTCCATGAAGGCAGTAATGTGTGATCATCCCAGAAAAAGCGGGGCAGCGAGGTGGCACAGTGGACAGAGAGCCACGCCTGGAGTCAGGAGGACCTGGTTTCAAATCTGACCTTGGACACTTTCTAGTTGTCCTTGAGCACATCATTCCACCCTAATTTCCTAGCCCTTACCACTCTTCTATTTTAAAATTGATACTCAGACAGAAGGTAAAGATTTATAAAATAAAGCCAGAAATACAGGAAAGGATAAAGTTTAAATACCCATCAGAAGAGTTTAACATTTTGCCTTAGAGGTTATTGCTAGAGTTTATTGAGTCAGGTGGGAAATGTGGTCAGGATGGTGCTTTAGGAAAATCACTTTGATGGTTCTGTAGAAGATGACCTAGAATGGGGAGATACTTTAAGCAAGGAGTCTAATTAGGTACTATAGCTGTCCAGGGAAGAGATGATAAAAGTGAACTCTAATTTGGTTGCTGTGTGAGTGGAGGGAATGGGATGGGTGTAAGTGGAGATTTTGAACCCTCGAACTTCATCCCCCAGAAGTCCCTTAGTATTTCCCCAAATTCCCTTTAATCTCTCCTGTGCCTCCACATTTGCTCAAGCTACAGAATTTATAAAACAATAACGTGACTCTGTAAATGTGCAGGCCCAGGAGAGATTAAAGGGAATTTGGGGAAATACTAAGGGACTTCTAGGGGATGAAGTCCGAGGGCTCAAAATCTCCACTTCCAGGGGCAGCTGGGTAGCTCAGTGGAGTGAGAGTCAGGCCTAGAGACAGGAGGTCCTAGGTTCAAACCCGGCCTCAGCCACTTCCCAGCTGTGTGACCCTGGGCAAGTCACTTGACCCCCATTGCCCACCCTTACCAATCTTCCACCTATGAGGCAATACATCGAAGTACAAGGGTTTAAAAAAAAAATCTCCACTTCCACAGATGCTTGTGGGATATGTTGTGAGACAGACACAAAAATGCTTTGGCAATGAATTGGATATGCAGGAAGAGTAGAGAGTCAAGGATGACATCGAAGTTTTGAAGCTAAAGATCTAGAAGTACAGTTGCCTTGCCAGACAAGTTTCCAAAAAAGAAGATTTTTGGGAAAAGAATAATTTCTGATTTGGTCCTGTTGAGTTTAAGATTCCTATAAGATATAAAACCTGGTGAATTGGGACTGAAGCTCAGAAAAGAAAATAGAGCTAGAATAATGTTTGTAGAGATAATCATTGAACCCTGGGGATAAGATAAGGCCACCAAGTAGGAAACACAAAACAAAAAGTAAAAAGGGCCTAAGACAAAGTTCTGGGGAACATCTTTTTACAAAAAATATTTTTCCTTTTTTACTTACCAATGGTCGTGTTTCATCTTTATCCTTGAAATAGTAGAGCTGGTCTCCCTTGAGCACAAACCAGCGTGTGTGCCAAGTCTTAGCAAATCCTCCTTGTTTTTGCAGCCACCCACACTTGGAGGTAGTATAACACCTTTGACCTTGTTGGACACTCTCTGGGGAGCCATACCTCTCCATGATCCTCAGATGGATGGGATGCCCTATTTGGCAAACAAAAAAGGGAAAATGATGAGATGCTTTTCTGCTCTTTTCTCCTCCTAAAAAATGACCTGTGAAATTCTAGAATATTCAGGGAAAAAAATTAATTGAAAAGCATGACATCTAGACTTTTTTGGTCATAGTTTTTAGGAAGTCCAGTAATTCTTAACTTATCTTTCTTTGATCTATTTCCAAGGTAATTATTTTCATCTGAGATATATCTACTTTCCTTCAATTTTCCCCAATATTTTGTAACTTAGTTTTAATATTTCTTATTCTTTCATGAAGTCATTAATTTCTGTTTGGTCCATTTTGATTTTCATATTGTTTAGGTAAGGTTTGTTTACCTTTTTTTCTAATCTGCTAAGTCTCTTTCCAAGATTCTTCCCTGTAGTTCTCATTTATCTTCCAGTTCTTTACTCTTAGACTCTCATTTCATTAATTACATCATATCTCACTTAAGCACTTATTTCATCTTTTCTCAAAATTTTAATTGATCTTGAGGCCAAGATATATTTTAATGAGATTTTGCTTGGGAATTCCTGACATTATAAATGCATTTGATCTTTTTTTTTTTTTTTGGTCTTCCCTGATTGGGACTTTGTTTTAGGACCAGGCTTTGTGTATTTCTAGTGGGACTGTCATAGCCTTGTATGGTTCCAGTCTATTCTGTTTGCAGTTCTGATGCTGCTCTGTTTTTTGCGTGTGTTTGTTTGTTTTTGGTGTTGTTGGAGGGGAATGACTGGGGGAGATGGGGAAGTAGTTGTCAATGAATGAGTTTGAGGTTCCTTCTCTGGAAAGAAAGGAATCAAGCATTCTTAAGCATCTACTATAGGGATACACATACAAGCAAAATGGAAGACAATCCATGTCCTGAAGGAATTTACATTTTAGTGGAGGAAGATGGCATAACAAAGAGATGAAAGCAAGATGGAAATGTAGGTATGTGGTTCAGGCATAGGGTTTTGAAGTCCAGGGCTGGGAGGGAAATAAAGGCTGGTTGGCCTAGGTTCCTCCATGAAATGGAAACTCAAGGAAGAATTCACCAATGGGTCTGGTGGAAGGATATTCCTGCATGAGAAGACCATCTCTGGGATTGGAGAGACTGAATCCAATTCCCAATCTCCATCCAATTCCCATCACCAATCTGGAGTTAGAACAACAGTATTGTGGTTCTGTTCTGCTCTTAGGTTCTGGCTCTGAGATCCCAGCCCACCCTTCTTCCACAGTTTCTTACCTGGTCACTTAACTATGGATCAAATTTGTGATCCTGCCCTGGAAAGATGAACCACTATGGTTTCTCTTTCAGTTTCTGGTCATTGCACATCCTAGCACTTTTGTCTGAGATCTTTGTTGGAATAGTAGTCTGGGGAGCTAGGCTACACTGCTTCCTCCTATTTTACCATCTTGCCTGTTCTCCATTTCTTGAATCTAAAACCAGGACTCTTTCTACCACATACATTTAGAATCTAAGGACTAATAAAGTCTCAAAAGTGGGACTTTTAGTCTAGGTTTTTCTGTCTCCTACTTTCATGCTCTATTCACTATGTTATACTGCCTCTCTCAAAGGATGATAACAAGGAAATGTGAATGGAATTGTGGATCTAATGGATGAACCAAAGGGAAAGAGTCAAAATAGAGAGAAGGGCAAAGGGCATTAAGTTAAAAATATAACCAACAACTGTTGGGATATGATTGCAGATCAAAGCATGCCATCTTTCACTTTATTTCCTTCATGAGTTTTTTTTAATGATATGTATCTTCTGTCATGGCATGAAGAATATGGAAATATGTATTGCATGAAATTACTGGTATAACCTATAACAGACCATTTACTGCCTGGCAAAGGTGGGAAGAGAGTGGGAGGGAGAGAATCTGAATTGTATAATATCAGAAAACAATTGTAAAAAATTGTTTCTGCATGTAATTGAAAAAAACTTTAAAGATAAGGCAGAACACAAAAGGCAAAAATATTATATCCAAAAGAAATTAGCATAGTGACCCCAAGTCTTCTGGTTCTTTTTATGTTATTTCACTTGCTGGATGAAAAATGTTTCCTCTCATGTTCTATATTTCTTCCTATTCTCCTCATTGCATAATTCTTTAGCAGATTTATGGTATGTGATTTTCAAAGCTATTTTTGTTACGTAGAAATTCCTGCTAACAAACCTAATCTTAACCAGTAATAAAAGACCACTGTATATTTTCATTTCATGTAATTTAAGAAGGTCATGGTGGCTAAGACATTGTACATTTATACACATTTGCTTCATACATTTTTAAAGGCAATTTACAAATAAGAGTAATAAGAGTAAATACACAATTAATGTGAATTACCAACCAATTTGGAGAATCAAGAATTCTCACCCTGTGGGTCTTGAGCAGCTTAAGGTCAATCATGCAGCAGCAGCCTTATTATTCTACCCTTACTATAAATGCAATGTTACACCAAATTGCTTCTATAATTGCTTAAGCTTTAAGTTGCTCAAATTTTACCAACCTGAAATGTGTAAACTAAGATATGCTCAAAAGTGGTATCATCTGACTCCCTCAACATCATAAAAGTCTCTGGCTATTTATCACATTCAGGATCAAATAAAAAATCTTTTGTTTGGCCTTTAAAACGTTTGTAATCTGAGTCCATTTCCCACCTTTCCAAATCTTCTTAGAGCTTTCAGTACATCATGCACTCTTCAATCCAATGACACTAGTCTCCTTGCTGTTTCAAGAAAATGAAACTGTATCTCCCAATTGAAACTGGATATCTTGAACTGAAAGTCCTAGTCATCTTAAACTCAATATATGCAAAATTGAGTTAATTTTCTTTCCCTCAAAACTTTCCCTCTTCCTAATTTTCATGTTACTATCAAAGGCATCATCATCATCTTTCTAGTCATGCAGGATTACAACTCAAGTGTCATACTCTACTCCTGATTTCCCATATTCAATTTACTGATGAATCTTGTTATTTTTACTTTCACAATATTTCTTATACATATCCTCTTCTCTCTACCCACACATCACCTTTATAGCAGTCTTCATCACCTCATACCTAAGACTACCAGACTAGTCTTCTGGTTGGTCTTCCCATTTCATCTTTTCCAACTCCAGCCCATATTCTATATAACTATCCAAGTGATCTGCTAAAGCTTAGATTTGACCATGTCAACTCTAGTGGCTCCCTGTTACCTCCAGGATCTAATATAAATTCTTCTATAGTTAATTCTGATATAATTCTTGTTTTGAAAATGCACATTTCCCCCTCAGTGTGAACTGAGGGAACAAATTAAAATTTAACACATTTTGCATATTATTTGTGATTTCATCCCTGTAAAATAGCAAGATATGGAATATTAAAAGACATGTGAATTGATCAAAAGATGAAAGTAGAAAGGACCAGGAAAGCAAAATATACAAAATGACTATAAAAATTTAAACTGGCACAATAACCATAAAACAATCAAAACTAAATCAAAAGCCCAGTTCTCTGAAAGTTCTCAACCTAAATTCAAAACCCTATTAACACTGAAAAGCTATCTAAAACTATCCCTCTGTGTGCACAAGTGGTCCCATTCCATTCTATCTTCTTTAGCAGATTGCCTCCTATATCTCTCACTTATCTCTCTGTGTCCTGGTTGCTTCTCTCCTAAAATAAAATATTTTATTTTAAGCCTAAAAATATACCCATATCTTCCTCCATCCTTAAAAAAATCCTCACATATTCCATCCCCAGTATCGCCCCATATCCTATCTGTCTTTTGTGGCTAAACTCCTTGAGGAGATTTCCTCTCACTTTCTTTTTAACTCTACAGTCTATCTCTGGAGCTGAAATTGCTCACCCCAAAGTCACCAGTGATCTCTTAATTAACAAATCAAATGACTTTTTCTCAATTTGCATCCTTTTTCATCTCCCTGCAACATTCCAGGCTTATCAATTTTGCCTTTGTAACAGTTCTCACATACACCACCCCTCTGATTCAAGCCTTCATCACCTCAACACCTGGACTATCACAAAAGCCTGTCTTCAAGTTGGTTTCTCTGACACAAATCTCTTCTCTCTCCAGTCCACCTTTTACTCAGCTGTCAAAGTGATCTTCCTATAGCATGGGTCTGACCACATTACCTCCTCTCCTCAATGAGCCTCGGGAATTCTCCATCATTTCCAATCCAAGATTAAAAGGTCTTCTCGTTGGCCTTCTCCCTCCCACCTTTCTGGTCTTCTTACATCTTATCCTTCCTCCCACCTCCACTCACACGGACACACATATTCTTCAATCCAGTAACACTAATCTCCTTCTAGTTTCATGAAAAGGACATCTCCCATTTCCTAGCAACTTCACTGGCTGTCCTCTATGCATGGAAAGTTGTCCCTCCTCAACTCTACTTCTTGTCTGTCTTTCCTGGTTTCTTCCAGATTGTAGCTAAAAATCTTACTTTCTGCAGGAAGCCTTCCCTAATCCCTCTTAATTCTAGTGTCATTTTCTGTTGATTATCTGCTATTTATTCTTTATATAGCTTCTTTGAATATAGTTGCTTGTACAATTTTTCCTCCATTAGATTGTAAACTCTTCAAGGACAGAGATTGTCTTTTTAAAAAATTTAATTTAATCCCCCCTCATTATGTATACAGTTTCCAACATTTTGAAAAGAATTTTGAATCTTGAATTCTCTTCTAGCTCACCCTTCACTGAGAAAGGAAGGAATTACCTATAGATTTTACATGTGCAATCATGGAAAATATAGGGATTGTCTTTTGACATTCTCTGTATCTCTAGGGTTTAGCAGAATATCTGGCACATAAGTAGACACTAATTAATGATTTACTGACTGAAATTATGATGAGTTTGGTTCCAAAGAACAGCTATCAGATGGCATCTCCACTGGTTTCTTTCTAGGGGCTTTTTTGATATTTTAGTTAATTTTGCTTTTTCTCCCTACTTTTTCTTTTTTTTTTTTTTATTATAAGATATAACTTTCTGGAAGGGAGATGATGATGAATAGTAGGAAATGTATGGCAAGTGGCCATTTGTAGTCATTAACAATTTGACAATCATTTACTAAGTGTTTACTAATGTGCTAGGCACTATATTGAATGCTAAGGATTTTTAAAAGGGCAAAAACAGTCTCTGCCCTCAAGGAGCTCATGTTTTATCAAACGATGAAACATGCAATTAATTATGTACATACAAAATATATAAAATGTGGACAAAAAGTATCTCAGAGGGAGAGCACTAGACTTAAGGTAGACCTTGAAAGACTTCTTACAGAAAGTGAGATTTTAATTGATACTTGAAGTCAGGAAGTTGAGGTGAGGAAGATATGAAAAAGATGATGGAAAAAAAATTATCTAAGTTACTTTTTCTAGCAGAATGGTTCAGGGCACCTCACTTAATTCCTCAGAATATAAACTGATACAAAGGTGTTAATCTGTCCTCTTAGAGGAGGGTTCTCTCCTTTGAGTGCTCTGTATATGAGTGAAATCAGTTTACTTTTACGTTTTCAATCACTCTGATGCCTACAATTTTCACTTAGGAAATGAAATATAATAATTTTTTTCTAACAGATATACTTTAATTGGAGAAAATGTGCTATATTAGGCATTACAAACCTAAGGAACGTAATTCAGATTAATTCAAATTAAAGTAAGTAAAGTATATTATAACTTACTTTTACTTTCTTTTTTTTACTTTCTTTTACTTTCTACTTTTTATACCACAAACAGGTTTATGTCTCATGACAAGCAAATAATTATTAGATCCCTATTATGTACACTGCTTTGTGTTGAGGGCTATAACACAAAGTGTAATTTTCAATGGTATTACTGTCATACATCTTGCCCCTTTTTCCTGTTGTGTCTCATTCCAAAAGCATTAATTCATGAAGGAAGGAATATGAATAGACAAATAATTAGTCCAAAACTACACAGTGCCTCCATCATGATCATGCTCATTCCCATTGTCCATGCCATCTAATTCTTAGGTCTATGTTTTCACCATGTTGCTGGAGGTCAGCTGTCCTTGGGCTTTGACTATCCCTTCTTTGGGCCAAGATGTTGTCCACAAGAGGAACAACTTTCTCAGAGAAGATGGTCTTTCAAAGGACCATCTCCAGTTTTAGATTAAACCCAGCATGACATCTCCATGACAAGTAGGAGTGATTCGCCCATGGAATCTCTCCTCCTGTTGGATTGAGGCCCCTTCTTCTCATCCTTTATGTTTTAATCTCTCTTTTCTGTCCCTCCTCTTATTCTTTCACAGCCCCTCTTCTTCCTGAGACTAGAGGAATTGTTAGCTGGTTCCTTCACCTCCCAATCATTAATTGTATCTCAGAGGTTATGGAGTTTAGTCCATGGGGCTTTATTTCTACTCCTTCACTTTCAGTTGTTTTTGAAAATTGTTTTTACATCTTTATCCCCTTGTGAGTTTTATTTTTTAATTTCTTACTGGTTTCACTTTGTTCCTATAGCTATCTCTAAAAGTCAGTCATTTTTATTTCTTTCTCTCCCTTTAAGAAAATAAGTTCTTAATATTAGGAAATTTGTTGTATTACTTATTTTTGCCTTGTATCTTTTATCTTTCTTATGCTTTGGGTTTTTGGCAGTTCAAAAGTCAAGTACTCTGCCTCAAATGGTTAGCTTTTGTTGAAAGTTCAACTTTTTTTTTTTCACTAATTATTAGCCTCAGGTTTATACATAGGTCATTTTGGAAGGAAGTTTGAGATCCTTTGCTTTTCTGGAACCATTTCATTCTATTCTATTCTCTCTATGTGTGTGTATAGGAAAATCTTGTGTTATTCAACGTTTCTTTTCTTTATATTTGAGGGTATTTTCTCTTAGCCACCTACAAAATATATTGTTTTTTGTTGGAATTCTTAAATTTAAACTAAGCATGTTACAATTTGAAGGGTAGAGTTGTCTTTTGTTTTTGTCTTGTTTTTTTCCTAGAGGATCTGTGGTAATTCAAATGGTACCTTGCTGTTTGTATTTAGAGGTTCTCTGCAGTTTTGGTGTGCTATTTCCCACACTGTGGTGTTCAGGTTTTTTATTTGAAATGTTTTTGGTTGAGATTTACGTTCCTTAAGCTACCTCTGTACACCTTGTCTTTAAAGTCCATGTTTCTGACTTTTATTAAGATCACGAGGTTAAACTTTTTCCACTCTTCTAATTGAACTTTTTAAAAGAAATTTCTGCATTGAGAAGATAAATTCTGACATAAATTTACTAAGACTTTGGAGTTTAAAGTATCATGAAGGTATCAAACAGTTCTTTTTCGTATCAATATGGCAAGATAGTTCTACACTTCCATGCCTAACTTCTTTTCTAATGGATCTCCTGGAATCTCATCTTATTTCTCCACATTTGTGTGGGGATTCCACAGGATTCCGTATAACAGGTATTGATTCATATTCCCTTGTTTTGCCATCTTTGTTAAGAAAGCTTGGTCATCTCTTTGGGGACGGAGTTCTCATCATATCTTCTATATTTTAGATCGTTTCTGTTTATCTGTCTGTGAGCCGAGTTTTCATTTTTTATTTTGCTTGAAATAATGCGCTCCCCCCCGCCCCCCCCCTTTATATTCCCTCGTTCTTTACTTTCTGGATTCCTACACTTCGTTTGTAGGCATGCAACCAGGGCTGGGCAGTATAAATGCTTCAACTTCTCCCCACATTGAGGGAGTTAGTGTTTATCAGACTATCTGCTACCCTTAGAATCCTGTAGGATGTCTGGACTAGGTTTATCTTGAAAATAGCCTTTTCTTTATACTCTGTGTAGTCGTAACACGGACTCAACTCCTTCCCTGGTTCCTTCTCTGGCTCTCCTTTACTACTGTGGTTTGGCTGAATCCACACTTGCAGCTTTTATCTGGGGTGGGGGGCAGTTGTGATGTAAACTCTCTGAAACTAGAGATCCCTTTACCTAGAGTTCTCCCAGCCAGAAGACAGCATTCTTCTGTCACAAATAAACTTCCCTTGTTTGGGTAGAATTATTGCCCGCTACTCACTTCCGCTGAGGATCTCTACAGCAGGTGGTGATGGCGCCTCTGCATGGAGGCTGCTGAGGTAGATGTCGAGTGCTTTAAGGATTTGAATGATCTGGCTCCCGAGCTTTTTAATCTTGTTGGGAGTGTCTCTTTTGAGGAAGAGGGATGAAATTCTAGAGAAATCTATTCTTGCTTCCTTCTACTCTCATCTAGACAAGTCCATGTGGACACATAACCTACATGAGCAAAATAACACAGTTCACACACATATATACACATTTATTATTATTCAGCTAAAATTTCTCTCTGGAACCCTCTAGAGTTCAAATATTCACCCTTATATTAGCTGGTAGGAAGGAAAGAGCACACTTTTTCTTTTATATACATGTTCAGGTCTGGTTCAGGAGCCATTAAAAAGGCTATTTATTTTTTACTATGACATTGGCTCAATGTGAAGATGAACTTTCTGATAATTAAACTGTCCAAAGGTGGAATAGGCTACCTTAGGAGGGAGGGGTTTGCCCTCCCCAGAAGTCTTAAATTGTAGAAGAGATTGCTTTATCTCAACTATATTGGACTAGGGAGCTTCTGAAGTACCTTCCAACTCTGAGATGGTATATTCTGTAACCCTTTTTTTTAATAGTATTTCATAGGCACAAGCTAAACTAAAGTGGATCCTCATTTAAAATGAGGCCATCATCCATCCTCTTGACAGGAACCAAAATTTTCCTTGGAGAAGGGTGGAGGGATAAGTTTCTAGAGGTATTTATTCTTGCTTCCTTCTAGTCTCATCTAGACAAAATCATGTGGACACATAACCTCCATGGGCAAAATAACACAGTTCTCTGTCTCTCCCTTTCTTTCTCTGTCTCTGTCTCTGTCTCTGTCTCTCTCTCTTTCTCTCTCTCTCTGTCTCTCCCTCCTCCTCCTCCACTCTCTTTCTTACACACACACACACACACACACACACACACACACACACACACACACACACTTCTATCATTAAAAAATGTAGAAGAAGGGGTAGGGAGAAGCTAGCAACAGAAAAAACTAATAATTAGAAAAATGCAAACCAAAACCACTCTGAAATACCACCCAGTTGGCAAAAGATACAAAAAAGGAAAGTGATAAATTTTGGATGGACTGTGGGAAAATAGGTCCATCAAAACATTATTGGTGGAATTGTGAAATGGTCTAGCCATGCTGGAAAGCAATCTGGAACTATGCCTCAAAAAGCTATCAAAAGTTTGATCCTGAGATACCACTAATAGGTGTATCACCCATTTAGATCCATGAAGAAAGAAAACTCATAAATGAAAGTACTCAAAGCAGCTCTTTTTATAGTGGCAAAGAATAGGAAACTGAAGCTGTGCCCCTCACTTGGAGAATGATTGAACAAGTGATGGCATAGGGATTTTATTGTGCTTAAATGATGAAGGGGATGGTTTCAGAAAAACCTGGGAAGACTTGCATGAACTTATGCAAAGTAAAGTGAGAGTAGCAGGGCACAATTATACAAGAAAAACAATATTAAAAATAAAAAATTAAAGTTACTAATAATAACTTTAAAAATTTGGGAGCTATGACTAACCACAATTCCAAAGGACTCTTGATGAAATAGGTTATCAACTTTTAGAGCATTTTTTTTGGACATGGCTAATATGAGAGTTTGTTTTACATGGCTTACATGTATTTGTAATGAGTTTTGTTTTTCTTGCCTTCTAAATGAGTGGGGAAGGGGAAGGTAGGAGGGAAAGAATTCAGAACTGAAAATAAAATAAAACTGAATTAAAAAAAAAAAAGATATTCAAGGCATTGTGTTCCCATCTCCAATCCTGTAATACCTTTTCCATTATTGATAATGACCTTGCAAAACTTATTGTGAATAGTCTAATTATCACATGCCATTGGTGCCTTTTTGTTCCTTAAGATATAGTGTTAGGGGCCAGAAACCTGGAACTTAAAAATAGTACCAAGGATGTCCTCTTCTTTCCTTTTTCCAATCTTTAATATAAGCTCTCTTAGTCATTTTGTTCTATCTTTTCCTGTCCAAAGATCATGCTTTTTGCAGAAAATAAACAGAAACCAAGGAAGAAATGCACATCTGTGCCTACTGACTGACTTCAAGCACCATTATGCCATCCATCTCAGGCAGCAGTTCTCTCTCTTCTTTGAGTCTCATAATTTCTCCAACGTAGCTTTAAAAAAAAAAAAAAGACAAAAAACACCTTTTTTGTTCTCGTCATTTTTATCTTTCCTCATTAACATCAGCATTAGCATGCCTACCATAGGACTCTGTCACATTTTGGTCTCCATCCTCCCTGTTAAAAATCTGACTTCTTTGATGAGCTCATTTTGCACCCATATCTACCTGTTTAGATCACTCTCCAATCAAACAACTCTAAGGTTTCATCTCACTCCAACCAAATGGAAAAGACCAAAATATAGAAATGTTAGAGAGTGTTAGAGAGGCCTCGGGAAGAGAAGCAATTTAATCCATTGTTGATGGGGCCATTCAGGAAAGCAAAGTGGAATTATGCTAAAACAAAACAAGTGACTAAAATGTTTTGAAAACCATTAAAAGCTTTTGACAGAAATTTCATTGCTAACTATATACCCCAAAGAGGTAAAAAAACAAAGTCTCATGTAGATCAAAATATTAATAGTAGTACTTTTGTGGTAGCAAAGAATATTAAACTAAGTAGATATGTGGCACATAAATGTAATACAATACAAATATGAAGATTTCACGGGATAGTTTATATATAAAGAAGAGTGGTGAACAGACCCAGAATAATATATACAAAAACTACAACAAAGTAGATAGTAAAACAACATGACACTGAATGTTAGGTAATTCTAGTGACCAAGTCTGGCACCAAGAGTGGTTGAAAAAAATGCACTTCTCTCTCTTCTTTGAAGATGATGGAATATAAGAGTAGGATATACTGCACATATTGTTGAACATAGTCAATGTATTTGTTAATTTTTTCATCTTTAAACCTCTTTGTTACAAAGAATGCTTGCGGGGTAGCAGAGGGGGAGGAATATATTTAGAACTGAGTATGATATAAAAACAAAAGACATCAGTGAAAAAATGAAGGAAAATAAGCATGTATTTCAGAAGATGGGTCATATTTCTTGACTTCTAATTGAATCTGAAAATAGTCTTTAAAGAACTAATAATAATAATAATAATGGATCTACTTCTCTACTTAGAAACTTGAAAAATTATTTTCATATATTCTGGAAACTTATAATAAAAAACCTCTATTTAAAAAATAATACACACAATCTTATTTGTGCAATTTTTACCCCTGTAACACTGAAAAGGAACATGGTTTCAAAGTTTCGAAAGGAATTTTTAAGAAGTCTAGCAGAAGGGACTTCCTGTTAGTTCTTGCCCCCTTCCCCCTTAGCATGATCATGGATAGTGGAATGTCTGCCTCATCCCCAGACCTTTTCCTCCCTGTCCTCCCCGGTACAGACACACTTCTCAGTCCACATACCCTGCTTCCAAGTGCCGCGTAGCTACAGAGGGAAACTGCCAGGTCAAGTGGAAAGAAACAAAGTCCTTTTAATTCCCACAACTGGAGGAAGTCTTCATCCCATGAACTTGGTCACCGCTTAGCAGTTATTTCCCCAAAGAAATCTAAAACAGCTGTCCCGGAGGTGAGCAGTTGTGTTGGGTCCCTCTGGCCCCCAGTTCCTTCTCTTCTCCCTCTCCTCTTCTCTTTGCCTTGTTTCAGTCTGGAAAACTCACATCATCCCCAACAAAGTCTCTGCCACTTCAACCCAGATGCTGAGCAGTCCAAGGCGTGTAGCTAAAAAATCCCAGCAGTTATGCAAAGAATTGTCCAAGAAGTTAAAAAGAGTGATTGTGTGTGAATGAGTAAATATACAGTATGAGACACTGGAACAACTGAGCAGTCCTCATAGTCCCAGGTTTCAGATTTCATTTGGCAACTGGCAGCTTCCCACACACTGGAGCAGCGTGACTGTGGAGCTCTCAGGAGGATCTGGCTCTTCCTGAGCGAAATAGCTTACTTCACTGCTCTCCCTGCGAGCCAGTGACACTGCCCCATCAGCTGACCTTGGCGTCGGCACTGTTAACTCTTCCACCGCCCCACTGCATCCTTCTGCACCTGTCGGGGCCTCTCTGCCTCTCCCCACTCAGCCCTGTTCCTGACGCATCCCGACACACCACAATTCCTGATTCAACAGAATTCCTCCATTCCCCTTATAAACAGTGACACCCACTTCTCATTTCCCTTATTACTCTTTCCCAGGTCAGGGATTTTAAAGGAAAGGTCTATAGGGAATCATGGGCAGATTTCAGAAGAACCATAAATGAGAATGGAAAAAAAAACAACAGATTTTTATTTTTATTAATTTCTGACTGAAATTTTCCATTTCCATTAACTAGGAATGTCGACCATAATATTATTTGGAAGAGTGAGCCACAGGCTTCACTAGACTGCCGATGGCATGCATCACACACACACACACACACACACACACACCCACGCACACACACAAATGGTTCAGAAATCCTGATCTAGATAATCTCACTTATTCAAAATTGGCTACCCAGACATTAAATCCAAAAGCTTCTATGCCTGACAAGATAAATTAGTCGTTTCCTGGCTCTCTAGTTCAAATCATTGGAAATTTCAAAATATGATCATTTTTTCCCTTTTCAAGCTTGACCAACTTAGATTGGCCTTCTGGGCAATGAAAAAAGTTAGAAAAGAGTTTTTTGTGTTTTTTTTTTCATTTTTGTATGTCTGCAGGCATAATATTGCCAAGATCACTTTGCAATATTGGATCAATGTCCTAATACACACATATTTGGCTTAAATAACTTGGTTTCCTAGCATTGTTTTAGCTTGAAATAGAGCTATTACATCAACTGAGAATCATATAATCAAATGGGAGTCAAGGCTTTTATTGTTAGACTATATATTCCTCCTAAAAATATATGATTTTTTTCCAAGTAGACATCCAGGTTTCTAAAATTATATTTGTTTCTGCTGTAAGCAGAATTTGAACATCAACTGGAGCCCTAAAGTGGACATTATTAATGTCTTTTTATGACTGAATTGGATTTAAGTGCATTGATACTAAGAGGCAAGATTTCATTGCCTTAGCCTGAAATACAGCAATCGCTTGAGAGTAGAATATCTTCATTTTTTACATTCTAATGCTCTATTCAGTCTCTGTGTAGAGGGAAAACTACGTGGTTCTTGTGTGTGTTTAGTGTTGTTGGAGCACTAATGGAGACTCTAGGTCTAGTGGTATTCCAAGAGATTTAGGGGCACAGCAGTTTAAGCCACTGTTGATAGTAAGTGGGGTGTGAGAGTTGTATCACAGTACAGAAGCCAGTGATGACTATTCAGACTGGAACCTGCTGAATTTGAACGGGTGGAGGACATCTATGTAAGGTGTTTAGCAGACAAATGAAAAATGAGTCTGCAGATCAAAGGAGGGGTCAGAAGGACTTGAGATGAACAAGGAACATAAATTACACAGAGGTAGACACAGTATAATGGGAACACTATTTGCTAAAGGCCTATCAAGTAGGTTAGGCTAACTTCTTCCAAGGTCCTACCCCACAAAAGTTAGACTTAAGAGGTACTAAAACTTTTCCTCAAGGCTTGACTGACTTAGGTTTCTGATATGGATTCTTGGTCTCCTGAACACTGCCAGAAAACTGGAGAGTTCCCTCCCAAAAGCTTGACCATGGATTAAAAAAAAATTAAATTGGTTCATTATATTAAAATTCCTAGGTAACTCCTGTTACTCCCTCCTCTCCCTGCACAAGAGAAGGCATTATTTGACAAAGAGATTATATATATATACATATATATATGTATATGTATATGTATATATACATATACATATATATATATGATGTCTTGCTTGTTCTATCAATTCTTTCTCTGGGGATGGATAGACACAAGTCATTCTTCAAATAATATTTCTTTTGCTGTACATAATGTTCTCTTGATTCTCCTCATTTCACTCTATAATTTCATGTAGGTCTTTCCATATTTTAGAAAAATAAACCTCCTTTCATTTAAAGTGCTGTAGTATTCATCAAACAATCATGCCACAGCTTTAGGCATTCCCCAATTGATGGGTATCCCTTCAATTTCCAGTTCTTCAACACCATGAAGAGAGCTACTATAAATATATTAGGATATATGGGTTCTTTTCCTTTCTCCATGACCACCTGAGGAAATGAACCTAATAGTGGTGTTGTGGGATCCAAAGGTAAACACAGTTTTATAACTCTTAGGCATAATTCCAGATTGCTCCCCTAAATGATTGGATCAGCTCACAGTTCCACCAATACTGTATTAGGGTCCCCATTCTCCCATGTTGCCTTTAGCATGGCCAACATTAGAAGCCAACAAGGTGTCCTCAGTGCATATTCTTTCCTTGTTATGACTAAGGAAATATTTGGTATACTGACTTATGAATGTCTCATTTTATGCTAATATCAGACCTAACTTATTAAAGGACTAGTCTGAATCACGTATAGCTCATGAACATATTAGACAAAATTAGTAAGAGAGAAAATGCATAGACAAAAAGCCAAGGACAAATCTGAAGGATATCTACACTTTAGAAACGAGAAGCAAGAAAAGGAGATTAAGCTGTCAGAAGGACGGGGAAGAGTCAAAGAGTAGTGCTACTGAATTCAAGAAAGGGGAGGAGGAGGACTAAAACAACAATGGATTGGATCATTGGGATGACTTCCAAGTCATTGCTGACCTTGGACATTCAATCTATAAACATGAAGTACCTACCTACTACTGTGCCAAGCACTGTGCTATGTTAAGGTAGAGGCAAAGGACAGTCCCTGCTCTCAAAAAGCTCACATTTAATGGGGATGACAACAAATATGTACAAGCACACTACATACAGAATAAATAAGACTTAGGAAAGGATAATAGTAGAAACAAATGGGGTTGGGAAAAGATTTCCTGTGGAACATGGGAATTAGTTGGGGCTTAAGGAAAGACATGGAAGCCAGAAGGTGATGAGTGGGGAGAGCATTCTAGGCATGGAGGTCAGACAGAGGAAATGATGAGAAATGTAGTGGTCACTGTCACTCTATCGAAGAGGAAGTGGCAGAGAGTAAGGTGTAAGAAGACTGGAAAAGCAGGAGGGGACAATGTTATGAGGAGCATGGAATGAATGAGGATTTTGAATTAATCCTGGAAGTCAGAGGGCACCATTGGAATTTTCTGAGTTGGAGGGGGGAACTAAGGTTGGGGAGATATGGGTTATACTTGCATCTTAGGAAAATCACTTTGTTAGCTAAACAGAGAATATACTAGAGTGGGGGAAAACCTTGAGGCAGGCTTACCCACCAAGAGCTACTGTAATAAGCTAGTATGAGGTGGCTGGGGACTCGCACCAGAGGGGTAGCAGCGTCAGAGGAGAGAAGAGAATGATGCCTACCAGAGATATTGTGAAGGTGAAGTCAATAGACTGGGCATGGGGGAATGAGAGATGGTGAAGAATGCAGGCTGACTTCTACACTGTGAGTCTGAGGGAGTAGAAGTATGGGGCTGTTCTCTACATAATAGGAAAGGTATTATAAAAGGTGGTGGAGAGTTTAGCAGGAAGGAGGAGTTGGGTTTTAGACATTTTTTTAACATGTCTACTGAACATCCAGTTTGAGATGTCTGAAAGGCAGTTGGGGATGGGAGATTTGGAGGTCAGCAGATAATTTGGGGCAGGATAGGTAGATTTGAGATCATTAGCAAAGAAATGGCAATTAAATCCATGGGAGTTGATGAAATTACCAAGTACTATAGAGGACCTGAGAGACACCTACAATTAGAGGGCAGGATCTGGATGAGTATCCAGCAAAGGAGAGTGATGGTCAGATAGGTAGGAGGAGAATCAGGCAAGAGTATGTGAAAAGGGAATTATTTGTTCTCTTTGTCTATTCTGAGTTTACACTTGTGAAAGGGAATCCTTTATTCCCTTTCTCTATTTTGAGTTAACAATAACTTAAGTACTCCTACTTAGTACCTCACTAGATTGTGAAGACAAGATCAAGTCTCCTTTGTCTACTTTTGAATTGAATCAACAAAAGTTTGAACACCCTACTTAGCACTAGGTGGAGGAGCTCTCCACCTTTCACCTCAATCAGCCAGGAAATGAGAATTCACACCTCAAATTAACCAGGAATCTGTGAACCCTTTTGATGAGCATTCACCTCTCCAGAAGTGAGAAGTGGTTCCCACAAACACTGCCTCCTGGGCAGTGCTGGGCAATCTGGAAGCTGTGATTGGCCCTTGTGAAGAGAGAAAGGGAAAAGAAGCCACTATAAAAGGCCCTGAATTTCTGGGGCTAGGGAAGTCGACTTCAAGAAGGGAGTCAGCTTCAAGAAGAAAGTTGGCCTCAGGAGTCACCTTTAGCTCAAGTCATCGTCTTGACCTGCCTCTTGGAGGGAACTTGGGTTTCCCTTCCTGTCTTCTGGAGAGAGTTTAATTCCAGTTGAAGGTTAAAGTCTTAGATGAGTTGAGCACAGGAGTGATATTTAGTTAGATAAGCTAATGTCTTCTCTACCCTTTTGTATTTGTTTTCACTCTCTCCACTCTTTTATAAATAAAAGCTATTAGTCATTTCAACTTTGAGCAATAATATTTTGAATTGGTGACCACCATTATGATTTATAATTTTCGTGTATTTTAGTCAAACCATTAAAATTTAATTCTTGCAAGTAGTATCCCAAAGACCTAGAGATGGAGAGTATTAAGGATAGGGCATTTAATGATGATAGCTAACATTTATGTAGCTTTTAATATTTGCCAAGCACTGTATTAAGCACTTTACAATTATCTCATTTGATCTTCATAACAACAGTGTCAAAGGCAAGAGAGGTCTAGAAGAATGAGAATTGAGAAAAGACCACTAGATTTGACAACAGAACATTGGTAACTTTGGAAAGTGCAATTTTTGTGAAATCATGAATAGAGTGATATTATAGATAGCTTTTTCAAATTTAGTCACAAAAGGCAGTTGAGATATAAGATGATAGTGGAGAAGGAACAAATGAGACATTTTTAAGGATAGTGGAAACATGGTCATGTTGGTAGACAAAAGGGAAGTACCAAGAGGTGTAGACAATTAAAAGTGATAGAGTGGGGATGCCAGAGGGGACAATTTGTTGGAGATGGGACAGAATGGGACTTTTTGAGCAGAAAGAGGAATAAGTAAGGAGTAAGACCATGTCATCATGTGAGACCAATGAAGGAGATAGTGACAGAAGACGTAACAGGGAGACCAGGGTGAATGGCCTCAATTTTCACTGTAAAATATGAAACAAGATTTTCAACTGAGCGGGTGAAGGGAAAGAGCCATTTTAAGGAGGGATGAGGAAATTTGGAAAAGTCATCATGAAAAATGGGATAGTATGAGGGAGATTGGCTGGTAGCAGTAAGGGTTCAGTTGGGGTGGTGCAACATAAGTTTGTAGTGGATTTGAGCAGAACAGTTGTGGACTGTCTCCACCTTCATTTCAGCAGCTTGTTTCTGGGAGTGATTCAAGGTTAAGATTTAGTAGGGCAGGGACAGTTGGGTGGCTCAGTGGATTGAGAGCCAGGCCTAGAGACGGGAGGTTCTAGCTGAAAATCTGGCCTCAGACAATTCCTAGCTGTGTGACCCTGGGCAAGTCTAGCCTTTACCACTCTTCTGCCTTGGAACCAATACATAGTATTGATTTGAAGGTGGAATGTAAGGGTTTTTTAAAAA
This sequence comes from Gracilinanus agilis, assembly GCF_016433145.1. Taxonomy (NCBI): domain Eukaryota; kingdom Metazoa; phylum Chordata; class Mammalia; order Didelphimorphia; family Didelphidae; genus Gracilinanus; species Gracilinanus agilis. Next base: position 41,650,771 of record NC_058135.1, on the reverse strand, counting down.
AAATATTTAATAGGGCACAATTGCTAAAAATAGTGGAATAGCAACTCAGGAGGACATTATAGAGTTAAATAAGGAGTCAAGAGAAGCATGACTAGTGCGGGGGAGACGGTCTGAGAAGAATTCAAAGGTCCAAAGATTAGAAGTCACTATGTGGGTGAAGACTAGGATTTGGGAAGGCAGAGAGAAATGGAAAGTCAATAGATTATTGGTCAGATAAGGGGATTTTGGTGCATTTGTGGGTGATGGCAAAACCTTAGATCTGATTATGTGTGTGGCTGAGGTGGGATGGAGAGGTCACAGGAAATGAGCATGTTGAAGAACTGGGATTGGATGGGATGTAGTTTCAAAGGACTGGTGGTAACAGCTGAAGAATGAGTAGATTGTGAGAAAATGTTGATAACAGGCTAGACTGCTCTCCCTATAAGTGCAGCAGTGAAAGAGAAGATACAGCAATCTCTGTATAACAACTATATACAAAATGATGATCAAATACTGCAGTCTTGTGTTCTAGTGGTTGCAGGAGATGAAAATGTGTGGTTTGTCCCCTGTCCTTGAGAAGCTTACAGTCTAATGAAGGATATGGTAAAGGTATACATACAAATAATTTCAGTATCAAAAGCGCTTCACTAGGGCACACTTATATATCACCTGTAGGGAAGGAATGTCATTTTAATTATATATTAGAGAATGATGGGCAGACAATAATCCAGAGAGGAAAAGGGCGAGAAAGGCGAAAAGGTGTCAAAACTCAGGCCATGTTCAGGAAATGGCACTTTACCCAGTTTGGCTGAAAAGTGTAAAAGTGAAAATTGGGGAAAGCCATCTAGAAGTGTATATATTTCTATGGACATGGGAAATGTATCAAAACTACATTTCCCGTGGTCCAGCTGTTTCCCTTTCCGGGTCTTTGGGGCATGGGGAGGTCTACGTCGACGCAGAGAGGGTTTAAAATCTCCTGGGTTAGGAGGGAGTGGCCTCTTTTGCGAGTAGGCGCTTCCAGGAAACAGGAGACAGTAATGGAGGCGGCAGTTTTGAATGCTTACAAGCGCGTGGTCTAATGATTTTATCTATCAGCATGGCTTTAATTAAAATACTAATTTATATTATTATATTAGCCTTTATCATTTTTCATATTTATAAAAGGAGGCAGTGTATAAAGTGATATTAACTGATCATTCCATACTTCATGAAATTAGGCTGGGGAAGGAAAGGGCAAAACACTTTACTTTTTTTAAAGCCCTTTCTTTATGTCTTAGAATGAATACTCTTATCAGTTCCAAGTCTGCAGAAGAGGAGGATGGACTAGATGATGGAGGTTAAGTGACTTGCCTGGGGTCACACAGCCAGGAGGTGTCTGAGGCCACATTTGATATCAGGATTTCCTATCTCTAGGCCCATCTTTCTTTCCATCGTTGCCCCTACTCTAGTATTTTTTCCAAGAAAACTCAAAAATAGGGGCACTGAGAGTGGATGTGACTTGTAAGGATTGAACAACAACCTAGGTGATTAGGTTAGAAAGGTAATGTAGGATGAGACTATGGAAAGTTCTGAAGAAGAAAGAAGTATGTCCTTTATTTGGTAGGGAAAAGCGGGCCACTGAAGCTTCTGAGCAGTGAAAGTGATGACCAGATATCATGTTTAAGAAGATTATTCTGGAGCATGGACAGGATATGCTGGATGGTCAGGAAGGGGCAGAGACTAGACTGGTGGGAGGGGAGTGAGTTAAGTGGCTATTACAATAATATAGATGAGAAGTATATTCAAATGACAACCACATTTGAATGAGTAGTAAAAATGTATTTTTTCTGAACAAAACATTTTTAATACCACACACGTTTATTAAAAAAAAAAAAAACAACTAATGGGGAATAATGTCATTGGGTGAGTTCATGGTTCTCAGTGGATAGGGCCACGGTCCCAAGGGCATCAGGGGGTGGCCTCAGCAGATCTTCCATTTCTTCTTGTAGAGCTTCTGCTTTTTCATTTATTAGCATCTACAATAGAGAATCCAAATTTGGAGAACAAAAGATACTTATCTTTTTTGATATATTAATGTCAGAATTTTAAACACAATCTTTTAGAAAGACTTTAATTATCGGAGAGATGCTAAAAATAGTAATTTAGACCTTAAAATGGATTTCAAGATGAAAAAATAGCAATAAAAATAAATGAACACAGTAAATTAAGCTTTTAGCTGAAGCCATTTAAGCTAATCTTTTTATTTATTTTATCAAAAATATATAAAGCTTTAACAGGTCCAAATAAATTTTTGTTGAAGAATTTTCTATTTAAAAATAACTTTATGTGGTTACATCTAAGGAGATTTTATGAAAATTTCAACTAATTTTTGAATTTTGGGTCACAACAAAATAAAGGTATAACTGGCATATTCAGACACAGTATCATAGAGTTAGTGTTGAAACAGATCACAAGCATTTATCAATGGAACCCTTTAATTTTACTGATGGGAAATATAGTGGTCCATGGAAGGGCAGTCACTTGCTCGAAGTCACAGAGTTGCAAAGACATTCATATCTAGGACCTATAATCAAATTCTATTTCCCATTCATTTTATAACACAGGCAAATTTCAAAAGAATTCAGAAAAGAATATATAATCCCATAGCTAAAGTGTCTCAGGAAGAAGGCTCCAAAATGAAATCATAATAAAACAAACAACTATAAATGTTCCAAGTGAGGGGGGGAAAAGGGGAAATGCATTAGAATAAACCATGCAGCTTCTTAGAGGACTCTGACGAACTTGAATTGCTGAAAGATGAAAGAAGAAAACTTAAAATCAGAGGCCAAGAATAAAGTAGTATAATCCTACTGAAAGGGTTTCAGAAAAAGTCAATCTCAGAATGAGCTGAACTTATGAAATTGGATGAGTATGACAAATTTCAAGCTATGTTTGTAACACAGTCCTAAAAAGAGGACAGGAACACTACATGAAGAAGAGTAAAATGTTAAAAAGGACTACAAAAAAAAAAAAAAGATAAAAATTAGTCAAATTTCTTTTTATTTTTTTCTCTTTCATGGGCATTTCTCATTAAAATGTAAAGCATAGAAGAACCATTTTAAAGAGAAAATTGTTATAATTGATGAGGAAGATGATGAGAAAAGGATTTAGCTGCTCTAAAGAAATTCAAGTCTTCAGACAGTGACCCTACAAAATTGGAAAAAACTAACAAAAATAATTATGGAACCATTTTGTACAGTATTTAAACAATTATGAACATGCTTTGAGACTTGAGATGGATAAACTTATATCAGTATATCCTAATTTCAGCAAGAATATCTTAACAGAGGAAGTGTATTGTCCTTGATCCACTGACAGAGTTGACACAGGAAGACCTGGCCAGGTTCAAGTCATCTTTGGCACACTCTGGCTGCATGACTCATTATTGTAGGTAACTTTTTTATTTTTATTTTAATATTTCTAAATTTATTTTATTTTAATACTTCTAACTGGTTTATCTCTTTTTTAAAAATCTATCAACAATATTGCATTTTCCCCAGTTACCCATAAAAATAATTTTTAGCACTCTATATGGGCAACTCTTTAATATCATAAAATGAAGATAGGATGGCTGAGTTTCCTCATTCAGAGGTTCTCTACACCAGTGAAATCAGTCCTAGCCCTTCTTCCTACATTACATGATATCCCTAATGATATGATGTGAGATGGAAAACAGTTCAGTTGGTGGTATCCTAGCTGTATGAATGCCCAAACTGTGCCCAAAGAAGGCTGACTGGTACTTATTTCGGAGAAAACATCTAGGGCACAACAGAGGGTTCTTTACTATTTAACATCTTTTATCAATGACTTTGGATGAAGAAAGTGATGGCACTCTCATCAAAACTGTAGATAACATAACGTAAAGGGCAGCTACCTTGATGAATGACATAATCCAAGTAAAAAACAATTTCTGAAAAGTTAGAACAATGGGATTAATTAGACAAAACACAATTTAACAGGGATAAATGTAAAGTCCTCTATTTAGGCTCAAAAACTCAATTATACAAGTATTAGATAGGGCAGAGCTGCCATATGAAAACTCTTACAAATTTCAACATGAGGCAGAAACATGACAGCACAGCTGTGGAAAAACAAGACAAGCAGGGACAGCTGGGGGCCTCAGTGGATAGAGAGTCAGGCCTGGAGACGGGAGGTCCTGGGTTCAAATCTTGTCTCAGATACTTCATAGCTGTGTGACTCTGGGCAAGTCACTTAACCCTCATTACCTAGTCCTTACTGCTCATCTGTCTCTGGACCAATACTTAATAGATTCTAAGACGGAAAGAAAGAATTTTAAAAACAAAACAAATACAAAAAAATCCCAAAACAGAATAATCATAACATAACAGGGTAGGTACTTGTACTCTCATTGTACATTATACTCTCCCTGGTCAGGCCCCTAGAGTCCTTGTTAATTTTGAGCACCAGCCACATCAGCAGAGACAACGACAAAATGGTATGTCTCTAGAAATTGTCAAAAAGGACAGCAAAGGGACTTAAAATCATGTCATATAGAAAATAACTAATGTAGCTGGTGATATACAGTCTAGAAAAGAAACAAACCCTAGCTGCTACATTCAAATATTCAGGGATTTAATGCTGGGAAGAAGAATTGTACTGTTTCATGAAGTAGGTAAAAGGTAGAAAAGGAAGTGGACTAGTTTATGAGGATATAAGCTCTCAGTTCAAGTAGAGGATCTATCAATGACAATGGAACTAAAGCACTAAGCAGAAAGCTGGCATAGATGGCATTTTAAAGTGTTTTCTAATTCTAAGATTCTTTTGCTCTCTGAAAATAGCCACAGAGAGTGGCTATTTTGAGGTATGAATACTAACAAAGTATCAAACATTGATGACTAAAAGATAACCCAACAACTTAGGTTATACTTGAACAACAACAAAAAAGAAATTTTGCTCACCTTTGCTGAGGAAACAATTTGTTTGGCCTGACGTCGTGATAAATGATTAATAGTTCTTATCAGCACTTCAGGGTCTGCATTAGCTAAATGTGCAACAGTTTTATAACCCGCATTATATAACTGTTTGGCTCGAGACTGCAAAAATGTTATAAAATCATTAAGATCATAATTTAAGCTTAGTAAAATGTCAAATTTGATATAAATTAGAAATAAATGAAAATATTAAATACAAAAAGACAAGTCCCAGGCATCTGGAGGATTCTTGTTTTAAAGTGAATTTTGACTGTTTGATTCCAATTAGCTTTACACTCAATTTATGACAACTGATACAGATCTGGAATGAGACATATTACAACACCATATCCCCAAGCACAACTTTGCAACCCATTCTTTCTTTTTTTTTTTTTTAAAAAAACCCTTACCTTCTGTCTTAGAATCAATACTGTGTATTGGCTCCAAGGCAGAAGAGTGTAAGGGCTAGGCAATGGGGGTCAAGTGACTTGCCCAGGGTCACACAGCTAGGAAGTGTCTGAGGCCAGATTTGAACCTAGGACCTCCCATCTGTAGGTCTGGCTTTCAATCCACTGAGTCACCTAGCTGCCCCCATAACCCATTCTGTCTAGAAATGCTGTCATTGGGTCCTAAGAGCCATTGAATTTTTTTCCAGTCCCTAAACCTTGTTAAGTTCAAGCTCTAATGTACATCATTCAAGTGTCTACTCAGAAGGCAAAGGTAGCAAAACAAGTGGGTTTTTCTATTCTCTTAAAAATGTAAACAAATCTTAGAAAAAAAACAAATCAAAGTCACCTTTGGGAAGTGAGAACTCCTGAAGTAAAAATACCTAGTGAGCCAGAGACTTCTGTATCATGGTGGAAGTCACATGGAAAGAGAAGAATGAATATCTATATGCATAAAGTATCACTAATTCTCTTCTAAATATATAGTTTCTCATCACAGCAACCTCCCAGACTAATACAGGGCTGCTGTGAGGCCATGTATGAAGCAATGATTTTATTTGAGGGAGCCCCTTACCCAGCCCAATCCCCCGGTAAGACTTCACCAAATATCAAAGACTGTTTTATGCATTGTGTCTTACGTGAGCCTGAACTGGCAAACTAAGTTGCCACTGACCTGTAAAATTCCAGTTACTTCCATGAGAGGGACCAGGTCTGCCCTCACGCAGTAAGACAGCTTCTTGCTAAGTTCTGTCAAGAGAGCTCTATAAACCCAAAACTCCTCTAGCTCCTGCAGAAAAATGAAATTAAGATAACTTTGGTAATAAAAATGTTAAAAGGTTAATATCAAATGTCATACTATAGAATTCTGGAATGATAATTAAATCAGGGTATAATAGCATATCTCAGGATTTGTTAAAGTTTCCCAAACCAAAAACTTTCTGAGAGCCACGGTAGAGAATCTAGGTATCTTGAGGGCTTGGTTTGGGGAAAAGGAAGGATATAAACTAAAATAACTTAATAAAAGTTTAATAGAAATAAAGTTTTAAATAAAACTTTGCTTCCATAATTTGCTACTTTGGAGACCCATGATCTCTAAGTTCAGTATTATAATCTGATCCGGAAGCAGCTAGATGGTATGTGGATAAGAGTTGACCTGGAGTCAGGAAGACCTGAATTTAAATTTGGTCCTAGTCATCTGCTATGTGACCCTGAGAAAGCCAACCATTGTGCCACCTTCCTGCCTACCACTGTTCTTCCACACAGAGAATCCACTCCCAGTGTTGAGGTCTTCCACTATACACCTCAACATTCTGTGGGAGATTTTATAATGTATGAGTTGTTTGTTTCTTATTCCCCACTTTCGCTAAAAGTATTTTTTCTTCTTTTTTTAAAGATAGGCAGGATCTCTCCCTCTTCCTCCCTCCATTCTCTCAATCTGTCTCTCCCCCTTCTACTCTCCTTTCTTCTCTTCCTCTTTCCCTGTCTCTCCTTATCTGTCTCTCTCTCTTTCTTCCTTTCCCCTTTTTATTCCCAGAAAAAAAGATGGGCTTTTATGTAAAAAAGCAGATTGGAGTCACAGAATGTGCTATGCAGCTTCTTAAATGTAGTCCTGGAATGGGTCTAGTTGTTGTTCACCTGATGTACCTACCAAAAATGCATGTACTATGTGATATAATCTGTACAACATCCATTTGTTCTTGTTTGCTTTGAAATTCCAACCACTAATTCATCAGAATAAAGCTCATCATGTCACCCCAGGTATTTATGTGACAACATGCATTCTTTACCCACTTGGGTTTACCAGTGTAGACTGTCTGGTTAATCTCTTTTGAGAGACTAGATCTCTCTCATGAGACCCTGCAGTGTTTCAGGACTCAATGCAAGAAAACACAAGGTCATTTGCAAAAATGAACATCTAGAGTACCTTATCTTAGAAGTCTCAAACCTTACTTTGGGTTTCAGATTCTTCATCTGTAAAATGAGGGAGTTTGGCTGGGTAATATATAAGGACCCATCCATTTCTAAATCTATATTCCTATGCCTAAATCAAGCTTATTACTTTTACTGTAAATCTCCTTGATTTCAGTATCCTTGATTGTGGCACTATAATCTAGATATGAAATCTTTGATTATTTGAATCTATGGCTCACCTTTCTTGCTTCCCATATCCAATCACTTACCAAGTCATAATTCCATCTATGCAATGCTTTTTATCTCCTTCTGTTCTTATCTATTCAGAATGTCAATACCCTAGAAAAGGCTCTCATTACTATCTGTCTGGACTATTCCAATAACATTTTAAATAAGGCTTCCTGTTCTATAATGCTACCTGCTTTCTTGTTCTTCCCCAATCAATTTAGTAAAACATAAAACAAGATAGAATTACATATTATTTATTAAACATATAATTATCTCAAGAGGCAATATGGCAAAGTGAAGCTAGCCTTAGTCAGAAAGACATAGAGTTAAGTCCCATCTCTAACATCTATGAGTTGTGTGACCCTGAGAAAGTCTCTTACCCCAGGACTTCAAGAAATCCACTAATCCTATAAAGCATGCAACAGTTGCCAATTTGTATAGAAGTTCCTTCTCCAATGAAATCAGAGGTCCAGAATAATACAACAAAAAAAATAATTACCTCACAGAAATGTAGTATACAAGAGGAGAATGAGGCAGCCCCAGTTAAAAGGCTTTGTACATATCCTCGAGACATATTAAATTTTTCTGACACACTCCAGACATTGGTCTCTTTGAGCAACGCATAAAGAACAAAGGAGAGATAGAACCTGTTGACAATATCCTTGTCCACATCCTGGAAAGACATTTAAAATAACAGTAGGCCATTTACTGAAATAGTAATAACATGCCATTTGAATTTAAAAATATGTAGTTGCATTCAAAGTTGTAAATGGAAAAAAGCTACCTATTTAAGAAAAAGTGAATTATAAACAATTATAATATCGTATAACCCCTACCATCTCAGTTGTCCAGACATGATGATCAGGGTATTCTTTTCCTTTGTCTTTTATTTCTAATAGATCTTAGCAGTTTCCTGTTATAATTTTTTATTTAAATACTGTTTTCAAATCATTGGTATGGTAATATTTTTCAGTAAGCCTGATGAGACTTAAATGATTTCTTCTTCTTCTTCTTCTTTTTTTTTTTTAAACCCTTGTACTTTGGTGTATTGTCTCATAGGTGGAAGATTGGTAAGGGTGGGCAATGGGGGTCAAGTGACTTGCCCAGGGTCACACAGCTGGGAAGTGGCTGAGGCCGGGTTTGAACCTAGGACCTCCTGTCTCTAGGCCTGACTCTCACTCCACTGAGCTACCCAGCTGCCCCTTAAATGATTTCTTCTTGATCTGTTTTACATGTCATGTTATTTAATTTTCCCAGTGGAAACTTTGTATTTTCTTCTCTTTTATTAACTGTTTTGATTTTGTTCTAATACTTCTTGTGGTTTCTTAAAATTCATCAAGTTCTGTTTGCTCCATTCTATTTTTTGGGAAGGCTAATAGTTTGTTAAGGCTTTGCATTTTCTTTTCTGAATTTTTATTTTGCTTTCAAAAATTTCCCTGCCTGAATTCTCTTTGTATTTATAATTTCATTTTCCATTTTATTTCAATTCTTCTGGCTACCCTTGTGATCATGTGGTCTAGCACCACCCCATCCCACTGCCTTTTTGGGTCTCTAAAATTATTTGCAATTTTTGTAGGATGACCCTCTTCTGGGTTTATCTGAAGCATCTATCAATAAATGATATTTTTTCAGAATGCGATATTTCCTTCTTTTTGCTAATATTTTCATCTTTGTCCTTGGTTTGGGATTATTTTGCTCATATGAATTTCTCCTGGGTCTTTTTGGATGAGCTAGTCAGTCCTTTCATCCTCCCCCTTTGTAGTCTGACTGCTACTCCCATTATCAATCAAGATGGGAAGACTGGTATTGGGTCCTGCCACTCTCTACCTCAATCCCTTTCTGATTCAATCTCACATAATGACCAGACTGTATTTTTCTCTTTGTATGACATTTATTAAAAATTTCACATACATTAAGGACTTCATGTTTGTTGTTTGATCCCTAGTTGCTTCTTAAGTTCTACTTACCCTAGTACAGTGATGGGGAACCTTTAAGAGATGGAGTGCCAGGCCCTGTCCCCACCCTACCCCTCAGACCAAGTGCTGTGCCCATGCCTGTCCCAGACATTGCAAATTAAGTCCAAGTTTGCTTGGGAAAGAGACTGGGGAAGGGAGCTAAAGAACAGGGAAGAAGCTATTAGCCTAGCCTTAGGTTCATAAAACTTATTTCTAAATCACTAGACTACAGTTTTGGACATTTTTAAAGTACAAACTCAAAAGGTACATCCCCAAATCCCAAAAATACTTTGTATAGTAAAGACACTGGTTGCTTCTTCTTTACTAGACATAAATTATGTAATTAAGAGGCCATTATATTCTGAATGGGGTGGGGCAATCTTATCCTACAAGGGATGCTGCCTTACCTGCTTACCAACTCCTAATAGGAAGAAGGGGAGGGGGAGCAGTCTAGCTGTGCCTTCCTCCAGCTTTCTAGTTAGGAACTCTGGTGACCTTTGTGCTGCAGGGACTGGCTAACTGGGTCCTTGGCATGCATGCCCATAGTAAGGTCTATGTGTGCCAACTCTGGCATGTGTGCCACAGGTTCGCCATCATGGTCCTACTAAGATAACAAAGATTCCAATAGTCTCAAGCTTCTTGCATACCCCTAACTGGATTATCTTCTATTATGGTTCCCAGTGGTTCAAGGAATAGAAGGCTGAGGCCTTCTCTCATGTGTATTAATCTCTGGGGAATGGTTCTGTCTGAGCTTCTGTTCTGACAGGCCAAAGTCAGAATTAGATACCTGATTAATGATGTTTGAAATGGCTTGTAGTCCCTTGCTTGGAGCACTAGCTAGCTGGATTCAGGGCCATTTGTCATCAGTCATGCTGGCTTCCCCAGTGAGATACTTACTTGTCTCCATCAATAACTGTTTGTCTTTTTGTATGCTTCTGGGCTTAATGGGTTTCTTCCTAATTCTTTTTTTTAAATAGTTGTTTTTTGGGGAGTCTTTTTCAAATATTTTAGGGGATTATACAAGAGAACTAGAATATTCTACATCTCATCTTACAAAATCTTAACAAATTCACAATCCATTATAATAATTAAATAAATCTTTTCACTAGAAGAACTCAATAGACATCATGATGTTGAATAATTCTTGAAACTAGAAATTGAAAAAAAGGATTGATTTTAAGGAGGAAAAAAAATGGGAATGTGAACTAGTGAAAAAAAAGTTTAGCACAGTCCTAACCTCTAATATTGTACTTCTTGTTGGAATGATACTAACAGTGCTAACTTTCCTCCTTCTCTGTTCCTCATACCTACTTCTATGCTACTCATTCTTTCCTTCTTCTTAGAGGATTTAGAAAATATTTCACTTTACTCATTCCATAGATAACAGAGTAGTGCCCATTTGATAAATGTGTTTGATTATTGACTAAATTTAAAAATGAATTGTTCTTTTCTTCCCCACAGGACAACAGTCTGCAACCTTTCTGTCTGTGAGAGCCATAAAAGCCTGCGGAAGGAGGAGGATAGAGGCAGAAGGCGCTGGAATATGGGGGGGGGGGGGGGGGGGGGGCTGAAGGGCCCCCTGGGGCATATCCTGGGGCTTTGCCCCAGACTGGCTGGTCGGGAGGTGGAGCCAGATATGGCTCCAGAGCCATACCGACCCCTGCCATAGGACCTCCCTCTCATCTTTCAAAACATTTTATATATGTCTATATATAAATAAACATATTTAAATATAAAATAAAGCACTTTTAAGGAGACATATCTATTATTTTTAAAACCTCCAAGGATCCATGATATCAATAGTTTTGCTGTAATTCCATCCTTAAATAGACTGTCTTCACAATTTCCTGCAGTCAAAAAAGCTCATCTTCTGGCTGGTGAATATTTAGTGATGATCCTTTTCAAACCTGTCAAGACCTTTGATGATTGACACATTTCTAGGAAAGGATCACAGAGGCTAGCTAGCCAATAAGGAAACTTTAAACCCAGCAAGGTGAACAGAAGAAGAGTGAGGCAGGATCTCAACTTGAGTCTTTATGGGCTAGTAGGAGCCTGCTTGGGAAGGGAGAGGAAGGGAAGGGAAAATGTAAAGCCAAGAGATCTTTAAAAGTCTACTCAGGTAGAGATTTCCTTTGGTTCTATGGTTTTCACAATTCTCAGAAATATGTTAGCACTATTGGGTTCCCATATTCAACTGCTACAGTCTCTGCTCATTACAGAGAAACCAAGAAATCTATGGGGCTAAGGGATCATGCCATATTAATATAATGGAATATAAGGCTTTGTAAAGAAATTAATATGAAAAATTGGAAGGAAACGCAGAAAAACAAAAGAAATTAGGCTAAGCAGGTTAAGAAGCAGCTGAACAATATACAACTACTTTTTTTTTTTCAAGATTTGCACTTTCTTTAGTGTGGATATTGTCTTCACTGATGAACACTGCAACAGCTCTATCTAAAGAAGGTTTCCATGGCCAGAAAGTTCAACTTTTGGCAAAATCTGAAACTTTTCTTGCTTAGTAGAACCTTCTGAAGCTTGTACCTCATTGACATAGAAGATCCCAGGATCACTTCTATGTTATGATGAGGCTTTAGAATAAGATTTTACTGGAGAATAATAAATATATAGAGAAAAAAAACCTAAACAATGATGCTGCTAAAGTACAAGAGTTAATTTGCCAGCAAATTTGGAAAACTCAATAGTGGCTACTGGGTTGGAAAAGATCAGTTTATGTCACGATCCTAAGGAAGGGCAATGCCAAAGTATGTTCAAATTACCAAACAACTGTACTCATTTCACATGCCTATAAGGTTATTATTAAGATTCTACAAGCTAGAATTTAACAATATGTGATTCGAGAATTGCCAGAAATGTAAACTGGTTTTCCAAGAGGCAGAGGAACTTAAAGAATTGCCAACATTCACTGGATTATGGAGAAATCAAGTAAATCACAGAAAAAAACATCTACATCTATTTCACTGACTACATGAATGCCTTTGTGTGGAGCAAAACAAATCATGGAGCAAGACAAATCAAAAACTGGGATAAAGGTTGCCAAGAGAAATATCAACAATCTTAGATATGCAGAAGATAGCACTTAGGCAGGAAGTGAAGAAGAATTAAGAAGCTACTTCATGATGGTGAAAGAGAAGAATGTAAAAGATGGTTTGAAGCTTAACATTAAAAAAAAACAAACTAATATGGCAACTGGTTCCATCACTTTCCTGGGAAACAGAAATGGAAGCAGTATCAGATTTTTTATCTTAAAGATCACTGCAGATGGTGATTGCAGCCATGAAATTAAAAGATGCTTGTTCCTTGTAAAGAAAGTTATGGCAAATCTGAATGGCAACAGTAGATTCATCACTTTGCTTACAAAAAGTCCAGATAGTCAAAGCTATGATTCTTCTAGTAGCAATGTATGGCTATGACCGTTGGATTATAAAGAAAGTTGAGCACTGTAGAATCAATGCTTTCAAACTGTGGTACTGGAAAAGACTTTTGAGGGTCTCCTGCACAGCAAGGAGGTCAAATACTGAAGCTGGAGATTAAATATTTTGGCCATATAATGAGAAGACAGGACTCTGCAAAATATCGTTATGTTGGGAAATGCTGAAGGCAAAAGGAGAAGGAATTGAAAGAGGATGGGATAGACAGGTAGTGTCATGAAAACAACCAACATGAGCCATGGATAAACTTTGGGAGCTAGTTGAAGACAGAAGGAAGTGGTACAACAATGCTTTTGGTACTATGAGGGTACTGTTTCGAATTCACAAAATAAAATAAGTAGAACCACAAAGAAAACCAAATATATTGAAGTGCAGCCAAAATATTCAATACCAAAAGGAAAAAACTGAATATATAAGAACCAGTTTGTTTTAGAAAGAATAAAAAACAATAAACCATTTAAAAATATTTTAAAAGAAAGTAAAATTAATAGTATTAGAAGTGAAAAAAAGTTCACCCAGAGAAATAAAGAATGAGAAATCATTCTACATGTCTTTATGCCAAAAAACTGATAAATGAATAAATACAAATAAAATCAACAGATTAGCAGAAAATACCTGAGACCAGATGGATTTTAAACAAAATTCTATCAATTAATTAAAGAAATTATTCAAATATTAAATAAATTGGATGCAAAAATAACAAGGGAAAGGATCTTTTAAAATCCATCCTATGATACAAACATGGAATTGATACTTAATCCACAAAGACACAAAATACATCAGTATTTCTTTCTTTTTTTTTTATCTTTTTTTTTTAAACCCTTAACTTCTGTGTATTGGCTCCAAGGCAGAAGAGTGGTAAGGGTGGGCATTGGGGGTCAAGTGACTTGCCCAGGGTCACACAGCTGGGAAGTGTCTGAGGCCAGATTTGAACCTAGGACCTCCTCTCTCTAGGCCTGGCTCTCAATCCATTGAGCTACCCAGCTGCCCCAGTTTTTCTTTCTAAAGAATGTTGTTGCAAAAGCATTAGGGAAAGAGATTACAGCAATTTATCAAAAAGATTAGATTTATGACAATAAGATTTAAACCAGGAATGCAAAGTTTATTCAATAATAGGAAAATTATAAAACATAATAAACCATATTAATAATGAATAAAAACTTATATAATTATAGCAATAGATCCAGAAAAGGTTTTTGACAAAATTCAATAACTGTTTCTATTAAAAACGCTGGAAAATATAGTAATAAACAGACATTTCCTTAATATGATAAATAGCAGATATCTAAAGCCAAGAGCTAGTATTATGTAAAGGAGATAAACTAGAGGTCTTTCCAATAAGAACAAAACTAAAGCAAGGATGTCCATTTTTACCATTATTAAAAATACTAACTATAGCAATAAGAGCAAAATTGTCACTTTTGCGTGTCATACAATGATATACTTAGAGAACTCTAAATAACAGAAACTTCAGCAGTTACAAAAAATAAGATAAATCTACAGAGACCATCAGCACTTCTGTATACTATCCACAAATACTAGCAGAAAGAGATAAATTTCATTTAAAATAATTTCTGAATGTATAAAATACTTGTAAGTCTACCTACCAAGATGGTAGGTCATTATGGAAACTATATTAATACAATGAATAAAAATAATAGCAACAACAACTAGAATAACCTATCTGCTAGGCACTGTGCTAAGTGCTTTACAAATACTATCTCATTTGATTCTCATAACAACTCTGGGAGGCGGGGACTATTAATATTTTCATTTTACAGATAAGGAAACTGAGGCAGAGATTAAGTGACCTGCTCCAAAGTCACACAGTGGTGTCTGAGATAACATTTGACTTCAGGCTCCAGCACTCTATCCACCTAGAAGCCCAGAACAAAACACTCTTTAAGGAAATATAAACCTAAATAACTGGAAGAATATTAATTGCTCAGTATAGACTGAACCACTATTTAAAAAATAATTGCCAAAATTCACTCAAGTTCCATACAAATCAAACTAACAAAAGATTATTTTATGGGCATAGAGAAAATAATGAAATACATGTACAAGAAATAAAGGCCAGGAATCTCAAGGAAAATACTTGGGGGAAAAAGTTAGAAAGATGACTAAATAGTATAAGGCAGTGATAGGCAAACTTTTTAAAGAGGGGGCCAAAGGAAAGGAAATGCTCATCTGTCAGTCTGTTTCTAAGGCATCTCTTTTGAAGTTTCACTGTATTGTATCCTACTCATTGTATTTGTCAGATTAGGAATAATGTTGCTTGGCTGGATAGAACATTTCAGGCCCATCAGCTGTAGTTTGCCCATCACTGGTATAAGATCAAAACTATTTGGTAAAAGAAAACACCTCAATCATGGGGATGGATTAAATACACATTAGGAACAAATGAATATAGTAACATAGGGTTTATTAAACCCTAAAGCCTTAGCTACTGTGTTAAGGATTCATTATTCACCAAAATTGCTGAGAAAACTGGAAGAAGTAAGATATAGCTCATTTATATTCCTCACATATATAGTAAATAGAGTATATTTATATACCTCACACCAGATCCCTCCAAAAGCTCCAAGTGGATATATAACAGATTCAAAAGTTACATCATAATAAATAAGATGATAAATGAAAGGAAAACCTTTCATGACCACAGATAGGGAAAGAATTCATAACCAAACAAGGTATAGAGGATTATAGAAGATTAGACAATTTTATTATATAAAATTATTTAGCTTTTGCACCACAAAATCAATGCAGTTAAAATAAGAAGGGAAACAGGTAACTGGGAAAGAAATAAAGATTGCATATTGCAGATATATAAAGAAATTATTAAAAGCTTTAAGAACAAAAGTCATTCCTCAATCAATAAAAGGTCAAAGGATAGGAACAGGCAATAATCTGAGCTATCAACAGCCATTTAAACAAATGCTTCAAATAACAATCAGAGAAATACAAATTAAAGCAACACTCAGATTCTATCTTATTCCTATTAGATTGGTAAAAACAACAATGAAGGAAAATGACAAATGTTGGAGGGATTGTAGAAAAACAAGTATATTCATAGATTATTGGTTTTGATTATGAATTAGTACAACCTTTCTGGAAAGTAATTTGGAACTATGCCTCAAAAGCCACTAAACTATGCATATCCTTAGCCCGAGAGATATCACTTCTACAACTACACTTAAAGAAGTCAAAGAGAGAAGTAAGAAGCCTTTTCCCAAAATATGTTCAAAAATAATTATATCAGGCTCTTCTTGTAGTGGCAAAGCACAAAAAGCTAAGGGAATGCCCATTAAATGGGGAATGTCTGTACAAATTATGGATTATATGCTATAAGAAATGATGAAAAGGATAGCTTTAGAGAAACTAGGAAAGATTTATATGAAATGATGCTGAGTAGAACAAGAAGAACTAATAAGAATAACAATGAAAAAAGCTTTGAAAAACTTATCCAATGTAATAACTGACTACAGTTCTAGAGTACTGATGAAAAAACATGCAATACACTTTCTGGAACAGATTCAAGAAGAAAAACAAGACATATTTTTTGTTGACAAGGCCAGAATGGGAATTGGTTTTCATAGTAAGGGTTTGCTTTTTTTTTTTTTCCCTTCCCCATTGAGGGGCTCAATGATAACACATAGCACCTTACCCCACCCCATTCCAAGTGAGAAGAGTACAGAAGGAAGATCAGGAGAAATTTGTGTTTAGTAGGATAGTTCTAAAAGCTACATATTGATTTTATTATATACTTAAAAAAAAAAAACATGAGTAAGTTTCATATAAAAGATTTGGTTTTACAATCCCTTCCATTCTACAATGTTCTCAAATTCAAAGAACTTCCTTTTAAAATTAACTTACCTTTTTAATAGCTTGACCTGAGGCTTTCTTTATGATAAAGCTTTCAGATACTCCAACAATTGCTGCTACCTTTTGTTCTGCTGAACTGAGGTGGTTAAACTATATTGTAAAAAGGAGAATAAATGGGAAAATTACAGTGAAGTTTTTTTCTCAAAATTAATTCATTATTATCTCTTTTAGTATGTCTACCATATTAAAGAACTACAAGGTACAGTATAAATTCTGTTTAGGAGAGGATTTATTTCTAATATACTGAATTATTTTTATTTCTGGGTTTTGAATTGAGGTTCAAATTCATCCCTTGACTTCTGTACTAATTCCTTTTTCTCTCAGAATTTCAAGGAAAGTTCCACCTGGAGTTTCTCCTATTATAGGGTGATACAAAGAAAGGTGAGATGATGAGTTTTATCTTGCCTGGTAAATAAAAACCAGCTTGGGTCAGGTGTATCTGCTAGCAGCAGAACAGAGTCCTGTTCTGTGAATATCCATGGGGATAAATGGAGAATGTCTCACATAACCAGATGAGGCCTAATCCCAGACATCAGGCATGTAATTGTCCACCATCACTTAAGGAAACAGGGAGGGCCTGAGACTATGACGGGTTACCTCCTTGGCTATTCACCAATTACAGATGCCTAGGGGATGGCTGAATGATGACTTCCAAAAAGGTACTTAAGAATCTATGCAGGGGAACTTCCTGGTCTTTGAACACTGAGAATGACCACTAGCCAATTAATTTACTGGTTACTGCTAGACCAAGCAATAAATTGATTTTCTTACCCAGGAGCTAATCTCTCAGAATTTTAAATCATCACAAGAGCAATATTTTCTGTATTATTATAATGAAACTTTTTGGTGAGACTATTTGTTTTAAACCTTTACCTTCTTAGTATTAATTCTAAAACAGAACAGTAGGAAGGGCTAGGCAACTGGGGTTAAGTGATTTGCCCAGGGTCACTTAGCTAGGAAGTATCTGAGGCAGATTTGGTCCTCTCAAATCCAGTTGGTGGGACTATTTAAAGATAAAATAACATTACTAATATTGCATTTCCAACTATCTACTGGTCAACTCAAATTGGACTGTTCTATAGAAATTTTAAACTCAACATGTCCCAAATTAAAGTCATTATATTTCCAAAAAATATAAATAAAAATCTTCTCCCATTCTGACTTCACTATTACCGTCAAGGCCACCACCATTTGCCCAGCCACTTAGGCTTGCAACCAAGGTGTCATTCCTAACTCAACTCTCTCACACCACAGAAACAAGCTGAAAAGTCCTGCTGATTCCACCTTCACAACATTTCTACCCAATTCCACCTCTCCTCTGACGCTGACTCATGCTGGTGCAGCCCCTCCTCACTGGTCTACCTGCTGCAAACTTCTCCTCATTCCAGGTCCTCCTTCATTAAGTTATCAAATTGATTGTCCTATAGTTTCCTATGATTTTCAGGATCAAATATAAAATCCTCAGTTACGGTTTTTAAAGTCCTTCACTATCTAGCAATGTTGTCCTCCTTGCAGTTCCTTCTACAAAACTCTTCATCTCTAGACCATGTGTTTTCACTGGCCGGCCTTATCCCTACAATTCTCTCCCTTCCTACTTCTGCCTTCTGGCTTCCTTTGTGACTCAGCTAAAATCACACCTTTAGCAAGAAATCTTTGCTGGTACAGTACTTCTTAATGATAGTGTCTTCCCTCTGAGACTATCTCCTCCTTACACTGTCTACAGCTTGTCTGTACACAGTTGACAAGTATGAGGCTTCTCTGTGAAATGCCTTGAGGGAAAGGGCTATTTCTCCTTTCATTGTTTTTTTTAATTTTTATTTTTTAATTATTTTTTTAAAAACCCTTACCTTCCGTCTTGGGAGTCAATACTGTGTATTGGTTCCAAGGCAGAAGAGTGGTAAGGGCTAGGCAATGGGGGTTAAGTGACTTGCCCAGGGTCACACAGCTGGGAAGTGTCTGAGGCTAGATTTGAACCCAGGACCTCCTGTGTCTAGGCCTGACTCTCAATCCACTGAGCTACCCAGCTACTATTCCCTTTTCCTTTCATTGTATTCCCAGTATTTAGGATAGGTTTTAGCTTAATAAATGCACAACGATGAAGACATGAATTTATTATTGATACTGCATGTGTCATTACTGAGGTCAAGGAATTACAGGAAGCAAAAACAGGCCATTAGAATGAGCATGTATGTTTTTGTGCTTCTTTTAAAAATAACAAAAACTCAAGCACTGCAATGTCTAAAACTGACTTCCTGGGATTACTAGGCTATAACCAGGAAATTTTGTCTTCCAACACATTTGATTTTTAAAAATCACAACTTGTATATAGTCACTCCAAAAACAGTCAATTGTCATGACACATTGAACTATATTATATCACTATATTTTGTCACAAATAGAAAATTAAACCTTTAGCTGTCTTAATGTTACTTGTATAGGAAAATATTTAATCTCAAGTAATAAATAACATTCCTGAATTTACTTTATCATTGAGTTAGGCTGGTTCATATGAGCCTGTCTGAACTGTGGGAAGACTGAAAGAATTTAGTTCCCAGAAAATAAGGGCTTTTCTTAATTGCATAAAGGACGTAAGTTTCATAGCTCAAGATTAAAGTTCAAGGGGCAGGTAGGTAGCTCAGTGGATTGAGAACCAGACCTAGAGGCAGGAGGTCCTCGGTTCAAATATGAACTCAAGTAATTCCTAGTAGGGTGACCCTGGGTGGAGTACTTTAATCCTCTCCCATTGTCTAGCCCATACCACTCTTTTGTCTTAGAACCAAGACACAGTATTTATTCTATGAAGGAAGGTAAGGGCATAAAAAAGAAAAAAAAAGAATAAGATTCAAGTCAAATACAATGTACAGAATACCTATAGCACAGATAGGCTCTCCTGGCCTCCCAAGAACTTCCAAGAATGGCAGTGTTTGCAGGTGCCCAATCTCTAGTCCGAGAGGAAGTCTTATTCACCTTGCCACATCCTCAGTGCACCCTTACCTTGGCTAATCTCCACATTCCTAAATTCTGTTTTATTGCCTGGGCCTGGGTTATATGGTAGGAGAGAGGCTGAGCAAGCTAAATTACATTATGAGACCTACAGGCTTCATCTAATCTAAGGGAGTGATTATAAATTTTATCCTCTTCAGATAACTCTGCTTTTGATAAGTTCTAAATCATGAGACGTGAGTCTTCTATTAGTTTCTTAATGTTCAAATAAAATATACTGAAGACATTTATTTGTCAGCAGTTAGAATATAGAAGATCCAAGTTTTAAATGACATTCAATATTTTAAATCTAAACAGAGGAACCATTTATAATTTATGAAGAATAGATGTTTGTTTTCTAAGTAGCTTAAATAATAAAATTTCTTTGAAATTATTCTTACCTGTCTGAGATATAGCATCCAATCTGGCCTACACTGAGAAACCATATCATATGGAGTTGTTAGATAGATTAGATGAAGGTAGCTTTCAAGTACAAGTCCTTCAAGACCTTTCTTTAAGTCTTTGTAAAGAATTCCACAGTAAGCCAAGTCTAAAGTTCCTAAAAAGAAATATACTGTAAATGTTTTTACTTTTCATAATCCCAACAGAAAAATGTAACAAATTTTAGCTTTATGCATATTTAAATATATAATCATTTCACCTGAGCAATCAGTCCACTTAAGCAAGCTAAAATTTTTAATGCTTTATAAAAGCTGATGAGAATGACTTCCCCCACTCCAAATTCCAGAAGATTTTGTAATTGTTGACTTTTATATCCCTGACTCCCAATTCATATCATGGTGCCAGAAGTGAACCACTTTGATGACTGAGTGCTAGGAAATGCCCTCAGGCATATCATAGAACCCTAACTCTGGAATTCTACAGAACATTGATTTAAAATGAATGTTTTAAAACAAATCTGAGCTCTTGTCTTACATCATCATCTACCCACTGGACCTGAATGTCCTATAGGCATCCCAAACTCAATGTGTCCAAAAGAGAATTTATTTTCCTTCCAAAACCCACCCCTTTAAGTCAACTAGGACAAACTCTGAATCATCCTCGAATCTTTCCTCTTCAACCCCATATCCAACCAATTGCCAAGTTTTATTGATTCCACCTCTATAATATCACACATTCTTTCCTAAAGCTAGGTGGCACAATGATTAGAGTGCTAGACCTGGTGTCAAGAAGAACTAAGGTTAAATCTGATCTCAGTCTATACTATAAACTCTGGGCAAATCAGTTAATCTCTCCTTGCCTCAGTTTTCTCATCTATGAAATGGAGCTACTATTAACCCATGCCTCCCAGGGCTGCTGGAAGGAACAAAAGATATAATAAATCGTAAAGCTCTGACAACACAATAAATATTCAATAAATGTTAGCTGTTATCACTCTCCCCACTTGTATAGCCAAGAACCACCCTAGTGGCGGAGCCCTCATCATTTCTCGCTTGGTCTATTATGATGATCACCTCTTGACTACTGAACCTGTACCTAAGACTCTTCCCATTTACCCTCCATACAACCACCAAAGTGATACTCATTAAGCCCAGGTGTGTGTTCCTCCCCTGACTCTAGTGCCCTAAGAGAAAAGATACCATAGCACAGAACATGGCTTTGAAGCTCCTCACAATCTGAATCTAACTTCCCTTTCCAAAAGTAATATCATTCTCTCTACCTCCCAGTCACTCTAAATTTCACAAATTGCCCTAGTTGTGGCATTCCGTGTCTCACCCCCATATCTTTGCATAGGCCCGTACCTTGTTTTCCATTCAGAAGAATATAAGTTGCTTGAAGGCAAGGACGGTTTTATTTTTGTCTTTGTAATCTCAATGCCTAGCACAGGGCATGACATATATTAGGCTCTTAATAAATGCTTGCTAAATTGAAACTTTAAAAAAAAATGAGGCTATGTCTAATGCTACTTAAAGATTATAAACGGAATACTTACTTCTACTATTTTTCTCATTTTCATTATGTTTTCTATTTTTCTAAATACAATCTAATTAAAATGAACTAGGTTTAGTCACACAGGTATTTTTAATTCCATTTTGTAGTTAAAATTTATTATTGAGAAAAGCATGGGTGATCACATTTCTTTGTGAAGAAATAATCTTCAACTGACTCAATTTTTATTTTTAAAAAAATATTAAGAAGATAGTATGTAGAGAAGAGAAATGGTAGGTACTAACATTTTTTAAAAATTACTGCTTATTTTTTTTTTAATTTACATGGTGATGTCTTTCTGGCTGGGAAAGAAGGTCCAGAGCCCCAGAAGGAGACTTGGACAGGAGCTCGGAGGCTTGCAAGCCAGAGCACACCTGAGGCACAAATTCTGAGGCTCCCTGTGGAGAGAAGGTTCTGGCTGGAGTTCTGGCTCGGCCACTTACGACACAAGGGGCCTGGCAAAGGTTCATTTCCCTTGCTGAACTTTCATTTCCCACTCAACATAATGAAGCAATTACTTTTTTACAACTTACTTTTTTAATTGGACACAGTAAAATGAGAAACAAAAAGAAAAAATTCTGCATGCTGTTATGGTAGGAGCAACATCTCCTAAGATCCCTGTCAAGCAGGACCCGGGTCTACATGCCACAGGGCTGTGTCCTTGCCTGGGGGGGGGGGGGCACAGAGCTACAGGAGGTGTCTGGGGCCACATCTGACCTCAGGTCCGCCTGTTGCTCTATCCATTGTGTACCTACCGTACCTGAAGCATACTATTTTCACTTTATTTTCTTTGTGGGGTTTTAAAAAAGTTGATCTATGTCTTCTTCATGATGAATGACAATTATAAAAGTTTTGTATGACAGCATATGTATAATTTATATCAAATTGTTTACTGGCTCAGGGAGGAGGGAGGGGAGGAAAGGAAGGAAAGGAGGGAATTTGGAACTCAAAAAATTTTAAAACAAATGCTAAAAACCGTTTTTACATGTAATTTGGAAAAAAAATAAAATGTTAAAATAAAATTTTTTTCTATGAAAAAGAGCCATTCCCCAATAGATGAATGGTCAACAGGCAGTTTTTTAAGGAAGAAATTCAAGGTATCACTAACCATATAAACAAATGCACCAAATCACTAATAAAAAGAGAAATGCAAATTAAAGGAACATTAAGTTGCTATCTCACACCTATTAGATTAGTAAAAATGACAATTAAGGACAATTAAGGACAATAGCAGAGCTGCTGAAAAATAGGCATATTCACACATTCTTGGAGGACGTATAAATTGGTCCAGAACTTCTAACAAGTAATTTGGAACACTAAAGTCACTAAACTATGCATCTTCTTTTTCCCAGCCTATTCCACTACTAGGTCTAGACTTAAAAGGGCCAAAGAGAGAGAAAGAAAAAAACCATACAAACAAAAAATATTTATGTAAGTTCTTTTTGTAGTAGCAAGGAGCTCAAAAGTAAGAAACTACCCATCTATTGGGGAGTGGATAAACAAATTATGTACATGAATATAATAATGCACCATAAAAACTATTAAAATAGTTTCAAAGCAGGAACAGCAGCAAAAGAATGAAAAACAACTTCAAAAGACTTTAGATTCTCTGATCAATGTAAAGAAAAACTATGATGCCAGAGTACCAAAGATTATGCATATTACCCATGTAGGTAGATGGATGAGGGAATGGACTCAAAATCCAGAACAAGATATACATATTTGGACAAGGCTAATGAAGGAATTTTCTTTTACTATATATGTTTGTTATGAGGGTTTTTCTTCCTCCTTCCCTCACTCCACCTGCCTCCACACCCACCCTCCTGCCCTTTACATTTAGGAGAGCAAGAAGTGGAGAGAATAAGTGCTTGTTAAATGGAAATATTTTCATTTAATAAAATAAAAAAAAAACACCAACAAACCAAAAAGGCATTTGGAACTGAAATCTTAGTAAACAGAAAATCATTCCAGCGTTAAAAGGATTTTCAAAGAAATAAAAAGAAATGGAACACAGTATTCTAGTAAGATACAATAATAAGAGTCTCAAGATTCTTGACACGCTTTCATTACCATTACCTTATTTAAAAATATATATTTTTATTTTCTTTTCAAGATAAATTACTAACTATACAAAACCTAAATTATTTAACCTTTTAATCTGAGAACATACAATAATCACAATGAGCTTTAAAACAATTTTTTTAAAGTTCTACTTCTTTTAAAAATAACAATTTTTAGGTCTTGATCAATGATACATGTAAAACCCAGTGGAATTGTATATCGGCTAAGGGGGGGTAGGGGAGTTTAGAGGAGAGGGAAAGAACATGAAATATGTAACTAGGGGAAAATATTCAAAATAAAAATAAAAAATTTTAATAATTTGTAATAGTTAAAAATGAATAGCCTATTAATAGATATAATAAATACATAAATACAATATTTATACAATATTACACACATTATATTATCAATAATAATGATTATTAATAATATAATGACACTATATTATATAAATATAATAATACAATAAATATAAAAATATAATAAAAATAATCTATAATAATTCTATGGAAACACCTAGAAAATGAACAAATTAAATTTGTAAATGGATATTAGTAATGTAATTCATTCAAGTTTCTTACCTTTTAAAGATGCTTGCCCTAATTTTGTGATATGTATATCACACTGGGACTCTTCTTCATTCTTACAAATATTTTTTCTTTGTAGAAGTCCTTTTTCTATTAGGTTTTCCAGTGCTTTTCCAGATATTTCCCAAAGGTCTTTTTCTTTGGATAAACTCTTTTGCTGAATGCCAAAAAATGTACCACACATAAAATGATATATATCTTCAAGATTTCTTGCTATCTGAAAAATATTTGGAAATTAATCATTTTGCTTCTATTAATATACAAAGGTAGAATATATATTATTCATTATCATTACAGATAGCTATGAACTAGTTAAACAAGAAACTTGCATATGTCGCAGGTGAGGATATGTTTAAAAATATTAAACAAACCAAAATTAAAATGGCCTGCTAGAAGATTAACTTTATAATAGGATCACCAAAGGGAAATAGCATGGCCTAGTCCAGTGATGGTGAAACTTTTAGAGATTGAGTGCCCAAATCACAACCCTCATGCTGTCGTTAGAGCTGACCCTTTACCCCAGACAGGGAGGGAAGAAGCACTCCCATTGGGCTTCTGGGTAGAGGGCGGGGCATATAAGAAATGTCCTCAGGCACAGGTGGAGAAGGGGAGGGGAACAGCCCCCTCAGGCATGTGTGCCATAGGTTTGTCAGCACAGATCTGCTCTTGGAGTGGGGAAGACCCCATTTCATACTGACTGTAGGGACGTGGGCAAGTCATTTAATTTGTTTTTGTCAACCTTCTAAGATTATAAATTAATTTAGTTGCCAATCTGCATTAATGGAGAGAATTTCCACAGCAGGAAACTCCCCAAAACCTTTTCTGTGCTCCCCAAAATAACAAAATAAAACAATACCCCAAATCCTTTTCAATTGATATGAACAATTCTCAAAAAACCCCAAACAAACCCTGCACATTATTAAATATGAAAGGCTATTAAATTACTATTAAGAGAAATGTTAATCAAAGTGCCTCAGGTTTCACCTCATAACTAGCAAACTGACAAAAGATGGAAATAATGTTGGAGGGGCTGTGGGAGGACAAGCAGCGAAGTGAACTGGTCTACCTGTTGAAGCAATATTTTGGAATTGTGCTAAAAAAGTGACAAAAACACCCATACAATAGTATGGGTTGTTGTGAGAATTAAATGAGATAAAAATTGTAAAGCACAGATAGCACAGTGCTTGGTACACAGGAAGCACTATAAAAATGTCAGTTATTGATATTATTATTAAAGATGTAGATATAAAATATGTACCAAATAAATGTTTGTTTGTGTTTTTTTTTTTGTTTTGTTTTGTTTTTTTTTTTTGCAAGGGAAGCTATTTTGAATAGGGGAAAGGATTAATGAACATGTTATGCATAAGGCAGCACTTGAACTGAACTTTGAAGGATGCTATGGATTCTAAAAGGCAGAAACAAGAAGGGAATGCATTCTAGGAAAGAACAATCTATGCAAAGAGATAGGAAACAGTGTTATGAAGAAGAACAACAAAAATTTCAGATTCGGTGGACCAGTGTGTGTGTGTGTGTGGAATAATATGGGCTGGAAAAGCAGACTGGAGCCAAATAACTGACTTTAAATGCCAAAAAGAAGGGTCTGTATTTGATCTGAAAAGTATTTGATTTGAACAGGGGATGGATTTTTGCTGTGTTTCTGGAAAATCACTCTGAAATAGAATACTGAGCATAAGAATCATGTAACATGTTGGTTAGTTCTGCTGAATTATTTTTCCCCTTCTGTTTTAATCTTTCTTATAAAGAATGACTTATTGGAAAGGAATATATTCAGAAAGCATCAGACATAAAAACAAAAGATATTAAAATAAACTGACAAAACTTCATAGATCTTCTCTCTTTAAGTATTTCTAATTTCCTGTTTTCTTCATTTTATTATAATCAGTTTCCCCATGTATTTTCAAAGCTCTCTTTTCCCTTCTCCCTATGAAAAATAATTACCAATAACTTCTTACCCTTCTAAGAAATCTTTTTCTAGTCATTCTACTCTACTTTTCCACTGACAATGTGAGTCTCTTTTGGCTCTATTTTCATGAAACCCCCTATTATTACTAGACACTGATAGATTTAAGATCTTGTGTGTGTGTGTCATAAAACCCTCTTGACAGTTTGGTGAAAGCCTATAGTGCCCTTGAAGGATTATATTAGTTTTTCTGGCTAGGTTAACCTTGGTTGTAAGTCTTTAACTTTTGTCTTTTGTAATGTACCACAAGTTCGCTTCTCCTTTACTGTGGAAACTGCCAAGTCTTGTGTAATACTTACTATGGGTCTTTGTTTTTTGACCTCTTTAGTTCTGGCTGTTTTCTAATAATTCCTCTTTGACTTAAAAGTTCTAGATTTTGACTATGATGCTCTTAGGAATTTTCACTTGGTATTTCTTTCAGGAGATGAATACTGGATTCTTACTACTTTCATTCTATTATCAGGTTCTAAAAACTTTGAGTAGTTTTCATTTATAATTTACTAAAATAGACAATGCAAACCCCTTTTTATCATGATTTTCAGATAGTGTGATATTTAACAGATTCTCCTTGCATAATAGAAAAGTTAGTGGTTTGCAATAGAATATTTCTTACTTTTCCTGAGCCTCCCCCAGACTTTTAATTTTGTTTACTATATCTTATTTTCTTATTAAAAAAGCAACTATTTTCTCTCCAGCATATTCCAATTTTGAGTACATTCAGTTCTTAGATGTGGCTTTCCATTTGTACCAAAGTATCAATTCTCTTTGTGTTAAGAAAAAATGATATGGCATGACTTCTTGATGAAGCCATACTCCCTCTCTGTGATCAATACTTCCTTTTGCTAATAAATATTTCCACAACATTCTTTAAAAAGATGTGTAGATATTTTTTGTTTTTATATCACCTTTATTTCCAAATAGTCTTTCCTTCTCTCCTAACCAGCAAGAAGTCCACTATAACAAAGAATAAAAAATAAATATGAAAAAAAAGTTGAGTAAAACTAGTCAATACATCAATGAAGTCTGTCAGTCTATACAATATTTCATGTCCATAGTCCCCTAACTCACAAGAAAGGAAGGAGGCATAATGCTTGGTCTCTTTAGGGACAAGCTAAGTCCTACTAATTATAGAATATTCAAATCAATATTTCATCAGGAAAGTACTACCATGTAAAAATCTTTAATTGGTAAAAAGTTTCATATATACCTTTAGCCCAATCAGTGATAGGAGTAAACTTTGGATTCCTTTTGTGACTTCTTGTCCAAGATGACTATAACAGTTCTCCAGTGGGCTGTTTACTAAATCTTGTACCTATAAAATAAAACTGTATTACATTTAATGCTAATTTAATTTTATCTTAGAAAAATGCTATTCTATGTAGGAAATTTTATTGCTCTTTTCTTTTTAAAAAAAAGAAAGCAAAAAGTCCATTAAGCTTTGAAAAATACTTTTTGGAATCATGTGTAACTAGATATTTATGACTCTCAAAAGTAGAATCTTACATCTTGTGTGAAAATAATAAAAATAAAAACATTATGCTCAATATAAAGAAAACATTAGCAAATACTAATTTGAGTCTAAAACATAAAAAGTCTAAAACATGTTGGGTTAGAATCTTAACACCTAAGAATTTTCTCTCTATATATAAGGATAATCATTAATGGTTTACATTACCAAATGCTTGTCTTTTTCTTGTAATATAAGGATACTCTCACCAACAGTATCTATTCCAGCTCGACCAGCTCTGCCAATCATCTGTTGATACTGATTTCTCTTTAAAAACTGTGTTGCAATATAGGGTGCTCTCAAAATAACTCTATGGAATCAGATAAATGTATTAAACATACAATCTTCATTTGTTATTAATAGAAAACTATTAATAATTGTAATAAATTCTCCAAATCATTAATAAGAAGTGTTAGCTACTAGAACTATGATTTCATTGGCATAGGAAATGATAAGTAAACTACTTCTATTGATGTGAGGCCGCATCTCTTCCAGAAGAGAGGGTCACACAGATGTTAAGTGTCAGAGGTGGGATTTGAACTCAAAGCTTTGAAAGACTTGGGTTCAAGTCCTGTCTCTGATACATAGTGGCTGTAGGTCCCCGAATGTATCATTTAATCTTAGTGCCCTAGGCAACTTTCTAAGACTATAAGTTGACAGGATGATACCAATCTGCATTGGGAAGTTCTTTGTGCCAATGAAAAAGCAGGTTCAAATACCTATCCTTAATAATACAATAATAATGTCAACATTTATACAGTACTTTATGGTTTGGAAGGAGTACTGCATATATTATTTCACTGATACATAAAGGAAATGCAAATCTAACAACTCTGATGTTTTACTTTATACATAATCCAATAAATTGACAAACTTTGGAATGGTCAGTATTGGTAGGACTGTGAAAGAAAAGTTTACGTTGTTGTTGGAGCTATAAACTGATCCACCCATTCTAGAAAATAATTTGGAACTGTACAAGGAATGTGACTAAAACTTCCATACCTTTTGACCTAAAGATCGATGACAAAGAAGAAAGACCTCATATACAACAAAAATATTTATAACATAATTTTTTTGTCATGGCATAGAATAGGAAACAAAGGATATAGCCATTGATTGGAGAATGGCTAAATAAATTATGGCACATATGCTGCATTTTTCTTTATTTTCTTAAACATTTTCCAATCACATTTTAATTAGAGTTTTGCAAGCTGAGTTTGACACCTCTGAGCAAAAGAACAGAAACTAAATGCTTTGACATTATAATGACCGGGGGCAGCTGAGTAGCTCAGTGGATTGAGAGTCAGGCCTAGAGATGGGAAGTCCTTGGTGTGTGACCTAGACAAGTCACTTCCCAGGTGTGTGACCCTAGGCAAGTCACTTGATCCCCATTGCCTAGCCCTTACCACTCTTCTGCCTTGGAGTCAATGCACAGTATTGATTCCAAGACGGAAGGTTAAGGGTTTCAAAGAAAAAAAAAATTATAATGACCAAGCTTTCTTTCAAAGAAGGGGAATTAGAAAATACCTATCAGTCTTTCTTTACAGAACTCAAGAGTATATGGGTATGGAACATTACATGATTTTTCCCCATATGTTAGTTTATCTGAGCTTTCTTCTTTTTTATTTCTGAATTATAAAAGATGGCTCTCTGGGAGCAGTTGGGGGAAGTAATAGGAAAAGGGAAAATGGGAAATGTAAATAATATACCAACTAGTATTAAGTAGATTTAAAAATGTTTTAAAAATATAAGCTTTCATTTTAATTATATTAATTCAACAAATAGGCTATCTCCAGTTTATTTCAATAAATGATCAAATCAAAAAGACTTGAGGATCTATTCAGCTTTAAGGTTTTGATATTTGTTATATTTTAGTATTAAAAACACTTAATATTAAAAAGATTGCTTTGAAAAGACTAGTCAATAAGTACTTTTATTAACCTTCGTGCTGGTAGATTCACTCCAGCTGCTAAAGTTGAAGTGCAAGTTAGAAGGCAAAGGACTCCTGTGGCATAAGCTTCTTCTAAGATCTTCCTTTCATCGTTAGTAAGGCCACTATGGTGATAAGCAATTCCGAATGGAATGGTGCGCTTGAGAACAGGACACAGGCTGCCATTACTGACATTCTTCAAGTTTTTAAGGAAATCACATCTTTCTTTTTCCCTGTGTTTTAGGTAGTCCCTAAAAAAAAAATCTGTTAGAAATGTAAAACTTTGATTTCAACAGGCCATCAACTCTTCACTTTCATCAGTCTAGGACAGTGGTTCCCAAACTTTTTTGGCCTACTGCCCTATTTCCAGAAAAAATATTACTTAGCCCCCTAGAAATTAATTTTTTAAAAATTTTAATAGCAATTAATAGGAAAGATAAATGCATCTGTGGCCATCACCGCTCCCCTGGATTGCTGCAGCACCCACCAGGGGGTGGTAGCACCCACTTTGGGAATCACTGGTCTAGGAGAAGGGCTGAATAGATCCTCTCTTTTGGTTAGGTTTTCTTGACATTTCTTTCTATTGGTTCTTTCCTACCCACTGGATTGCTCAATCTCAGTCTCCTTTGCTTTGTGTCTTTCATCCAGGAGTTTGAGAGCCTCTCAAAGCTCAGTCCTCTTCCCCCTTCATATTGTTTTACTTGATCTCATCATCTCCCAAGGATTCAATTATTATCCCTAAGTTGATGATTCTCAGACCTATTTATTCAGTTCTAACCTCCAAACCCTGTCTGACCATGGCTATTTTCAATAAATTCTAGTGCCTCCCTATTGCATCCAGGATCAAATATAAAATCCTGTTTGGCTTTTAAATTTCATCATAACCTAGTGCCTCTCCAGTCTTTTTACATATTCTTATACTCCCTTAATCGCCCAACACCACTATATATATACCCTGTGATTCAGTGACACTGGCCTCTTTGCTGCTCCTCAAAATAAACAATCTTAACTTCAGACTCCAGGCATTTTCACTATCTGTTCCCCATATCTAGTCCTCTCTCCTTCCTCATCTCCCTCTGGATTTCCTGGCTTCCTTCAATTATTGGTGACTTTAGGTGAGTCCTGTAATCTGCAAGAAGCTTTTCCAGTTCCTTCTTAACCTTAATGCTTCCCTCTGAGATTATCTTCAATATATTCTGTCAACTTATAATATATAATAATATGTCAATTGTATATTAATGTGTATGGTAATATTAATATATAATCAAAATTTTATTCAATTTAACTGCTTATTGATAACTGTTTGTGTAATGACTTCCCATTAGACTGTGATCTCTTTTTAGGGCAAAAACTGTGTAACTTTCTTTGACTTTCCAGTGCTTAGCACATACTTCATAGTAGGTGCTTGATAAATGCTTGTTGACTTGATTTGACTAGAAGCCACCTAGGATTGCATGCCCATCTGAAACTCATTATATTTCCTCCCAAATCCTCCTCTCTTTCTAGCTTTACTTGTCAAGAGTACTACTCTGCTCTCAGGTTCTGTTATACTGAAACTCTGGGAGCAGAGAGTCTCATCCCTGATTGACGGGTGAGGTCTGCTGGATCTTGGGAATATTCCCAGAGGACAGGGGAGAGAGTGGTTGGCCCAGGGCAGAATAAATATCCTGGCAGCCCTGGCTTTTGGTTCCTTTCCTTCCCTTGGACTTGAGATCGGTGGATCCTGGTCTTTTGGGATTGGTGACTTGCTTGGCTCAACCTTGCAAGATCCTCCTGTCTTGTACCTGTCTAACACTGTCAACCTGCACCCAGACCATCACTCTTCTGATTCTACTGCCCCTAGATATTTAGGAAATCAAATAATCTGTAGTTATCTAGGTTTCCCAGGGCCCGGGAGGGATCCGGGAAGTGAGCAGGAGAAGAAGAAAGGGGTGGATATCCTGAAGGATGTTTAGGCAGAACATCTAGCAGAAAGAAGAACCTGAAAGACATCAAGCAACAGCTTGCTTACTCTGGTTTGGCTTTGGCCAGGCTGAGCCAGAGGAGAAAACTACCAGAATCAATTACCTGCCTACAGCTCTGAGGGTTTATTATCATAAAGTAGTTAGGGTTTCCAAATTCCTCTATCCATTCCCAATACCCCTCTTTGCTAATTATAGATAAAGCCTTTCAAGTACCTTCCTGGAGTGGTTATTTCATAGCTTCTCTGGGAAGGGAGATATACAGTCAGATAAACCATTACCAAGGCTGATAGAGCCCAAAATCTATTATCAATCAACCCCAGGTGGGACCTGAAGGGATACCATCCATTGACCTGAAGGATCCTGCCTGGGCACTGTTATAAAGGAGAAAGGCGTCACATCATCTAGGTAGGTGGCAAGCCTCAGTTGATCTTGCCCTAGCCACCTATCTGGACTCCACTGCTGTCACACAATTACCAGTGGTAGCATCCAGTGTAGTTCACTCTCTCTCCGTCTCTCCATCTATATCTTTTATTTTTATAACTGTTCCCGAGGCAGGTATTATCTTGACTGCTCCCCTGACCCTGTCTCTCTCACTCCCCATATCCAATCTGTTGTAATGCCCTGCATATTCTGGCTTAGTGACATTTCTTGTATGTTTCCTTCTTTCCTCTGACACTGCCACCCCCTGGTTCAGGCCCTCATCACTTTCTGCTTGAACTATTGCAACAGCCTATATTGCATTACAATCTGCTTGACACAAGCCTTGGCTTGTCCATGAAAATCACTAATCATATATGTATACTTAGGTATTTTCATTTATGTGGGAGCTATGATCAATTTAAATTCCTTTTTCCCTCTTTCGTAATTCCAAGTCCATGTTCTTTCTCTACCTCAGTGATTCTCATGTGAGAGCAGAAATACTCTAGCACTTCAGGTATTCAAGACTGCAATGATGTTGGCACATTCTTCAATGATACAACCTGGAATTCCTCTACACCTTAATAAACTATCTTATAAGTTTTAACGTGCAAAAAAATTATTCACTGCTTGATGATGAGGCCCTCTTCTAAAAAAAATTTCTTCATAGTTTTTATAGTTTAGGATAAATATTATTCAAAAAGAGTAATTACAAAAGACTTGAGAATTTAAATCAACTAAGAGGTAGTCATGATTCCAGAGAATCATTTCTCTCCTTACAATGGAGAGATGATGGGATAATATAAAGAATAAGAAACATTTTCAGACATAACCAATGTGAGGACTTATTTTGTTTGATTATGCCTATGTGATACAGAAATTCCATATTTCTTTTTTCTATTTCTTTCCAGTAGATGGGGGGAGGTCAAAGAGAGAAAAAAAGAGTGCTTGATGACTGATAAAAAATAAAATAAAATAAAAGCTTGACATTTCTACCTTCTAAGCCACTCTCATATAACCAATTACCTTAGGTTAGGCCCTTATCACCTCTCTCCTAGATTACTACATACCCTCCAAATCCTTCTGGTGATAAGGCCCTCTTAAATAAAATTTATATACACTCTAAGATTTTCCGGCTTATCATGTTCAGTTGACATAACCTTTAAGAACCAGGTGTCACTTCCACATACCAAAATTAAGACACTGCAGTAGGACTTTTATGGAGCACAATAAAAATACAAATTATTAAAGTTTTTCTAATTATAAATGATTATGCTTAAGCAGAAATACAGGATGTACAGGTAAGATTTAACTCTTACATCTCAGCTACCTTCTCTTTAGCCACAGCACTCTCAGATCAGAAGATCTCACATGTCCCAAATCTTTAGGTAGTCACCACCATGCTTCACCTAAGACCTGGCCATCTTCTAATCAGCAGCCCTGCTGCATCCTGTCTTATTCCTATCTTCTCTCCCCCTTCCAGTTTTGAAACTATAATTAAATTATAATTTAATACTGCTATTGCTACTAGAAAGGGTATGTTAATCCACCACTCTGAGGCTCTATTCACAATCATCATAATAATTTTCCAAAACAAAATTCCCTCCCCAGCTGAAATCTCAGCTGTCAATGTGTCAATTTCCATTAAAATGCAAGCTCTTTGAGGGTAGGACTTTTTTTCCTTTCCTTTTTATATTCTCAGTGTTTGAAACATAGAAAATGCTTGCAAAATACTCCTTCATTCATTCATTAATTAATAAATATTCTCACAAAGTAAAAATAATGATAACATGATAGAAATAACAAGGAAAATATATTTTAAAATATTAACATACTTGTTCAAAAACTTGCATATCATATCTGCTACATTTTCACAGTTTTTCTTAGTAGGGCAAAAAACCAAGCAGGAATAGCTAGGAATAACTTCAGTCACCAAAGCAACTAAATGATCAGGATCCATCTTTTTGAGATTATCAGAATACTGCAAAACAATAAAAAAAATAGTCATAATTACTAATATTGCCATACCCATCCAGCTTTTCCATCTGTGTTAAATGAAGGCTAGCAAAATAAGAAATATTACAGCACATGAATTCCTTAATTTCTCTTAAATTATAAGCTACCTGACATAATAAAATTCTTTTATAAACTATTTCTCAATTAGCTATTTCACAAGAGGAATTTTAAAAAATAGTTAAAAAATTAAAAATAGTTAAAAATTAATGATGTCCACAAAAATTCAAAGTGCAGAGTAAGATGTATTTTTAGACACAACCAACAAAAGAATCTAATTTTCTAGGCTATGCATATTTGTTACAAAGAAGAGATGGAGAGAGGGAAGGGGAAAAGGAAAGAGAGAAAAGGATGGGAAGGGAGAGAAGAGAGACTCTAAAGGCATCTTTTTCTTAAAAAAAAACAAAGCAAACAAACAAAACCAACAAAAAACTGCAGAGAACAGAGGAAGGCCAGAAAGAAGTAATGACAAGTAGGATAGTTTTGAAAACTACCCTGAACTTATTTATATACTTAAGAATAAAGGCAAAATATATATTAAGATTATCTGCAGCTTTATGTTCTGTAATATATATATGTGTGTGTGTGTATATATATATACACACACATATATATATATATATATATATATATATATATAGAGAGAGAGAGAGAGAGAGAGAGAGAGAGATAGAGACAGAGAGAGAGAGACAGAGAGAGTCCATTTTATTTGTGTTTAAATTAAGAATACATTTAAAAAATAATTCTCAATATCTCCTGTTGATATGTGGTCAAAGGATATGAACAGGCATTTTCAGATTAAGAAAATAAAGCTAAATAGTCATATGAAAAAATATTTTAAATCACTATTGACTAGAGAAATGCATTTTAAAAACAACTCTCAGGTAATACCACACAACTATCAGATAGACTGACAGGATAGAAAAGAAAAATGAAGAATGTTGGAGGGGATGTGGGAAAATTGGGACCCAAATACATTATTGGTAGAGTTGTGAACTAGTTCAGGCATTCAACCATGTGGAACTATGTCCAAAGAGCTCTAAAAGAGTCTCATACTCTTTAACCCAGCAATAGCATTATTAGGTCTGTATCCCAAAGATATAAAAAACAAAAAGGGAAAGGATCCATATGTAAAAATATTTATAATACCTCTTTTTGTGGTGGCAAAGAATCAGAAATTGAGGAGATGTCCACCAACTGGGGAATAGCTAAACAAGATGTGATATGTTATTGTGATAGAATAATACTGTGCTATAAGAAATGATGAGAAGGAATGCTCTTAGAGAAACCTGGAAAGATTTACATGAATTCATGCAAAGTTAAATGAACCAGAAATGAAGCAGAACAGGGAAAATATTACATTGTACATGAAGCAGTAATATTCTAAGAAATATCAGTGGTGAATGCCTCAGCAATACAATGATCCAAGATCATTCTGAAGGATTTATGATGAAAAATGCTCTCCACCTCCAGAGAAGAAATGATGAAGTCTGAATGCAGGTCAGAAAATAATTTTTAAAACTTAATTTTTCTTGTTTGTTTTTGGTCTGCGTTTTCTTTTATAACATGACAATATGGAAATATGTTTTGAATGGCTATACATATACCTATATAAAATTGTTTGCTATATCAGGGAGCAGGAAGGGCAGGGAGTAAGGAGAGAATCTGGAACTGAAAATTTGAAAAAAGATGAATGTTAAAAATTATTTGTACAATAATTGGGAAAAATATCTAAAGTTAAAAAGATTTTTTTGATCAAAGCAAAGCATTATCCTGAACAATGTCAGGAGAAAGGACAACTTGCCCTAACAAATGTCATAGAACTTTATGAGATTTAGTAATCTTTAGTAATAATAGACACTAAAATCTGTATGTACACACAGATTTTCATAATACAAAACATAATGCAAAAATAAAAATCTGCCAGTGAATTGTTACTACTTCTGGAGTGTCAGACATGTGGGATACAGATTATTATTCATGTAGAAAAAGAAAATCTCAACAAAATTAGTCATTAAAAACTTCATTTTTATTTATTGAAAATTATCATAATCTTAATTTCAAAACAATATCTTTTGAAAATTGTGAAATTCAATTTAGCGAATATTCATTTTGTTTTAAGACTAGCAACAAAATGTGTTAGTGTTCAATATATTTTCATATTCACATCACGTGTTTGTTTCTTGATGTCAATATCTGATTTAAAGAACACACAACTTACCAATTTATTTCAATAAAAATATCCACTGTTAAAATCTCTGGTGACTAACATTACCTTGCAATTTAGTAGACGAGAAAAAGTATAGCCTTTCTCTGATTTGATGTCAACTTCAAAGATAGTATCATTTATTTTCAGATATTCCTTTAATTCTACCTGGAATTTAAAAAAGTATAGATGCACTTAATATAATACACATGTGTATAAACAAAACATATATTTGTTGTTCATCAAAATATTGATTTTAACAATCATATTGTAAAAATATACACTAACAAAAAGATGATGTTTTCTAAGAACAAGGGAAAAATTTTTATGAAATTAACAGATAAAGATATATCTTCAATGTTTTGAAACATTTCCTTTAAGTTTTCTTTTGCCACATACATGGTTTATCATAACCCTAATTTGTCACTCACAATTATTTGACTTTCATGATCCAGAACTTTGAAATTCCTTTTTCCTAGCATGATTCATAATTCTTCATTTTCTTTTCCTGCCTCATCCCTCACAAACTCATTCTTAATCATTACTGCAAGCTTCCATATGATCACCTCATAATATATTATTGGCTATACTTGAATTTCTTTTCCTCTTTTCGAATCAGTAGTCATGTCCTGTCAACACTTCCTAGGTTATTCCCACTACCTGCACTTTTCCCATTATTCCTCATGTACACTTAAACACTGTGGAGAAAGTCATGCAGTCATGATGAGAAAGTTCATTATAAATTCGTTATCTAATCTCAAATGTGCCTCAAAGGTACATGGCCATCACTTTATTCCTCACTAATTAATGCTGTCACACTATCCATGGTGTATTCACCAAATCTAACCTCTCCTTGGGACTCATCATTTTCTCCTAGGCTCCAGGTTCTTTTTTAAAAAACCAATCCATTATTTATTTATTTTTTTTGGGGGGGGGGTGGCATTCATTTTGTTAAAATTTTGAGTTCCAGATTCTCCTTCTCCCTCTAACACCTCCCCAACTCAATAAAAAAAAACAACAAGAAATATATTACATATGTGAAATCACACAAAACACATTTTCATGTTAGCATATTACCAAAAAAAGTGAAAAAATTTTATATGGATAGTTCTCTATGTAAGTGGACCATTCGACAGACCTTTATTTAAAATAATGTTAACATAATGTGACTATGCCCAGAGATGGGAGAGGTGGTGGCAGGAAAGGGGCTGGAGCACCTGTGGAGGCCAAGACAGAGAAGAGCAGGAGAAGGAATGTACAGGGGCAAGGGTCAGTCACATGGGGGTCTGGACAGAACCAAGAGGAAGAATATGGGAGTCTAGACATAGATATAGACAAGAGAGGACAGGTAAGATGCAGGGCCAAGGAAAGACACTGTACTTTGAACATGGAGGGATGGAAGACAGACACAGAGAGGTAGGCAAAGCAGGGTAAGGGTTTCCTCTTTCATCACTGGAGGTCTTTTGCCATTGACAACAGTGGTAGTGTCTCCCAATGCCTGTTCTTCTGTTTTCACTTGTATGTTTATTTTTATTTTTTTGGTGGTGGTGGGATTAGGAGCCTGAAAAATGCCAATCTGAGGGGTAGGAGCAGAGAAAAAGAGCAGAGTATTATACAGTAAAGTTAATTTAGTGTTTTTTTTATGGAATATGGATTTCTTTCAGAATTCTTTATGTAAATTTGAATTTGTGCAAGGCGAATTTATGGAAAGTGAGAACTGTCTGTACCTCAATTTGCACTCAGAGTTTCTCACCTCTTGGAAGTGGATATATATGTTCTATGTTCTGATAAAGAGATAGGGACTCTCTTTACCAAGACTAACTACACACTCGGAGCTGGATCCCCATTTCTACTCTTTTCTCCTTTATCTTCAACCTCTCCTAATCTCCTACTTCTTTCCCCATTACTTACACAAAAAAACTCATTTCTCTCCATTCTTAGAAAAAAACAAAACAAACACTTCAGTAAGCAAGCATTTATTAAACACTACGCTAAGAGAAGAGAGAAAAAAGAAAGGCAAAAACATAGCCTCTGTCCTCAAGAAACTACAAATAACTATGTACAGATAAGCTATATATGGCATAACTATCAGGTAATCTTAGAGGGAAGTACTAGTACTGGAGGGGATCAGGAAAAGCCTTTTTCAAAAGGTGAGATTTGAACCAAGCCTTGAAGAAGGCCAGGAAAACCAGAAGGTGAAGACAAGAAGGAACAGTACTCCAAAG
Organism: Gracilinanus agilis; assembly: GCF_016433145.1. Classification (NCBI taxonomy): domain Eukaryota; kingdom Metazoa; phylum Chordata; class Mammalia; order Didelphimorphia; family Didelphidae; genus Gracilinanus; species Gracilinanus agilis. Next base: position 41,612,125 of record NC_058135.1, on the reverse strand, counting down.
TAGGGAAACAGCTAGTGAAAGGCAGAGTCCAGAGGCTGAATATCATGTATAAGGAATAGCAACTAGCCTGCTATAGCTGATCTGAAGGGTACAGTAAAGTGTAAGACGCCTGAAAAGATGGAATTGGGCCAATTGTGATGGGCTTTAAATGCAAAAATACGGCATTTTATATTTGAGGGAATGAGTCACTGGAGTTTGAGTAGGTGTGGTCAGATCTGATTGTTAAGAAGATTACTTTTTTTTTAAGTTAACATGTCTATTTAGGGGCAAATACTTTCATAAATACAGCCAAAATGATTTCAGTAAACAATATGGTCATTATGAACAGTCTTTTCTGAAAATAAACAAATTTGATATTTATATAAAAATAACATATCTGTAGGGAATGCAATCTCATTTATTTTGAACAAAAATTTTCTAAGTCTATTTTGGGATTGAAAATAGCTTTTATTGCCATTTATATACTAGTATTAGAGAAAGTAGTTGGGAAAGACCATAGTAATAGCTGTCCCAAAAGTCTTATCGCAGTTTTATGGTTTAATAACCTAAAATAGCATTAAGATATAAAACAGCAATAAGACTTTTGGGATACTCTATGATGTACAAAGTACTATTTTCAAATAAAATAAAATTTCAGTGTAATTTCTTTATAGGTATTTAACGTGATATTTTATATGAGAATTGAATTCAAAACCATGAAGTCTAAATTTACTTTAGAAAATGCATTACAGCTATTCAAGCTTTTGCTTGAGTCAGTCAAAATATTTCTCATTCTTTTGATCACATATTGATAAATACAGCTAAATTAAAATGAATTTAATTTAAATATAATTAGTTTTCTGCTATATGCAAAAAATAAATAAAAGGAAAAGCAGAGTAAAAATAAGCACATGCACATCAATAGAAAGGATTCCTTTCCACATTTACATCTTTAGTTTCCATAATTAGGAGTTTGCTAAAATCCTATATTGGCTGTGGAGTTTCTAAACATCGATAAATGAAGCCAGCTGCTGATTCCTCAACAGACATTTTAATTATATTTGTGAATGTTTCTGGCCATATCAAGATTAAATAAGACAGACTCCACTGATAGTTGGATGAAACCTGTAAGCACCTCAAAAATTTCTACTCTTCAGGGTGCCCCCAAATAGGAAGTGCCCAATTCATAAAAAGGTTACCTTAAAAAGTGAAGAGTTTCTTGGGATTCTTTCAGCGATGACTATAATAGAAATTTCTGACTGCTCCAGAATTTGATGGCTTGATTTTCCCTTCATTACATATTCTATGACCCTTAAACAACCTCAGGGTTCAAGACTGAATTTATAATTAAAAGGTATTGGATTAAAAATAAAAGAGATGTATGACAGTATTAGAGCAAAAGTCTATTTAAGGGACAATTCTTTGTTGCCTTTCTTTTCCCTTTAGAGTATATGCTACTATAGAGATGGAGAGCAATGTGAAATGTAAAGTGGATAATTCTGCTTACATTAAATTAAAAAATGTTTTGTACAAGTAAAACTAATGCAGCCAAGATTAGAAAGCAGAATGGGGAAAAAAATTTATAGACAATTACTTAAATATAGGTCTCATACAAAAATAAAGAGAATTTTGTCATGTTTATAAGAATAAGAATCATCCCAAACTGATAAGTGGTCAAACAATAGGAACAGTTAATTTTGGGATGAAGAAATCAAAACCATATGTAAGTAAATTCAAAAAAGAGCTCTAAATCACTACTGATTAAAGAAATACAAATCAAAACAATTGAGGTATCATCTCAAACATTATTGGCTAAAATGATAAAAGAGTAAAATGACAAATGTTGGAGGGGATGTGGAAAAATGGGGACGCTGGTGGTGGAATTACACATTTATCTAATGTAATAAGGGAATAAAACAAGTAGATGGGGTTTGTGGGTCCCTAAGTCAGTAAGTGGGAAAGGAGGGTACAATGGTGGAGGTAGTAAATTAAGGTAGTAGGAGATGTAAGGGAACAATTGAGTTTAGGGAAATATAAGATGATGAAGTATAATGAGCAGCAAGGGGAGATGGTGAGGTAGTTGGGCAGGCAGCTGCAACAGGGAGACACAGACTGGGTACACAGGCTTGAGACAGAGTACACTGAAGAGAAGCAGGCTGAACCCTCTTCCAGGTAGGAAGGGCACTTCTACAGACAAAGGTTAGGGCCAGTTAGAAATGGTTTGAAACTAACTAGAGGGCTTTCTAGTCAGTTTCTCAGGTTCACAAAGAAAGAATCCCAAGGCTCTTCCCTGTCTGTGAAATAAATGGGCTTCTCAGAGGAAGTATAGAGATCACCGCTTCTTCCAAGATGGACGCCTCCAACTCCCTTCAGGACCCAGAGAGAAACTATTCTTTCTCTCTTTATCCCTCTTTTATCAAGAGCCTGCTCCCACTCAGCCTGGGAGGCTTTGTTGCCTTTAAGGTTAGGGAAGTTATACACAATGAATCAGGAGATAATTTGTATCAAGGCTAAGCCCTACTTGTCTATGGGGAAAACCTAAGTCTTCGAAGGTTGAATGCTACCACCCAAATCCACCCTTCTCCCAAAATCCACAGGAAATTAGGAAAGAAAATGGGGATTGAAATAGGGAAGGTCAGGGAGATCCAAAGGAATTAGCTAAACTACAAAATCTCAAGAGAAAAGGCACAGATTCAAGGACAGGTTTCAGCCCGAAGAGAGCTCAGTTGCCCCCTCCGCTCACTCCAAGCCTCAAGGATCAACTGCTCCTAGTCAGGGTTCTAAACCCTCTCTCAACTGTCAGAAATTCTGCAGTTAGCCTTTTGCAGGATTGATTGTACTTCTGCATTACATTTTGCTCATTTCTCTTTTCTAAATTTGCATCTTGCATTTTCTGGTTCCTAAGGTCTAAGGGATTACTACTCTTATTCTAAGCTAAATTCTAACTAAGCTCTTATCGCTAACTAAGTTTGCAAAATAAGAAAAAGGGTTGCTATCTCCTAAACTCTGCTAGGATGGGTTATGGTAAAGGCATAGGAAAGGAATGGGGATTTAAGTTTTGCAAAAAAAATTTTGAACAGAAAGGAAAAGCAAATTAAATGTAAACATTCATAAACATTCTTAAAGCTAACATTTGCTAACTAAAACAAAGTAATGAATTCTATCTATGTATCTATCTAATTTTATGAACTAATAAGAAAAATATTAACTAAGAAAAAAATTTGCAATCTAAGCTCTTAAATTCTAATTCACTTTCTAAAATTAGTATATGAATATGTTAGTATACTTATGCCTAAATTCTATTATGTATCTATCTATGCATTTATTTAGTAAAGACTAAGGCATTCACCCCAAGTGATATGGAGGTCCTAAAAAGATGCTTTCCCGATTGAGGCAGCTTCCGGTTAAGATGGCGGCAGAGTAAGGAGCAGCTGCTCCATCTCTCCTGACCGAAGCATACAGGACTCCTCAAGGGGAAATAAAAATGAGTCCAGACGAACGAAGGAACCCCACAACAGGGCGCAGCGTTGAAGGTACGCACAATCGGGGCATTTCCACGCTATAAAGGGGCAAAACAGCTCTCACTAAAACGCAAGAGGAAGAAGCCCCTCCCCCACCCCACCCCCACCACACACCTCATACAATGCACAAGAGTGAAAACAGGACTGGGGCAACCAGATAATCACTGGCAGCCCCAGGGCTTGTACCTGTGTGCTGCAAGATGAAGGACCCCAAGTGCTGGGGGCGTGCACAGACTTTCCCCGGTGGGTGAAGGCACCGCCTTGGGCCTGGGACAAAGGCCTCTAAAACACGGCCTTTCCCAAGCGCTGAAGGCATCGCCTCAGGTGCGAATAAAGATCTCCAGCCCACGGACTTTCACTACCTTCTTCGGGGGTGAAGGCAGGGCCCTAAGAGCATCTGCGCAGGCAAAGGCAGTGCCCTAGCCTTGAATAATGATCTCCAGCCTAGGTCTGGACCTCCAGTGAGGACCTGGTGTCGACCTGAGCTCGGCTGTGGAAGCAGCCCCAAAGACCACCGAAGGAGCCTCGGGCAGAGGGGCAGAAGGGGTCTACCAGGAGGCCTGACCCCAAGGACAAGGACACCGGAGCCCCCAGGAGTTTGGAAGGCCCAGGCAGACCCTGAGTGAGAAGACAAAGCTGAAAAGGGGCGTGGCTAACAATGGCAAGCAATAGGGAAGTCCAGAAGAAAAAGACTATCAAGAGAAACTCTGGAACACTCGACAACTTCTACACAGAGAAAATCCAGACAACAGAGGAGGGAAAACAAAAATCCAAACCTCCCCCAAAAAATGAAAGCTGGTCACAAGCTATTGAAGAGTTCAAAAATGAAATGCTGAGGAAGATGGAAGAAATCTGGCAAGAAAATAACAGTTTAAAAGGCAGAATTTCGCAATTGGAAAGTGAGACAAGTCAACTGAACACCAGAAATGACCAGATTGAAAAGGAAAACCAAAACATTAAAGCCGAAAACCAAAAGATTATAGCCAAAAACCAGTCCTTAAAGGCTAGAATCGAACATTTAGAAACAAATGATCTCTCAAGACAACAAGAACAAATAAAACAAAGTCAAAAGACTGATAAAATAGAAAGAAACATGAAATATCTCAATGAGAGAGTGACAGACCAAGAAAACCGGTCGAGAAGAGACAACTTGAGAATCATTGGTCTTCCAGAAAAGGCAGAAATTAATAGAAACTTGGACTCCATACTTAAATTATGCAGCAGAATTGCCCTGAAGTTCTACAACAAGAGGGCAATATAGACTTTGAAAGGATCACCCTCTACACTGGACCCAGAAAAGTCAACACCCAGAAATATAATAGTGAAATTCAAGAGTTTCCAAGTAAAAGAAAAAATCTTACAAGAAGCCAGAAAGAAACAATTCAAATATCAAGGAGTACAAATAAGGATCACACAGGATCTGGCAGCCTCAACGCTAAAAGACTGCAAGGCTTGGAATATAATATTCAGAAAGGCAAGAGAGCTGGGCCTTCAGCCATGGCGCAACTACCCATCGAAACTAACCATATACTTTCAGGGGAAAGTATGGGCATTCAACAAAATTGAAGAATTCCAAGCTTTTGGACAAAAGAGACCAGGACTAAATGGAAAGTTTGACACTCAACCACAAAAATCAAGAGAGATGAAAAGGTAAATAAGAAACAGAGAGAAAAGAAAGAAAACTCATAATCTTTTAAGCTTGACTCTTTAAGGGCATAAATAAGATCTAATTATCTGTATTACTAGGTGGAGAAATGCTATGTATAATTCTCTGTAGTGAACTCTATACACTATTATAATATTCACTATTATAGCAACCAGAAGAATAATTCATAGGGAGAGGACAGGATACTAAATGGTCTAATTTGACATGGGGGGTGGGAAAGAGGGGGGGAATAGTAGGGGACACCAAGAAAAATCTGAGTAAATAAGAAAAATAATATATTCTATTACACACAAAGAGGGCATGGGAAGGGGAGGGGATAAATACTACCATAAGAAGGAGAGGAAGAGAGCATAATCAAACCTTACTCTCAGTGTAATCAACCCGGAGAAGGAAGAGTAGCTTTATTATCCATCTGGATAAAAAACTCTATCTAACCCTACTGAGAAAGTCAGAAGGGATAAACCAAAGGGAGCAGGGGAGAGGGGAGGCCAAAAAAAGGGAGGGGAGAAGAAGGGGGAGGGAATTCATTTGGTCTTTAAAAAACAAAAAGAGGGGAATAACAAGGGAGGGGACAGAAAGGGAAGTCAATCAAGGGAGGGGATAAGGGATACCAGCTCAAAGCAAACCACTGGTGTAAAAGAAAATAGTGTAAGAAGAAGGAGTGGGTCTAGGGGAGGATACAAAAATGTCAGTGAATACACAACTAACAATTGTAACTCTGAATGTGAACGGGATGAACTCGCTCATAAAACGGAAGCAAATAGCAGAGTGGATCAGAAACCAAAATCCTACCATAGGTTGTCTACAAGAAACACATATGAGGAGGGTAGACACACACAAGTTCAAGGTTAAGGGTATGAGCAAAATCTTTTGGGCATCAAATGAGAAAAAGAAGGCAGGAGTGGCTATCATGATCTCTGACAAAGCCAAAGTTAAAATAGATATGATTAAAAAAGACAGGGAAGGTCATTACATCCTGATTAAAGGCAGTATAAACAATGAGGAAATAACACTGCTCAATATATATGCACCAAGTCGTACAGCATCCAAATTCATAAAGGAGAAACTGGCAGAGCTCAAGAAGGAAATAGATAGTAAGATAAATAAGAAAGAGGTAAGAGAGGTGAATGAAGTCCCAGAAAAATTAGATTTAATTGATATGTGGAGAAAAATAAATAGGGACAAAAAGGAATACACCTTCTTTTCAGCTGCACATGGTACATTTACAAAGATTGACCATGTAATAGGGCACAGAATCATGGCAAACAAATGCAAAAGAGCAGATATAATAAATGTAACCTTCTCAGATCATAATGCGATAAAAATAATAATCAGTAAGGGCACCTGGACAGGCAAATCAAAAACCAATTGGAAATTAAACAATATGATTCTCCAAAACCAAATTGTCAAAGAAGAAATCATAGAAACAATCAATAATTTCATTGAAGAGAATGACAATGATGAGACATCCTACCAAACTCTGTGGGATGCAGCCAAGGCAGTACTCAGGGGGAAATTTATATCCTTGAGTGCATATATTAACAAATTAAGGAGGGCAGAGATTAATGAATTGGGTATGCAACTCAAAAAATTAGAAAGCGAGCAAATTAAAAACCCCCAGATGAAAACTAAATTAGAAATACTAAAAATTAAGGGAGAAATTAATAAAATTGAAAGTAAAAGAACTATTGAATTAATAAATAAGACTAGAAGTTGTTTTGAAAAAACAGATAAAATAGACAAAGTACTGGTCAATCTAATAAGAAAAAGTTAAGAAGAAAACCAAATTGACAGTATTAGAGATGAAAAGGGAGACCTTACCTCTAATGAAGGGGAAATTAAGGCAATCATTAAGAACTATTTCGCCCAATTATATGGCAACAAATATACCAATTTAGGAGATATGGATGAATATTTACAAAAATATAAATTGCCTAGATTAACAGCAGAAGAAATAGAATACCTAAATAATCCCATATCAGAAATAGAAATTGAACAAGCCATTAAAGAACTCCCTAAGAAAAAATTACCAGGACCTGATGGATTCACAAGTGAATTCTATCAGACATTCAAAGAGCAACTAATCCCAATACTATACAAATTATTTGATATGATAAGCAAAGAAGGAGTCCTACCAAATTCCTTTTATGACACAAACATGGTACTGATCCCAAAGCCAGGTAGACCAAAAACAGAGAAAGAAAACTACAGACCAATCTCCCTAATGAACATAGATGCAAAAATCTTAAATAGAATATTAGCAAAGAGACTCCAGAAAGTAATAAGAAGATCATCCACCATGATCAGGTGGGATTTATACCAGGAATGCAAGGATGGTTCAACATTAGGAAAACCATCCACATAATTGACCATATCAACAGTCTAACAAACAAAAATGACATGATCATCACAATAGATGCTGAAAAAGCCTTTGACAAAATACAGCATCCATTCCTTTTGAAAACATGGAAAAGTATAGGAATAGAAGGACCCTTCCTAAAAATAATAAACAATATATACCTAAAACTATCAACAAGCATTATATGCAACGGGGATAAATTAGAAGCCTTCCCAATAAGATCAGGAGTGAAACAAGGATGCCCATTATCACCTCTATTATTCAACATAGTACTAGAAACACTAGCAATAGCAATTAGAGAAGAAAAAGAAATTGAAGGTATCAAAATAGGCAATGAGGAGACTAAGCTATCACTCTTTGCAGATGATATGATGGTATACTTAAAAAAATCCTAGAGAATCAACTAAGAGGCTGGTAGAAATAATCAACAACTTTAGCAAAGTGGCAGGATACAAAATAAATGCACATAAATCATCAGCATTTCTATACATTTCCAACACATTAGAGCAGCAAGAGGTAGAAAGAGAAACACCATTTAAAATCACCCTAGACAATATAAAATACTTGGGAATCAATCTAACAAAACAAACACAGCTATTATACGAAAACAACTACAAAACACTTTCCAAACAAATAAAACTGGACCTCAACAATTGGAAAGCCATTAATTGTTCATGGGTAGGACGAGCTAACATAATAAAAATGAACATCCTACCCAAATTAATTTACCTATTTAGCGCCATACCTATCAAATTACCAAAAAACTTCTTTACTGAATTAGGAAAAACTATAACAAATTTCATTTGGAATAACAAAAGATCAAGAATATCAAGGGAAATAATGAAAAAAAATGTGAAGGAAGGGGGTCTAGCAGTACCAGATATTAAACTATACTATAAAGCAGCAATCATTAAAACAATATGGTACTGGCTAAGAGATAGAAGGGAGGATCAGTGGAATAGACTCGGGGTTAATGATGTCAGCAAGACAGTGTATGATAAACCCAAAGAGCCCAACTTTTGGGACATGAATCCACTATTTGACAAAAACTGTTGGGAAATTTGGAAAACAATATGGGAGAGATTAGGTTTAGATCAACATCTCACACCCTACACCAAGATAAACTTAGAATGGGTGAATGACTTGAATATAAAGAGGGAAACTATAAATAAATTAAGTGAACACAAAATAGTATACCTGTCAGATCTGTGGGAAAGGAAAGATTTTAAAACCAAGTAAGAGTTAGAGAAAATTACAAAATGTAAATTAAATGGTTTTGATTATATCAAGCTAAAAAGCTTTTGTACAAACAAAAACAATGTAGTCAAAATCAGAAGGGAAACAACAAATTGGGAAAAAATCTTTATAACAAAAAACTGTGACAGGGGTCTAATCACTCAAATATACAAGGAGTTAAATCAATTGTATAAAAAATCAAGCCATTCCCCAATTGATAAATGGGCAAGAGACATGAATAGGCAATTTTCAGGTAAAGAAATCAAAAGTATCAATAAGCACATGAGAAGGTGTTCTAAATCTCTAATAATTAGAGAAATGCAAATCAAAACAACTCTGAGGTATCACCTCACACCTAGCAGATTGGCTAAAATGAAAGAAGGGGAGAGTAATGAATGCTGGAGGGGATGTGGCAAAATTGGGACATTAATGCATTGCTGGTGGAGCTGTGAACTGATCCAGCCATTCTGGCTGGCAATTTGGAACCATGCTCAAAGGGCTATAAAAGACTGCCTGCCCTTTGACCCAGCCATACCATTGTTGGGTTTGTACCCCAAAGAGATCATAGATAAACAGACATGTACAAAAATATTTATAGCCGCGCTTTTTGTAGTGGCAAAAAACTGGTATGTCCTTCAATTGGGGAATGGCTGAGCAAATTGTGGTATATGCGGGTGATGGAATACTATTGTGCTAAAAGGAATAATAAACTGGAAGAATTCCAAGCAAATTGGAGAGACCTCCAGGAATTGATGCAGAGCGAAAGGAGCAGAGCGAGGAGAACATTGTACACAGAGACTGATATACTGTGGTAAAATTGAATGTAATAGGCTCCTGTACCAGCAGCAATGCAATGACACAAGACAGCTCTGAGGGATTTATGGTAAAGATGCTACCCACGTTCAGAGGAAGGACTGCAGGAGAGGAAACATATAAGATAAACAATTGCTTGAATGCATGGGCTGAGGCGGACATGATTGAGGATGTGGACTCGAAACTACCACACCAATGCAACTAACAACAATTTGGAAATAGACCCTGAACAAGGACACATGTTACAACCAGTGGAAATGTGCGTTGGCCATGGGTGGGGGGAAAGCGGGGGGTGAAGGGGAAAGTAGGGGCATAAAGTATGTAAACAGGTTAAAAATGAATATTAATAAATGTTTAATAATTTGAAAAAAAAACATTATAAATAATTTTCAAGTAATAAGTGATGAGGAAACTAGTAATTAGAGGACTTGTTATTGATTTATCTCCTGGGTGGTATAGGTTTCTTGAAACTAAAAGAAAAGCAAAATATAGTTAAAAAGAAACAAGAATAGAAGAAAAATAATGATCACTGCTCTTGTGAGGGATGAGTAGGTGGGGTGAAGGACTTGTCATAGGCAAGTCATTACCAAAATTGAAATACTTAAGATTAGAACAAAAGTCATTTTTCTTGACAAAATAATTTTCATTAAAGGCTGTTCCAAAAGTATTTATCAGTGAAGTTTAAGTGAGGCTCCAAGATTTAGAAATATTCATTAGATTATAAAACATACAAAAAAGATTTTTTAGTTTGTTTAATTTGTGTGCCTAAACATTTTGTCCTAAATGAATGGTGAACTTTGATAATTATCACATGGGATTACAGTGATTAGAGCCCAAGAAGACTTGTGTTTAATACAACTTCAGACACTTAATAGCTTTGTGACCCTGGGAAGTCACTTAACCTGTTTTCTTGACTGTAAAATGAGAACCATAGAAATACCTACCTCCCAGAGTTATCATGAAAGCGAAGTGATGTAATATTTGTACAAAACTGTTTAGTTCAGTTCTTGGCATTCAGTAGATACTATTTTTTTACTTTAATAATCTTTACTCAAAAGATTTACTTTAATAATCTTTACTCAAAAGATTATCCCTCAAATATTAAGAAAGAGCCCTGGAAGACAAGTGAAAAGATCTAGATTTGAATCCTCATTTGCTACTTTCTCTCTATGTCTGTAGTTAAATCACTTAAACTGCCATAAACTGGAATTCGAAATACTGGATGGGGTCTATGAACTTCATCAAAATGGAGTTTCCTTCCAGAAAAAAAAAATACAGCACTCCCACCACTCCAGCTTCCCTGCCTATTCTGTACAATTGTTATTCATGTACTTTAATAAATGTTTTACATTTGTCTCAAAAAAAAAAAAAAGATGCTTTCCCAAGTTCTTTGAGAAACCTTTCAAAAGCATCAAGGAGCTCAAAAAGGTGTTCACGTTGTTCAATCCTAGTTTTGCTAATGTTGAATTTCTTTTAGGGGAATTTTACTCTTCTTCAGAAAAGGAAAAATTCCTCAACGAAACAAGAACGAACCCAAATTTGGAATCATGGCCGCTGGTTCATCAAGACTTAGATTTCACCCAGCATGCCAATATGAGATACCTAATGAGGTGCAGGACAGACTTGATTGAGGAAATGAGGATGCACGCTAAAAGACTAAACGCGTGGCAGAAATTTGAAAAGCTAAAACAAGGGGAGGAAGAACACCCAAGTAGTTTTCTTGATAAGGTAATCGAAGCCGCAGAGACAATTCTTGGTCTCAGAGATACACATGCCCAGGATACTACTGACCACATACGTAGACAGTTTGTTAAGGGAACCTCGATCCCAATACAAAATTATTTTAGATAAAGTTGTCCACAGTGGGAATCATTGCCACTGGTGGATGTAAGGCAACATGCAGCTTACATTCAAGACTAGAAACAAAAAGAGGCAAGATTAGCTAGACAAACTGAATCTGATAAGGACGAGGTGATAGCTGATCTAAAACGTCAATTGAAACAGGCAAAGCATGAAAAAGAAATCGAGGAGGTGAAAAATTTTGCCCTTCAAAACAGTAGGAGCCAAAATCAATATAGGCAACCTACAAAACACCCAAAAAAGAAAATCATAGTCCCCTCGTTGTTACCTATGTGGACAGCTTGGTCACATCATTCGATTTTGTAGATTTAAACAACAAATAGATTTTTCCAAAAATGACAATCAAAATCAAAGAGACAGAGGCAATAGAAAGACCTACTATAATTCTAAATGGTCCAAGAATAATAATGACACACAAAAAAATGATGACAACAAACATGATGGTGCGTGCTGTAACCATGCATGTAAAAAATATAGCCAATCCCCTTCATTAGATGATATGGAAAGATATATTCAGATGGGAATGAAGCCTAAGGCATTATGAATCGAAATTCCTAATTTAAAAACTTCTAATAAGTGTAATTTGGGTGTGACAGTGTGTAGTCTAAGTGAGGAAAGCAAAATGGGAAATCTGGGTAAAATTGAGCAAGTGCCTAAAGCAAGCTACACAGAATATGAACATAGATCTGCGGCAGATAATCAGCAATGGGAAGAAATAATGCAAATGCGCAGAGAAATCTATGGCAATAATGAGGATGATTATATAAGGGATCAGCTTTCTCATTCCAAAACAGACACATTGGGTGAGAAGCATAAGGATCAATCAAACCATCGCAACAGCTCACATCAGAAGGCTTTTCAATCTTGTTCAGAATCATCAAAAACTCAAATTCCTCTCTTTATTCCAAGTATAAAACAAAGGGGCAACTTGGATAAAGAACATTATGGCAAGGATTTACAATATTTCCAGAAAGGAACACTTTCAGTAACCTTGGGGGAATTAAATCCTAAAATTCTATCCCATTCATTTGCTTCAGACACAATGTCACAGATTGAGGTTAAAGAGCAAACAAATCAGTATGTTGGCAAAAACTCAAATTTGAAAGTGCAACCCACTGAGTGGCAGGGTGATAGCAGCTGTTTGGGAAATTCCATATCTACCTTTCTCAATCCCTTAGCTGCAGAATTTCAACCAAAAGTTTGGGGAAGGGAAAGAGAGCAGTTGTCCCCAGTAACCAGTGTGAATAACAATAACATCAATGAAACTTGTGCAGAGATTGAAGACAAAAACCATCTGACTTCAGTCACACAAACATCAGGGCAAGATAGGGAACATCAGTCAGCTTTTGAATCAGTAGTTCTACCTGAAGTGTTGAAGGAAACACAATTTAACTACCATACATTCCCGGATACTACTGAGAGGAAAACTTCCGATTTGGGGCATGACAATTCTTTAAATATCAGAGTGGACGGTAAATCAAATAAAACATCCATTTCTGCAGCCCTCAGCAAAAGCCAACATGAAATTTGTACAACTAATAATGACTTAACAGCTCTCAAGGAGGCAATGCTCTTTAATTCTGCTCTCTGTATTCCTGATTCTAAACTGAACTTGTCGAATGGTGCTATAGGAAGTTTGGGTTTAGACACAAATGACCATAAGCAATACTGGATCAATGATAAGTGTACACGAAATACAGAGGATTCTTTATTACCCCTCTTGCCAGTGAAGTCCAATGACAGTGGAGAACCATTAGTTACCCTAGAAATCGGCAGGGGGGAGGGTACACTAAGAAGGACTACTGGACACTGGTGCAATTTGTTCCGTTTTACGAGAGGCACCTGAAGGATGCCAATATCAAGGCAGTTTGAGAGTAAGAGGAGCTTCTGGGGTACCACAAGTCCTGTAGCTAAAAGTTAAAATGATAAAATTTGGACCTCTAACTCTCAAACACACCTTCTTATTATTATCATGTCCTTCAAACCTCGTGGGATGAGATCTCCTATGCAAATTGGCTGCCACCATCCAATGCCAATCGGATGGACAAATTTATCTACACCTACCCAAGAGATCTCTAAAACACCATCCGTTTTATTTTTAGATCCATGTAGTGAGGAACCATCATACCAATCAACTGATAACATCTATGAGGTTCCGGACGATATTCCAGATTACGTGTGGGCTAAAAATTCAAATGAGGTGGGCAGGATATTGTCAGCGGAACCAGTAAAGATAGAGGTAAGAGAAGGTTTACCTCCAAGAATTCCTCAGTTCAGACTTAGCCAAGAGGCAATAGAGGGAGTGAAACCCATCATAGAGAGTTTATTAAAGCACGGTATATTAAAATATGGCTTTTCACAATATAATATACCAATCATGCCTGTAAAGAAAGCCAAATTATCTCCTGATGGGAAGACTCAATGGCGTTTAGTACAAGATTTCAGAGCAATAAATGACCATGTACAAAAGACCTATGCCATGGTACCAAGTCCATCACAAATCATAGCAGCCATTCCACCTGAAGCTGCTTGGTTTACTGTTCTGGACCTGAGCTCTGTGTTCTTCTCTGTTCCCCTGCACAGAGACAGCCAGAAGCTGTTCGCTTTCTCATGGGAAGGCAAATCCATCTTATGGACCTGTCTGCCTCAAGGTTTTTCAGATTCAGCTTCGGTCTTCTGTCAAATCCTGCAGAGAAACCTTGAGTCGATCACTTTCCAAAACAGCAAAATGGTACATTATGTTGATGACATCCTGCTAATGTCACCATCTGCTGAAGTCTGTAACACTGATAGCATACACTTAATCAAAGAGCTAGGCAAAAGGGGCCATAAAATTTCCAAATCAAAACTTCAATTCGTGATGGAGAAAGTAAATTATTTAGGATTCATTCTAGAAAAAGGCTCCAGAAGAATTTCCCAAAAGAGAACACAAGATATACAAAATTTAAGTTTGCCTAAGACCAAGAGGCAAGTCAGGGCAATCATAGGAATAACGAGCTTCTGTAGAAACTGGATTCCAGGTTATGCTCTCATCGCTAAACCTCTGATAGAGCTAACCAGGAAGGAAGTTCCAGAACTATTAATGCTGACTAAAGATCATGTCCATGCAATAGAGAAATTAAAATCATTTACACTATCAGCTCCAGCCCTAGGTATCCCTGATCATGACAAACCATTCCTCCTTTATGTACACGAAGATAAAGGGACAGCCTCTAGTGTTCTCACACAATCATTTGGGAATAGGTTAAGACCAGTCGCCTACTATAACTCAAAATTAGATTAGTTGATCTGTGGAATGCCAGCCTGTTTAAAAGCCATAGCTGTTGTAGCAATTATGATTAGAAAATCTTCATCCTTGGTATTAGGGAGTGAACTGAAAGTATTTTCCCCACACCAAGTGGAATCTACTTTAAGAAACACCACATTACAAGCATTCACCTCCCAAAGACTATCACAATACCAAGCAATCTTGTTGGTTAATGAAAATATAACTTTTCACTGGTGCAGAAAGTTAAATCCTGCGACTCTGATTCCAGGTTTGCCTCTGAAGGGAGAAAGTCTACACATCTGTGAAGATGCACTTAACACTGTGCATAAAACAAGGCCAGATTTAGACGACAAGCCCATGAAAAACCCCGATATGACCTTATTTATAGATGGATCATCATATATAGTAGACAATCAGAGATATACCAGAGCAGCTGTAGTGACAGCCTCTAAGACCCTTTGGTACTCATCATTACCATCTACCATGAGTGCTCAAGGAGCAGAATTAGTCGGTTTGATACACACTCTGAAGCTTGCCGAAAATCGCAAAGCAAACATTTTTACCAATTCTCATTATGCTTTCTCAGTCATGCATCAATCTGGTGAAATCTGGAAAAATCAAGGCTTCATTACATCCAATAGCAAACAAATAGCGTATGGGAATTTAATCAATCAGTTGTTGGACGCAAGCCAATTATCAGCCCAAGTGTCAGTCATTCATTGCAAAGCTCATACCAAAATCCAAGGGCCAGTGGAATTAAGGAACAAATGTGCAGATATCGCAGCCAAATATGCAGCAAAGTATGGACCACTTACAATTCTGAACTTATCTTTGGTGGAGGAAGATGATCTCAAAAATGCATACTCCCCAAAGGAAGTGAAGGATTGGAAGAAACATCATGGTGTATATCTGGCTTGGGGCAAATGGAAAACCTATGTTACCTAAATCTCTATATTTCACTTTTTGCAATGCACTACACCAAAAAAGGCATTATGGAAGTCTGGGTATGGCAGATTCCATAAATAGGTATTGGAATGCAAGGGGCATATATGAAGTTGTTATGAGAGTTTCACAGAGGTGCAGAATTTGTATGCAATTCAACCAGACAATTACAAAAGTCCACAGTCTGGGAGGCAAACCATTAGCTTATACACCATTGGAATGCTTACAAATTGATTACATCACAATGCCAAGGAGTCAAGGTTATAGATATACTTTAGTGATAGTGGATAGATTAATTAAGCGGCCAGAAGCTTTTCCAGCAAAATGTAACACCTTAGCGTTTGTTGTGAAAATCTTACTGAGAGAACTGATACCCAGATTCTCTATTCCGCTACACATTGCATCAGATTCTGGGTCCCATTTCACGAATAAGATTTTAGCTACAGTTAATGAAACCTTAGGAGTCAAAGAGCATCTTCACTCAATATATAGACCGCAGTCGAATAGGCAGATTGAACGCGTGAATAAATCTTTGAAGACTCTAGTAGTAAAAATCTGTGCAGAATCTCACATGAAATGGCCTGATGCATTACCATTGGCACTATTCCACCTAAGATGCCAACCCAACAGCATTACACACTTATCTCCGTTAGAAATGCTATATG
The DNA here is from genome assembly GCF_016433145.1 of Gracilinanus agilis. Lineage (NCBI taxonomy): Eukaryota > Metazoa > Chordata > Mammalia > Didelphimorphia > Didelphidae > Gracilinanus > Gracilinanus agilis. The sequence goes on along the minus strand of NC_058135.1, from coordinate 41,595,816 downwards.
GGCATCCACTATTCCATGGCAAGTCACCTCACAGCATTCACAAATTATCACACCTGGGTATGGAATGCAAACTCTATGAATATATTAAATTACTCAAGCAATGATTAAATCAACTCCATAAATTAGGCTTGATACATCAAAGAGTACCCTTTGATTTTAGTCTACACAACTTCCAACCTGGAGATTATGTTTACATCAGGAACTTCACTAGGAAGTCTGTGTTAGAACCCAAGTGGCTTGGACCTTTTCAAATAATCTAATTGCTTTTAGAGCAGTCAAAATTAAAGGAAAGGATCCTTGGTTCCATGTCACCTATGTCAAGCCAGAAAAAGATATGTCCCAACAACCACCACAGGACCCAGTTACTATATAGCACAAAGATCAACTAGCACCAACCAATCAGTCAAATAAGTCCTCAGAAAGTCCACAGCCTATACATGAGACTATAGAACCAGAGCAGCAATCAGAACAACAATCAGAGCATGAATCAGAACCAGAATTAGACCAAGAGTCAGTAAACAATCAGATATTACACCAAATTTTATACCCAAATGATTATCCCAATCCCAATTACTTAGAAGAATCATCTGTAAACAATTACGACAATGAAAAGAATCAACGAAAGAAGACACAACATTTGATTTACAATCAATCCCAGATCTAGAAACTGATAGCGACAAATAAACGAAAACCATAAAGACTTAATCACGAACTCTTTTGTTACCTATAATCATCTTTATTAAACTGCAAAGAAAAAAGAAAGAAGAAAGATTATTCACGTTTGATAGACATTTGAACTTTGTTCCTGACACAAGTCAACACACTAGAACATCAGTTCCAGTGCAAGATGACAAGCGTGGGATAACATCAAATGACACAAGTGAGGCATTGCTGACTTCGCAGATCTTCACGAGGACAAGCAAACCCGAGAACTACAAAAGACATCCGTGACTTACACCAATTGTAAGAAGGACATCGACACTGTGAAGAGGAGCATCGATCAGCGTTGGACACATGTATTTGAAGAAGATAACTTACACCCAACAGAATTTTCACTGCATACAACACTAGATTCCATCCAAGCAGTACAAGCATTTTGCAAAAGAATTCCGGTGGAGTAAGTATGTAACACCTCATTACATGGATAAGTCACGCTAGACAACACATAAAACATTTTCCTGACTTCACATCTACATGTGAAACACTAAACTTACACTTAAGAGAGAAGAGCATGTCTGCCTTAGCACAGAATTTTCTCTTACTTTGGTTCAGACACCTTCTACTCAAATCACCTGACACTTCATGTAAATATGTAAATTTTACTTACTAACCCTTAGCAATAAGTTTTACTAACACACAGGGACAGTTTAGTTAGTTTGGTAAGTTAAAACAGGGATAGATTTTTCCTAAACTTTCTTTGTAAATATTGAACATAGCATAAGTCTATGGTTTGTCCAATAGACTTACAAATAATTATAATCTTACTTATTCTTACTAACATTTCTAACATAGGCATAATAGAAAGTGAACTAGAATTTAGGAGCTTAGATTGTAGAATTTTAAGAAGTTATTATTTTTCTTGTTAGTTCATAAAATTAGATACATAGAGAGAATTCATTACTTCGATCTGGTTAGCAAATGTTAGCTTTAAGAATGTTTGTGAATGTTTACATTTAATTTGCTTTTCCTTTCTGTTCAAAATTTTTTTTGCAAAACTTAAATCCCCATTCTTTTCCTATGCCTTTACCATAACCCATCCTAGTTTAGCTTAGTCTAGTCTTCGTATAGTTAGGAGATAGCAACCCTTTTTCTTATTTTGCACTGTTTTGGAGAGTAATTTGTAATTATGCCCAGAGTTATAAAATTGTGTTTTATCTTTATCTTTAGACACAACTGGGTCTGTTTCTCAAGGAAATCAGAGAAAAAGGAAAAGAACCTATATGTTCCAAGATATTTATAGCAGCTCTCTTTGTGTTTGCAAAGAACTAGAAATTGAGAGGATGCCATCAATAGGGGAACACCTGGACAAACTGAGGTATATGATTGTGATGGTATATTACTATGCTGTAAGAAACGGTGAGTAGGATTAGTTAAAAAAAAAAAACCAAACAACTTGGCAAGATCCGCAGTTAAGTAATGAAAAGTGAAATGAGTAGAACAAGAACATCATATACAACTAGAGAATTAGTATTTGAAGAATAACTTGTTAATGTCCACCTTCCAGAGAAAGAACTGAAAAATTTTTGTGGGGTGATACCTTCTACAATGCAAGGAGGGAAGGGAGAGGCTAAGATACTTGGGAATAGATTCTGTTAAATATATAGATTTTAAAAATAAGAGGTAGTTAGGAAGCTCAGTGGATTGAGAACCAGGCTCAGAAACAGGAGGTCCTGAGTTCAAATTTAGCTTCAGACATTTCCTTGCTGTGTGACCTTGGGCAAGTCACTTAAGCCCCACTGCCTGGCTCTTACCATTCTTTTGCCTTAGAACCAATATTGGTTCTAAAATTGAAGGTAAGGGTTTAAAAAAAGATAAACAAAACTAAAATAACTTAAAAAAAGTTAAAGCCTTAAACACATACCGGTCTAAATTTACTAGTGTAATATTCTGCTTTCAGGAATTCTTGTAATTCTTCAACATTATTTAATGTTGCACTCATGCCAATAATTTGAGTAGTTTCTGGAAAAAAATTGAGGGAAAACACATTACTCAGTATGTTTAGGGGAAAAAAAAACCTGTCAAATTGGGTTTAAAAAGACATTCTATGCTACACCACCATGTGGCTGATTTTTGAAGAAAGAAACAAAATTTGGGAATGTTTTAATCATCTGGACTGAGGTTTTAACATTTGATGAAAATCTTAGCACAATGCATTCATATTTCTTGCTTTTTAAAGCCAAGTATATTGAATATAATTTAACTTTTTCTTGTTATTTCAGGCCTAACGAGTTATTGCAATGCATTTTATTTATAGCTACAATTAACAAAATTAATAAACATTAAAAGCTTGCATAGTACTTTATATCTCAGAGAGCCTTATAAATTAATTAACTGTAGCCCTTTCCTGTTACAATGTGTAGAGCAAGGGCAGCCATGAACCCACAAGCCTAGCTTGTGGCTTGTGGCATGACATATGGCTGAATGGGACACAACAGATCCTCTTTGACATCAAGTTGTCTAGCAAGTGGAGCATAGATAATGGATAGGTTAAGGGCATCTCCCTGCGGAGATTAGTATTAAGCATTTCCCTTTAAAGTGTGAAAGGTTCAATGCAGCCAAGCCCTACTGAAATGCACAGTGCTTAAATGTGGAACACCTTACTAATAATGCCATGAAGAAGCAAGAAAGACCATGACAATAGCAAGAAGCTAATCATTTGGATGAACTTGCTGTTGGTTCTGGTGATGACATTATCAAAAGAGGCCTCTAAAAGGAATCAGAATCAGGCAGGTAGGGACCATGAGACAGCAGGCTAAGGTTCAGGTTTCTTTGCATGGGCTTTTCTAGTGAAAGGCTGGGTTCAAGAACATGGTTGAGTGTCTAGTAGATGAGCCCAATGTTGCCAAGGCTCTTTTCAATTCCTATACCATGAAGAGGACTGGAGTTAATGGCCAAATCTAATCCCTGATTCCAGCTAAACTCTCAAAGGACATGAATCCTTCCTTACCACCAGTTAGAGGATTTTCACAAACACAATCTTCTCTAAAGCTTTTCTTTCTTTTTTTTTTTCTAAAGCTTTTCTTAATGTTTCACTTTTCAGAAAATTTGGGAATGAGTAACATTAAAAATTACATCTTTTTAGACCTGAAATGAGACTTAAAGTCATTCACGATGGATCAACTTGTTCTCTTTTGTAACAAAATCTCACATTTGTATTTTAGGTTGAATTGTGAAATAATAGTAAAAGGCAAGAAAATTATAAAAGTAATAACACTAATTCTGCTAATTCAAGGTAAGCTTATATCTAGTCATGGAATATTATAAGATCACCTTGACAAATATTCAGAATGCGAAATGTTATTACAAAAGAGACTGCATGGAAAAGTATTTCCATTGGCAGGACTTCCAATTTGATTACATTTTTAAATAAATGCAATTTTTAGACCATGCTTTTTGTGTATAAAATTTTGTGAAAAATAAAATGTCAGGGTCAGCTGGGTGGCTCAGTGGATGGATTGAGAGCCAGGACTAGAGATGGGAGGTCCTAGGGTCAAATCTGGCCTCAAACACTTCCTAGCTGTGTGACTCTGGGAAAGTCACTTGACCCCCATTGCCTAGACCTTACCACTCTTCTGCCTTGGAGCCAATACAAAATATTGACTACAAGATGGAAGATAAGGGATTTATCAAAAAAAAAAGTAAAATATCATTTACATAGAAGTAGATTTTTAAAAAATAATCAAATTTTCATAACCAAATTCCAATGATATTTTCCATTGAGAACAGAAATATTTTATAGGATCCAGAGAGTTGGTCAGTTATCAAATGTTCAGGTTAAAAAAACAACCCTGATTTCCTTTTGTCTCATTGTGTTTCAGTTATGCAAAAGATCACACATATGACATTTGTTAGCTCATTCAACAAGAATTTATTACATGCCTAAAAGGTGCCAGGCACCACGCTAGATATTGACAACTATAAGCATTCAACTGGATGTCAAACCCAGAATTACTTTTAAAAGTCAATCTCTTTAAACAAAAAGCCTAGATTTCTAGACAGCCTTTCAGACAATTAAAAAAAAAACAGTTCACAGAAGAAAAGGTGAATCTGACAATACATATGTAAACGCAAACTCCTTTGGACCTTACATTTCTAGGGTTGTGCTGTGGTTTGGTTTTAAGCCCCAGAGATACTCTGGTTTTAGAGTCAGTCTATCAATTTTTCCTTTTTTTTTTTAAATTTCTGTCAGGTACCATAACAAAAGTAATTTAAATATATAGCAAACACACTGCTTTTAGAGAATACCATGAGTTCTAAAAGCAGTGAAAATGCAGTGATAAAAGAACATAATACACAAAGGCATCTAAGTTTATTATCCCTAAACCTGTTTCAGAAACAAGATGCCACAGACTTTAAAGAAATACAATAAAAGGCTATTTTCCAGGTATGTTCATGAATTTGTGATACTTAAGTATGAAGCAAGAAGTGCTGTTATAGTTTCAAATGTGACTTCCTATTAGTTTTATTACACTGACATATCCCTAATAGTTTCACATTTATGTCATAATCCTTGTCATGATTCCTAAGCTTTTAAAATACTTTTTACTGCTATAAAGCAACATGATGTGATGAATACAATGAATCGCTTCCAAAATTTTCTAACAGAATTAATGCCTAATTTGATTTTATGGCAGAGTGAAGAAGAACTAAACAAGCAACAGAATATGAGACATGGGCAAAGCAGAGGAAAAGTGACAATGAGCCAAAATGATAGAGAAAAGCTGCAGTGGCAGAGTTTAGAATCTGTGATTGAGGCAGCTGGGAAATAAATAACTGGGTTAGTGAAGAACAAAGTCAGCTGTGAAGAAGCAGAACACAAGAGAGCTCTGCACACTGGAAGGAATTTGCTTAACAGAAGTACATCATTCAGGCATGTGAGGCAGCTTACTTATCCTTCTTAAAGGCACTGCCAGACAATGTTCATTTCTTAAATAATAATGGCTTACTCCTCACATCAAATATATGTGCTTGACAGTTACAGTGAGAATTCTATAAACTGGAAAATGGAGTAGTTATGTATTATCAATGGGCACATAGTTTGTTAGTGGCAGGGTTGGGATTCTTCTATATGTGTGTCTTGATTTCTATATAAATATATAATTCTCTATTCACCTGAGTAGTAACCATAATTCATAAAATACTTACTGCTCGTATAAAGAATTTTTGCTAGGGTAATTTCCAGTACAGCTCCTCGGCTTCCTTCACCAATCATATGCAACTTTGAAGCAAAAAAAAAGTGTTAAATGTATTTATAATAAAATGAGTTTTATAATATTTGCATAAAATGAATGTGAAACCCTAGCTTAAAACTTTAGTATGTACATTGTGGGTGGGAAATTAAGAATCTTTAAGGACAAGACCTTGGGGACCTTTCCTCAGAATTTTTTATTGTATTTCTTTTAAGTCTTTGGCATATTTTTTTCTGAAAAATTCCTAACAAAAGGTTTTGTGGCAAGAACTGATTGCAAAGAATGTGCCCATAGATTGGGGCATGGCTAAACAAATTGCAGTACATGGACATAATGAAATACTATTGTGCTATAGAAATTTTGAATTTGGGGGCAGCTGGATGGCTCAGTGGATTGAGAGTCAGACCTAGAGATGGGAGGTTCTACGTTCAAATCTGGTACTTCCTCAGATAATTCCTAGCAGTGTGACCCTGGGCAAGTAACTTAATTCCCATTGCCTAGCCCTTACCACTCTTCTGCCTTGGAACAGAACAATATGTAGTACTGATTCCAACACAGAAGGTAAGGGTTTAAAAAAAAAAAGAAAGAAAGAAAGAAATTATGAATTTGAAGAATCTAGAGGACTGTGACAGGACTTTTAACAGATGAGGAACATGAAAGGAGTATAAGTAGAAAGGACTATCATGTTAATGAAAAAAAGAATCAATACCATTTTTAAATAATCTAGATAATGTCCAGCAAGTAATCTACAAATCCAACAGAGAGGATTATGAATTAAGAATAAGAGCAAATTAAAAATAAATAACTATTTGGTACTTCCTTTTATTGTGGTGTTTCTGGAGAAATCTACATAAAGCTTCAGGGAAATAATTTTTGAAATTATTAATAATGAATTAATAAGCTAGGAAAGTATTAACAAACCTCATCTATGACAACTAGACCCAATTCATTAATTCTTCCATCTTCGATTAATGAGTTGACCAGACCATGTCCCTTTTCAATAGTAGCAATATACAAAGATTTTTTTCCTCTTCTTTTAATTGGAGGAAATCTTCCTTTACTTCCTGCATATTCTTCAACAAGAAAACCCAGCTCCAATCCGAAACTTGACAAGCTTGAAATCTAGAACAATAGGCTTCAAAATGTTAATTAAGAAAACTAAGTGCTCATATATATTCTCACCAAAACACAAACTAAAATTGAATGAAAACAATCTCAGAAAAGACAAGAGTTACCTAAATAAGGTCACCAAGAAAACAATATGATGGTCTTTGCAAAATAAAGTTTATGAAACCACACAGAATCTGGTTTACATTTTAAGAGAAAGCTCAGCACACTAAATTTACAAATGATACTTTGACTTTCCAAAATAAATTATTTAAGTCATATTCTTTAATATTGCTTAATTTTTGGCACCAAGCAAATTCCACTCTAAATTCAGAACTCCTTATTATAATGTCCTTCAGCCATTCATCAGAGACTAAATTAGGTACACACGTCAAGCTCTTGTTTTTCACTTGGATTGAAGGATTTTAAGGAGATACTAATTACCTAGCAAGAAATCATAGATAAGCAGCCTTAGTATAATAAAGAGGCAGTAAATATAACTGGACTAAATGATTCCACCTCACAAAAAGAGAAAAAAGAAAAAAATATCGGCTTTTAAACTTTTAGCCTAATTTGTGCAAATTAAGTCACTATTCGATTGCTTCTTATCCTTTGAAGATTAATTAAGAGGACTTCGCTCCTGAACAAAAGGGTCCAGATCTACCCTCTAGGACTCTTTGCACTACAAATGCTATTAGTCCAGGAAGAGAGACTGTATTATCTCCAGGAATGGACATTAAAAAAAAAAAAAAAAGCCCAGGCTCATCTGAAATCAGAAGTTAAAAGATTCCCAGGGAGGAAAAGGAGAGAATTGACTCAAATATGTTGGATGTGTAAAAAGTCTAACTCAAGTCTGTTCAAGTCTCAATAAACCTCTAGCATGGGAGCCTTTGTAGCAGATCAATCAACATACATTTATTAAGTATCTAGAAGCAAGCACTGTGCTAAGCCAGCGTGCAGGAGAATAGGAAGTAAAGCTGAACCTCTAAAGTTCCTTCCAGCTCTGAAGTTACAAACTCCCAGTAGTAGCTGCCAATTTAACTGGACTCCCTACCCCAACCCTAACCACAAAAGTCAAAGATATCCCTTTTAAGAGCCCAGTGATTCTCATGCCCTTCTGCTGGGCAAACTGTGCTTTTATCTCATCTTTAGACAAGTTACCTGGCATGGAGACTCATAGTATGTAGGATCCACAGTGATCAGCAAAGGATGAAGCAGAACTAAAGCATCCCAACAACCTCTCATAATTCTATCCTTTTCCACTGTGCCCTTTGTAATATTACAGTGGGGAAAAAACCTCTAGATTTAGTCAGAGGACCTGAGTTCAAAACCTGGCTCTACTTCTTATTGCATGTGTGGTCTTGAATAATGTAAGCCATATATGCTAGGGTTATAATTACAATGGTATGAGACGAACTGGCTCAGGAGACTAGGGCAGTCACTGCTGTGGTCAAGAAAAAAAGCTCTTCCTCAGAGTGAACTGTCACCAGCATGGCCAAAAAAGGCAGAGAAGGTATAATGAACTGAATCAGTACTTTATCCATGCTATATAGCTGACTAAACTACTTTTTATTAACTGTTACGACTGTCTATAGCGATTTCATTCTAATTCTGAATCTGAAGCACCAAACCAGCTTGAATTTCTGGGTTGAAATATCCTCATTTGCAAGACAAGAGAATTGGACAAGATGATCTACAAGGTCCCTTTTTGGCACTTCCATGATCCTAAATTAATTTCTCTCAAATTCCTTCCATTTTATGATACTCAATGATATCCCATTTTCCTCTTGAAGTTCCCACATGTTTTAGCACCTTGTTGCCAAGATTTAACTGCTTTTTCTCATATCCTCCCTCCTCAATACAAAGAGCCAAGAAAGACAGGTAGCACCTTCCTTGACACCCATGGTCACCTTGAGAGTCTCCTGCCTCTTTCTTCTACTAGCAATCATCTCTCTTTCCTTAAAATTTACTTCTTTCTCCTCCTGTCTAGATCATTATTGCTGTCATGTTTAGAGGAGCTCTAGGTCACTTATCCTCCTCCCCATTAAATTCAATACCGGGTTCATAGTCTTCTTCACATCAATCCCTTGTCTCTGTAGGATATTCTCCCAGTTCTTCAACTGCCATACCTTTTGTCTCTAATTTACTCCTACTGTGCACCAGAGTAATCATATCTTAGGTTATTTCTAGTTCAGCTGAATTTGCCCCAGGATTCAGACATAGTTCTATTTGTGAATATTGATTTTAAATCTTTGCAATCTAATTTTGGTGGTCCAGGAATAGGTATTCTATTTATAGAATATATATGTTCCTAGGGACCTGCACCTCACACTCAACAGGTTCTATCTAGAGCAATTTTTCCATGGAACCAAAAGCATTGGGCATATCTAAACTACAAAATGTTTCTGGAAACTCCAAGCCTGCTTTCGTACTTTCCAAACCTGATAACCTTAACTATACCTCATCAACACATTTCAAAGTAAGAGGAAAAAAATGAGCTAAAATGCCAATATTTTGTCTTATCAGTCAGTAAAACATTATATATATAATGACATAAGCCTAATTTCTACTATTACCATGAGAATAAATATTAACAAACAATATTTATTAGGAGAAAAAACATTATCCTACCTTTTCTTGGACAATAGCTACATATGGTAGAATCATCAAAACATCCTTCTGCTTACAGAGCAATTCTTGAAGCATTAAAATCTCAGCTACAAGGGTTTTCCCACCACTGGTTGGCAGTGAATATATTAAATTCTTTCTCTGCTGTAGACATGTTAATGTTAAACAAGTATGTTGCCAATCTGTAGAATTACAAATAGTAAGGGAGTTATTTATCTCTTCTATATCTCAGGTGTAATTCAAAGTAGTTTTCTTCTTAAGTGGAGAACAACTAAAATCCAGTATGACAACTTTTCTATTAAGTCAGTAAAAAGAGTATAAATTCTCATCAATATGTTTCAATATAGGACACTATTAAGTCAAATAATTGATTCATAATTTAACCTTAGCCGGGTTGAATTTTATCTCCCTACTCTCCTTTTTATTTGAAGAAACATTTATTAAGCCTACACTATATGAGGCTTACATTAAAGTCTTAATCTGATGGCTTGTCACGTCATACCAGTGAAGTGAAATCAAAACAGGCCTTAAAATGGCAGGTCTTGGAATTTAGGCTGAACTGGGTTTTTTAACTCTTCTCCCTCTATATTCCACTTAATCATCTTATCACAACCCAGGATTCCATCATCACCTCTATGCAGAAGATTCTCTAGTCATACCTAACTTCTCTTCTGACCTACAATTATAATTGCCTAGTAAATAACTCAAACTGGATGTCTCATAGGCATATTACATTCAGTATGTCTAAAACTCAACTTATCTTTCCTGACAAATTCTCCCCTCTTCTTATCTTGCCTATTCCTATGGAAAGCACCACAATTCCCCTAGTTTGTAGCCTAGGTATCATCCTTCACTCCTTATCCCTCACCTCCCTTTTCAGATTCACTCTAGTATAATGGGCACATTTTGCATATGCCCTCTTTTCTCCTCTGACCTCCCTACCACTCTCTTAGAGTCCCTCATCATCTCTAGCCTAGACCAGTGATGGGCAAACATTTTAAAGAGGGGCCAAAGGGAAGGAAATGCTCATCTTTCAGTCTGTTTCTAAGGCAACTCTTTTGAAGTTTCATTGTACTATATCCTACTCATTGTATTCATCAGATTAGGAATAATGCTATGCAGCGGGATAGAACATTTCAGGGCCTCCCCCCCCCCCAATCTGGCCCATGGGCCGTAGTTTGCTCATCACTGGCCTCAACTATTGCCAAAACCTTATAGATGATTTCCCTGACTCAAATCTCTCCCCATTCCAGTCCATCTACCATTCAGGTGGCAAATTGATTCTCCTAAATTGCAGGTTTGACTATGCCAACTAAGTAGTAAAAAAAAGCTCCAGTAGCTCTCATGATCAAATACAAAATCCTCTAGCTTTTAAACACTTCATAGACTAGTCCCTTCCCATTTTCCAGTCTTCATGTACAGATTTCTCCTAAGTCCTTTGCAATTCAGTGACACTGGTTTCTTTGCCGTTTCTCACACAAGCTCTAATCTCTTGATTACATTTTCACTGGCTATCTCCTGTGCCTGGAACTCTGTCCCTCATTTCTGCCTCTTGGGTTCCTTTAGTTCCCAACTAAGACTCCAACTCTGAAAGAAGTCTTTCCTGATTCCTATTAGAGGAAGATTATCTCAACTTATCCTTCCTATATCTTGTTTGTATATAATTGACTAGCATATTTTCTCACTATTTACTAAACAGAGGCTGTTTTTTTGCTTTTCCTTGCATCTCTGGATCTCAGCAGAATGCCTTACACCTAACAGGCATTTTTGACTTGACTTGGTGATAGAGGAATGAATTTTTCAGCCAGAGAAATTCTCAAAGACCATGGACAAAGTTATGGAGTGGTTTCAGATAATAGAGCATGTATAGTGGTAAAAAAATCACAGATGTTTGAAATATTATAGTATATTCAATACATGAGGTTGGGGATATAAAGATAAAAAATGGTAAAGCAAATTAAAGGTCTATGTGAAGATGTACACAAAACAGTTTCAAATTAATTAAGAAAATGAATTGTTTTAGGATTTAGGAAGTTTTTGAAAGGAATTTAATCTATTAGTGACCATTAAAAAATTCTAAATCATTAATAATTGAAGAAATGCAAATCAGAACAAATTTATGGTTCTACCACATATCAATCAAATTGACAAAGATGACAAAAAAGGAAAATGACAAATATTAGCAGGGCTGGGGGAAAGCAAGCATACTAGTGAATTTTCCCTACCATTCTGTAAAGCTATTTGGAACTTTATCCAAAAAATTGCTAAAATGTGCATACCCTGCTACACTGGCTTGCTAAGCCCCTTTCAGGTCTACTTTCCTCCTTTGCCTCCTGCCATCCAGCTCTCAACTGTGGCTCCAAAAAGCTATAGAATTCATAGCAGCCACACCCTGCTTTCAGCAGACAAGCTAAACCAGATTGAGGGGTAAGTGAAAGGCTTCAAATCAGTTGGTGAGTTGGGGAATCTATCTATCTAGGTTCCACCCTGGTGGAAGGGGCAGATGAGAACAATTTGTTCTAATGGCCACACAAGTGACAGCAGTGGGCACTGTGGATAGCTAACAGTTTGGTGATATATCAAAGAAGTCAAGATAATGCACTGTATTCTGGGCTATCACCTGTTGTCTTGACTTTTGTCTTGCCACTGGACTCTGATCACTCAGAAAGAGAGTGAGGTTGATGACTCTGTAATTCTGCCTCACTTAAATCCAATTCATACACAAATCAAAAGACATCACTTGATGCCATTTTGGTTCCCATAGACAACAACCAATGATCCACAAGAGATCAAAGAAGGAGGAAAAAGTGACCCACATGTGTAAAAATGTTGCAAATAGCTCTTTTCATAGCAGCTCAAAATGGGAACTTAGGGGGCTGTACTCTTATTGGGGAAGAGTTAAATTATAGAGTCACAAATGAATTTAATGTAATATTACTGCACCTTGGGAAATGATTGCTAAGACCCTTATGAACTTAGAATGAAGCGAACAACATAGGAGAACAATTTTTACAATAAGAACAACATTATAGAGAAGGGTGATTTTGCAAGATTTTGGACCTCTGATCACTATGGATTCCAAAATAATGAAGATGAAACACTCTACTCACTCTACCCATTACCCTAGAGGTGATGAATATAAAATGTAGGAGAACATTAAATACATTTTGGGGCATGCATGATCAATATGCAAATTAATTTTGGTGGCTTATGTTTATAATAACAATTTTATTCGGGTTTTGCTTTTGTTGCTTATTGGTGGTACAGGGTGGGGATGGGGTTGGTTGGTGGGAGGATATATTATAAGTGAATGTAAAATAGATTTATTTAAAAATGAAATTAAATGTCCCATTCCAGTTTTAAGAAAGCAGTTTCTAGTCTTCCCTTTGCAAAAATTCCAGCACATATTTTCAACAGGGTAGAACATACAAAGAAGTCATATGCTTCTTTATTTATAAGTATAGCTAACCAACACACCTAACATAATTAAAACTGCTATAAGGCAAAGGTAATTGTTAGTAATATATTGTCATACAGGTCACATTCCATTTTATTACTTTAAAAAAGTTTGAGAGATCATATGTATATCATGTACTGCTACCAATGTGCCACATTCTAACATCTATAACTAAAAGGCAGAGGAGCAGGAGATCAAACAAACAGCCAATGAACTCCATCTACTGAAAGAATGATGCCCTCTGCCTGGTCCCAAATGTAAATGACATGGTAACCCCTGACAACTGAGCTGTGGCAACAAGAGGGAGATAACAGTTGGGAAAAGAGTGATTAGACCAGGGATGTCATTGATATGGGAAACTTGATGATGTCTAAGAAACTTCCTCTAGCTATGTCCTTCTTCACTTTATAGTCTTAGAGAGTTGAGGAGACAGGACTCATACAAATTAAATGCTAAGTTATATGTATGTTACCACTTAGGAATGCTGTAATGCCCATGAAGCCAACGATGGATTACGAACATACATTATTTAGGACAAGAAGAGTAAAATGTGATTTAAGAACTATAAAAATTTAATGACCACTCAAGAAGAAAAAATGACCTTACCATATAATTTTTTAATCCCCTTGAATTGCACAAACAAGTCTCTAACTTTGCTAGGTAATGAATAAAAAGGACCTAGGTCATCAGAAGAAGATTCAATTGTTTTTTTAGCAACATTAATCTCTTCAGACAGGATAGCTTCTTTCAATTGATTCCTCTTGGAAAACTTAGGTGTCTGGGCTTTGGCATTTCCTGTCATGGCATTTTTCAAATGATCTTTGAGGCTTCTTCTCCTATTCATATCAGATTCTGTGCTTTTAGGAGATGAATTTTTCTTTTGCTGGGGTTGTTCCATCGGTATATCATTCAAAGTCTGGTCTGAATATAGAGGATAACTTTCTTTAGCAGAATGGCAACTCAAATCACTTGAAGAGTTCTTTGTTTCTTCAAAATATAAAGCCTGTGAGCATGGTACATCATCCAAAAGGTCATCTCCAGGTTTGATGGTCACATTTTCTTGCAAACTCAAAGTCTTTGGAGAATCCAGTGTTTTAACTTCATCCAAGTTACTGTCAGCAGCAATGATATCAAATTCACTGGTCTCTGTACTTCTTGAACAAAGTTTTTCAAAAGCAGGTTGTACGGTAACTATTCCATGCTCAAGAGACTGCATATATTTTTGTTCTAAATCATCTACATGAGTTAAAAAAGAGTTTTCAGTAAAACTGTCATAACCACCAAACATGTCCTCTTCACTGCCATCACACTAGAAAGAAAACAAAGGCATTTATCAATGTTAAAGCAACATTTATGAATAGTATGTTATTAGCCTAAAGAAGTGACAGATATAAAAATGAAATTGTTTTAAATTGTCTGGAAAGACTTTGGGGGGTGGAGCCAAGATAGAGGAGTAACTAGAGAGCAGTGCCATTTCACCATGAAAACCCTCTGACCAAGAGTAAAATATTGCCACAAAACGAATACAGAAGTGAAGGAATCAGAGACAGAGTGAAATAACCCTCAAAAGAGGAGAAACCCAAAAGGTAGGCAGAGACCATGTGAGGAAATAGGTTTAGAGGAGATCGGAGCTAGCAGGAGGCACAGCAACAAGTGAGGGGGAAGCCAAGAGCAAACCACACCTCCACACTCCTTCCACACACCTGCTCTCACAGGTTTCAGGCTTAAGCTGGCAGACCCTGAGATTCTGTGGGGGCAAGTAGTGGTCCAAGTCAACTCACACTCCTTGAAATTTCAAACCTGTGGAGAAGTCTGGAGTCCCAGCCCAGGGCAATCTGGACTGAAGGGGGCTGATCTACATGTGTCCAGAGCAAAGCCAGGAATCCCAGTCTCGGTTTGAGATGAGGATACAGTTCTCTGGGGTAGCCTCACTGGGATCTTTTTGCCCAAAAAAAAAAAAAAAAAGAGCCTAAACCTGGGGCTAGAATTTGATCAGCACCTGACCTAATCAAGTGCAGAGTGAGATCAAAAGCTTATACCTAAGATTGAGGAAAGTCTTTAAGCTAGCAACATCTTAAGGGTCAATTGAATCAGAATAGGGAGGGCAACTATCAGAGCTCTCAGTCCTCAGACGATCTGGTAAACTAGTAACAACCCAGAAAATAAGCTGAAAATAGCTTCAAGGAAGGACTGAAGTTTCCAATTTTCCAGAAAACAGAGGCTACCTATAATTAAATGGGAAAAATGAGCAAACAACCAAAAAAGCACCTAACTCTAAAGACTTATTATGGAGACAAAGAGCAAGGTGCTGGCACAGAATAGGACAGCACAAGCAAAGGAAACACACGTAAAGTCCAAAAGAAAAATATGGAATGGATACAGTCTGGAAGAGCTCAAAAAAAGACTTCAAAAACCAATTAAGTGAAGTAGGGGAAAAATGGGGAAGAGACATGAAAGTGATGCAAGAAGAAAGAAAAGTAATGCAAGAAGAAATGAAAGAGATGCAAAAGGAAAGGAAAGTAACACAAGAAGAAATGGGCCAATTGAAAAAGGAGAATCAAAAACAGAGAGGGAAAAACCAGGCTTAAAAATAAATTGCCTAAACAATTCTATTTCAGCAAAATATAATAATTCTGACCAGAAACATAAGGCCTTCTCTCACAAAAGTTTCAATATATACAGTAAGACTGATTAATTTTGAAAGTTGTGAAATACACTGAAAATTCCCTGAACTCTTCTCACAAAGGTAAAAGTAGTTGATAGACAAATGCCAAAGAGACCCATATAGCTAGATTTTCTGGAGCTGTTTGTTTTTATTTAACCAGATAACATTACACAAATGCAAAAGGAAAAAAAAAATCACATTTAAAAAACTAAACTACTACCATGGAAGTAATGGACAGTAAAGGTTTATTAATTTATATAATAAAAATTAAATTAAAATTTAATTTTAATTAATAAAAAAATACAAATACAAATACAAAAATAAAATGGAAAATTAACAAAATGAGATTTAATTTGGATATAGATCAATAAAATTACTTAGCCAATAGTAGAGAAAGACAAGAAAGTATAAGTGAAAGAACAACACAAATTTGTTAGTTTTAGATGTAAACATTTTAACTTATTTTCTAGCTAGCTAAAGGGAATCCTAACACTTAGATTTAAAAGCACACACTTTCTCAAAATGAGCAATTAACTCTCCTTTAAAAAGTGAAACTTGCATTCAATAGACAAAATCTAAGAAAAATGAAATGTAAAAAAATGACCAGGAGTATAAAAGATGATTTTCAGTGGCCTGTGTACATACCAAACAATGTCATTTCCTTACATTGCACTGTGTATTTTTAAATACAAAAAACAGTCCTGGATATTTATGTTGCTGACACTCAACTTCAGTGCTATTTTCTTGTAGTTACCAAATCCAAGTTGTTTCTATTATGTCTGCAACAAAATTAGCAAAATGGTCAATTATATTCAGAAAATATACTTATTAAGAAACCCAGCAATCCATAAGTAATGTTCTGTTATATCTGAGAAGTTAAAAATAAATGTATGTATACTCTAATCATACACATCAAGGGAGAACAATTGAAGGATTCTTCTATAGCTGAAGATTCATTATACAGTGGCCAATCTAAGAATTATTGATGAGCTAGCTTCCTTCTTTTTTTCTTCTTCTTCTATTTTTTAAATCCTTACTTTCAGTCTTGTATTGGCTCCAAGGCAGAAGAGTAGTATGAGTAGGTGATGGGCGGTCAAGTGACTTGCCCAGGGTCACACAGCTGGGAAGTGTCTGAGGTCATATTTGAACCTAGGACTTCCAGGCTCTAGGCCTGGCTCTCAATCCACTGAGCTACCCAGCTGCCCCAGCTACTAGTCTTCAAAAAGTACACAATCTGCTTGGAAAACAGTTCCAAGGCTTTCCACAGCATCTTTTTAATAAATAAATAGCTGACATTTAACCTATTCATTCAATTTCAAATTCATTCAAATTCAAAACATTCAATTTACCTATTAAAAGGGGCAGCTAGGTGGAACAAAGGATAAAGTGCCAGACCTGGAGTTGGGAGGATCTACACTTTCCAGCTGTTCCTAACCCTAGCCCTTTGGTCTTTTGAGTTGTTATTAACAAGGGTTTGTTATTAATAAGGGTTTAAAAAAGAAAAAGAAAGGGAAAGAGAAAGAAAAAAGAAAAGAGTAGTGGTGTTTGAAACACACAGAAAAGCAATCTGAGGAGGAAACAAATAGTTCTAAGAATTGAAAACAAATAGTTGTAAGCAGCTTCTCAGTTAAAGGCACTGAAAAGACCTTGAGAAAAAAATAGCCTCTTCATGAGACAAAATAGCCCTGAGAAAAAAATTAGGAGAAGCATATAGGAGATAAAACTATTCTAGTTTACTGACATCATGATGGTTTAATTAGGAATTCCCAGGATAAATCAGTTCATAAAATAAACCCACAAAAAAATCAACAGTATATCTACATAATAACAAAAATTCAAGAAGCACACAGAATATCTGTACAGATTATAACACAAAGTGTACCTTAATGAAATAAAGAACAATTTAACTAGCTTCAAAAATAGTTCATGCTCATATCTGGGCTGTCATATATAATAAAATGACAATATTACCAAAGTCTTAATGCTATGCCAATCAAACAAACTATAAAAAACCTTATATAAACTATATATAAAACTTTACAGTACTGTAAATGAATGGCAAAATTCATTTGGAGGAAAAAAAGGGCCAAAATATTAAGGAGGATTAATTCCAGACCTCATACAGCATTATAAAGCAGCAATTATCAAAACCATTTTATATTGGGGTGGGCAAGAGATGGACAAAGCAGAATCAGAAACAATGGAACTCAATAATCAGTAAATTGGAAAACATGAATTAGGAAAGAATTCAGTATTTTATTAAAAATATATACTCTTGGTAAAATGGGCAAATATAGTCTATCATTCTTATGGTACAACAATATTTCATTATATTCAAAATCAGTCTGGCATAGACCAATATCTCATGCTGTATTCCAAAATAAGTTCAAAATAGATACCTTAATATTAAAGATTCTGACATTAAAAAAGTAAAGTCTATCTATTTTTCACTTCATTCAAGAATACTTAGATATATTAATAACCAAAAGATGGAAGCAATTATGAATGATTAAAATAGTTGATTACAAAAACTGAAAATTTTGAACAAAATTAATGCATCTCATATAAACCTTCTATCAGACTCCTCAAATAAGGGCTTGGTATCCAAGATATATAAAAAACAAACAAGTCAAAAACCATTTTCCTATATCTCAATAGATAAACAGTCAAAGGATATGAACAGTTCTCAAAAAAATTGCAAACTACTAACAACCATTTGAAAAAAATGCTGTATATCACTAAATAAGTCATATAAATCAAAACAACCCTGTGGTTTCATTCACCTCACAACCAGAAAAGTGGCAGTGATGACAAAAGATAGGTAAAGTCAACATTGGAGGGGTAGTGGGAAGTATATTATTGAAGTTATGAATAGGTATAGCCATTCTGAAAAGCAATTTGGAATTATGCAAATGAAATTACTAAAATGCCCATACCTTTTAACACAAATTCCACTAGCAGTATATACCATATTCAGCTCATTGGTAAGAACAAAGTCTCCATATACACAAAAATATTTGTAGTAGTACTTTTCAAAGGTCATTGGGATAATGGAACATTTATTGTACTGTAAAAAATGCCACAAATATGAGGAATACAGAGAAGCAAGGAAAAATTTACAGGATCTGATACAGAGTAAGGCAGGCAGAGGCAAAAAAAAATATACACAATAACCATAACAATATAAATGTTAAGAACCACAAAATAATAAAAATGAAATATTGCAAAATGAAAAAGAACAAGCAAGACCCTGAGGAAGAGTGCTTAGAAGACAATCCCATGGCACACTTCTAAAAGGGTGGGAGGTTCACTGGTGTAGTACAGTACATATATTTGCAGACATATTCAATGTATTGTTTTGTTTTGTTGTTATTTTTTCTTTTCTTTGGAAAAGATTGTTTATTTTATGGGATCACTCTCTAGGAGGAGATCCTGGGAGAAATTATGATGTCAAAAACAAAAGATTGATAAAACTTCATTTTAAATGAAAATAAGGGACAGAGCCTGTACTTTTGATTTCATTGGTATGAGAATCCCTAGGAAAAGAAATTACTTTTACCAATGCTGGTAGATACCTTTTCTGCAACTCATAGTCCTAGAAAGCTGCCTAGAACACTAAGAGTTTAAAAGATTTGTCCAGAGGCACAAATATTAAGTGATAGAGACAGAACTTGAACTCATATTTCTGTACCAGCTATGACTATCTGTATTTCTTTCAGTACAACCTGGAGGCTATAAATGCTGAGTTTTGGCCACCCAAATAACACTTGGAGTGAAAGATAGAATAAGAGGTAATTGTGATTAGTGGGAATGAGAAGGTGATGGTCAGTCTTTATCAGTATTCAGACAAAAAAGTGGCAGGGTAATGAAGGCAGTTCTTTGTTAACCTAATTATAATTCCCAACATATCTAAAATACATGAAGTGATAGGGGGCATATCTGTATTCTCACAGACTAAGACAATTCTTGCATGAATATAAATGTGGGACTGGAAGGGTCATTAGAGGAAGATTCTTAACTAGAGGTTCTTGAATTAATAATTTTTTAAAATTCCGGTAATTTTATTTTAATATAACTGGTTTCCTTAGTAATCCTATGTGCTTTATTTTATTCATTAAAAACACTGTTCTGATGCTTCACCAAAATACCAAATAATAGTAATAATAGCAATATTTTCTAGGTGAAGATACTTGAAGGGTTTACCGTTTTCTTCTCCAGCTCATCTTGAAGATGAGGAAACTGAGACAAACAAATTTAAACTCAGGAAGATGTCTTCCAGACTTCTGGCCCAGCAGGGGCCTATCTAGCTACTTCTAATTAATATTTACATATGCATATTCTTATTTTATCCTTACAACCACTCTGGAGGTAGGTGTTAAGTTATTAGTATAATTCTTCGAATTTTATATATGAGGAAAATGAGGTCAATAGAGATTAAGTGTCTGAGACTGGAATTTAACTGAAGTTATTTCTGATTCCAGGTCCAGCACTGTGCCATCTAGGAACCGAAGAAATTCAATACACAAAAATAGCTAAGAACCACTGATTTAGGGGGCAATCTTAAGAGTTACAAGAAAGTCAATAAATATTTGGTAAATACCTCTAAGCGCTGAGACAAGCGAAAGGCAGTTCTTTCCCCTAAGGAGCTCACAATTTAACTAGGGAAAGTCAACATGCAAATAGCTTTTTACAACAAACTATGTACAGAATAAATTAAAAATTAGCAAAAGAGGGAATTAGAATTAAGAAGGGTCAGGAAAGGCTTCCTGTCTATGGTGAGATTTTAGCTGGGAGGAAGGAGGGCCAGGGAGGCTTTGAAAGATGCTAAAGAGCAAAGATGAGGAAGGAAAGCATTCCTAGGAAGAGGAAGAGCCAGAGAAATGCCTGGAGGTGGGAGTTGGATTGTTGTGGTCAGTGTTACTGGACAGAAAAGTGTGGTGGAGAGACTGGAAAAGCAGATTCTGAAGAGCATTTATTTCATGCCTCCTCCCCACCAGGGGTGGACCCAGAAGGCCTGAGGGACTGGAGGTCATAGTGTGTATGAAGAATGGGGTTTGGGGTTTTAAGGCAGAGAGGTGAAATCACAGTAGATTGAGGCAGAGCTCCAGAAGATGGAAGTGAAGCATCTGCGGGTGATCATAGAAAGTGACAAGGCTTGCATCCCGATGACAGACGGCCCCAAAGAGCAGAGGGAAAAGGGGGGAAAGGGGCGGGGCTCCCTACCTCGGGGGGCTCCGGGCTCTTGCTCCGGCGCCTCCTGCCTTCGGTCGCCTCCTCTTCGTCGTCATCGTCCTCCTCCTCCTCCTCGCCCGGTTCCAGCGGACCAGCGGCCGCGGTCTCCCCCAAACTGCGGCGGCGCCTCTTGCGGGTAGATACTCGTCTACGAATGACAGAGCCGGAGCCCTCCATGCCCCGGGCAGAGACCAGAGCTTCCAGAGGAAGCCCAAGGGCAAAAATCTTAACAGCCACTAACCGCCAGTCACTGCCAGAGCCCACGCATGCTCAGAAACCTTTTTGCTTAATTTCTTTCGCCTGGGGCAGGAGACGGAGTGAATTCTGAATTGGTGCAGAATCTTAATTACGTCATCAATTCGCGCCTCGGCCAATCGGCTCAACCCTAGAACGATTATGTCCGGTTTTAGACTGGCAGGAGGAAGTGAACCGGAAGGGATCATTCCAAATTGATGAAGGAAGGAAGAAGTTATTAGGCCAGCTATGGCGCTCCTGGTGGGTTGTTTTACCCTTGCGAGGGAGAAACTAATAATGCATTTGGGAAATGCTTGCATTTGCCGTGCTAGTCGCGGGGTTCAGACTGGTAAGCATCCCTTCCCTCAAGTGCAGGGCAAACGTTGGGGAGCTCGCCCTCCCTTGCCTTTTGATAATCTCTGGCTCTTCCTGAAATGCTGGGACCTACGGGCTCGGGGTGGGAGTGGGGGAAGGAAGGAGTGACCTGGCCTTCAAGTTCCCGTTTGACCTCCACAACTGCGGGCCCTTCCCTTCCTTTCTAATTCATTAGTCAGTCCAACAACTTTAGGCGTCTGCCATGTGCCAGGCGCTATCAAAGCTTCCGAAGGACCAAAGCCGCAGTTCAGCAGCGCAGGTGATGGAGCTCTGGACCTGGAGGCAGGAAGACCCGCGTTCAAATTCGACCTCACATTTTCCTCATTTGCAAAATAGCGATTGTAATAATGGTACTTATCTTCCAGGTAGTTGAGAGAATTAAATGAAAACTTTGTAAAGCCCTTAGCACAGTGCCTGGAACATAATAGGGATTCTGATGCATGCTTGTGCCCTCCCATGACACATTTTGCATTAACTTTTCCGTGACTACCCCTCCCTTCTCCTCCCTCTTTCCACTTTGTTTTTTGTCTTTGTAATTCGAGTCTGTTGAATGAAGAGCCCACTGACCCTTTTTTCTCCCCTGTATAGCATTTAGAACCCTTCAGTTTAGCACAGTACCTGGTACATAATAGGCACTCAGTACATGCTTCCCATCCCTTCTTACAACTCTTTAACCCTCTCTAGTTTCACTAGCCTTCTTGCTATTTAGGGAACCAGATATGACATTTTCCAACTCTGGGCATTTTCCCCAGGTTGCCCCCTCATTCCTGGACTGTTCTCCCTCCTCATTTCAATCTCCTGGTATCCTTCAAGCCCCAGTTAAAATCCTGACATCTACAGAAATGTAGATTCCCTCCATCTTTCCCAATTCCTCTTAATTATAATGCCTTCCTATTTTGATCATTCACCATTTATCCAGTATATAGCTTGTTTGCATATAGTTATTAGCTTGTTGTTTCTTTCATATTACATTAGGAACTACTCCAAAACTGGGACTGCTTCTTACCTTTTCTTGTATTCTCAGTGCTTAGCACAATGCTTGACACATTGTTCAGTAGGCCATTAATAAATATTTATTGACTGAGAGGTTCCCATTGTCCACACCAGAACTATTAGACAGTATAATCAATCTTGGTCTTATATAGCCTCTCCCTTTATTTTTCTCTTCATCTGATGGCCAAGACCCTTCTCTTTCAGAAATTGCACTATAGGTTTAGTTTTCATTATTTGTGCTTTGGTATTCAGCTAACTGGTATGAATTTAATTCAGTGTGGGTTATGGATCCAAGCAGTATCTGCCAGTTTCAGGCAGTGAGCTGATGGGTAATTATTTATGGAATAGGACTTTTTTTGGTTCACCTGAAATAACCTTATTTAGAACCTGGTACAAATCCACTCACATAGTTGTAAAACATTACTTTTCCCCCCTATGACTTTCACTTTTTAAATAAAGTCATTAAATTTATAGTTACCCAAACTTTTTGCTGTTTTTTATTTAGTTACAATACTTCAGAGAAGTTGCTCTCAATTTAAACAGGTGGCCAGTAATGAAGATCTGGTAAGAAAAAATACTGATTTTCAAGTTCCTATAGCTTGAGATTGAACACTTATGCTATTGCTCTTTGAGTGAGGAGTTGTCACATAACAAATTTAAAAAAAAATCCATTGTAACAAGCTCATTTTCAGTACATT
Organism: Gracilinanus agilis; assembly: GCF_016433145.1. Lineage (NCBI taxonomy): Eukaryota > Metazoa > Chordata > Mammalia > Didelphimorphia > Didelphidae > Gracilinanus > Gracilinanus agilis. The sequence goes on along the minus strand of NC_058135.1, from coordinate 41,572,518 downwards.
GCCTCATTTCTTAAGCTTTTATGGATTAGTATAAATGAGGAATCTGTGAGAAAATGTCAATGTTAATTTTTTTCCTTTAATGATTATATGTAAAGTAATGTATTAAAAGTAGGCTTAACTTTCTTGATTTTATTCCAAAGATTTTCCCCCTCCAATGGTTCCAATACCATATTTACAATTTTCAAGCATCATAATATTGCAATGCAATATGCTAGGTGCATGGATTATGTTATATAGTCATAAGTGTTAGGCAAATGAATTTCAGAAACTTGATTCAGATCCTGCACTTGACACTTTCCAGCTTCATAAATATTTGTTACTTAATCCTATGGATTTCAGTTTTGTTCATTTTAGAATGGGGACAATAATGCCTGTAGTATCTTACTTCATAAAGTTGTTAAGAAATTTAGAAGAGATAATGTAAAGTGCTCAGTGAATTATATTTTGTCAATAGATTCTTTTTTCTCCTTCCTCCTCCAATCTAGCCAGTTCCAATGGAAAATCCCTACAAGGAACCACTTAAAAAATGTATCTTGTGTGGAAAACGTGTAGATTACAAGAATGTACAGGTAAGACTTGAATTTATTGCCTAAGTTACTTGACTGGAATTTTGCTCTCTTGATAGTTGTCAAAGAGAAATTAGTCCTTTTAAAAATGAGAATGTAATCTACCATAGACCTTAGTACATATAAGGTACTTATATATGCAATATAGTAAAGCAAAAAAATGGATCCTCAGTAGATCCTTGTGTTTCATTCATTAGTATTGTGTGCCATAATGAATGTATTTATTTTTAACCAAGTTTATAGCTTAGCACAGTGATGGTGAACCTTTTATTTATTTTTTTAAACCCTTACCTTCCACCTTAGAATCAATATTGTGTATTGGTTCCAAGGCAGAAGAGTAGTAAGGGCTAGGCAATAGAAGTTAAGTGACTTACTTGCTCAGGATCACACAGCTAGGAAGTGTATGAGGCCAGATTTGAACCCAGGATTTCCCTTCTCTAGGCCTGGCTCTCAGTCCACTGAACTACCCAGCTGTCCTCGTTGGTGACTGAGTGCCCAAACTGCAACCTTCATACCACATGTGAGCCCCCTGCTTTACCCCAGACAGAGGCAGGAAACACTCTCATTGGGCTGCTGGGCAGTGAAATAAATGGGTTACTTGTTCTAGATTGATGGTATACTAGGAAAGTAAGATGGTCTGCCTGTGACACGCTGTGGGCCAATCTCGCAGGCCCACCACTTGACTGTCTGGACTGTCTGGTAAAACAATCTGATTGCTACTTGGGTTTATAAAAAGAATACAGGTTTGGGGGCAGCTGGGTAGCTCAGTGGATTGAGAGCCAGGCCTAGAGACAGGAGGTCCTATGTTCAAATCCAGCCTCAGACACTTCCCAGCTGTGTGACCCTGGGCAAGTCACTTGACCCCCATTGCCTAGCCTTACCAATCTTCCACCTATAAGTCAATACACAGAAGTTAAGGGTTTAAAATTAAAAAAAAAAAGAATACAGGTTTATTTCAAAATCCAAAACAGGGAAAGGAAGGAGGGCCAGAGGATTTGCCTAATCTCTAGGTTTCTAACTCCTCCCTCCAACCTATGGGGCGCTCATGAATCCCTCTTGTTTCTTGTTGTTTCTTAATCTATTCTGTCTGTCTTGAACCCCAAAACCCTATCTAGCTGCCCTAGGCCCCCCCCAATATAGTTGGTTGACTTGGGTATAGTTCAGTTGGATAGGTTGGGTAGGGTGAAGGGTTGGCAAAGTCACCCTAATGGGTCCAGCCGAAGGTGGCTAGGCCTCAGTTCAGACAGACAGCTTTCTTGGCTCAGGTTGGCTTCTCAGTAGTAGATGGAAATATATCAGGGCACTGGAACACAGGAATCAGGACAAGGCACAGGAGAAATCTAGATGGATCTGATCTTCCTCGGAGACAGGATGGTTGATAATAGGAATCTCAGGAACAGGGCCAATGGTTTCCAACAGAAAGTCCGTTAGCCCAGGCAGGAAGTGATCCCTCCAAACTCCAGAAGAGACAGGAACACTGCCTCCTTCCAACTCTTGGAGTCTCCTTAAATTCATTGCTTACATTCTTTGGAACCTTTCCTGTACTGTTCCGTGCCTGAGCCAACCCAGCTCTGCAGAGTAACTCACAAACCTCTGCAAAAGCTTTTTCCTTGTATTTTATCTTTTCAGTGCAGGTGGAGTGTCATGTGAGAAATGTCCTCAGACAAGGTAGAGAGGGGAAGGGAGCAGCTCCCTCTGGTACATGTGCCATAGGTTTGCCAAAACAGTTTTTAATCAGCACATAGCTGATTAAAATCAATAAATTATAAAAGATGGGAGAACTGTACTGCTAGCAAGACATAGAAGGTAATGGTGTCACTCTAAAATGTTGATGGGTTTTAATAGGTTTAATGGGTTTTAATCCATCCCCAAAATGTGTGAGGCAGGATTTGAACTCAGGGAAATGGGTTCCTGACTCCAGGCCAGACCCTCTATCTATTGGGCTATCTAGCTACCAACATAGAAAGGTAAATACATTTTTATATGCATTTTGATTCCTTTTGTATTTATACCCTTAAGTATTGTTTCCTTTTTTGTAACAAAACATTTGAGCAAAACCAGTAGTCTGTTAACATATACCATATCACACATCTGTTGTCCCCCATCTATTTGTTTCATCAATGTGTAGAAAGGTAACAATGCAAAAGGAAAACTTTAAAAAAAAAAAACAAACCCTGGTACTTAAAAAGGGGCAACCTCAAGTTATTTCCTTCCCTTACAATATTCAAGAAGATATGTATATATAAGCATATTTTTAATGAAAACTGATAAGAAAAAGCCCCATTAAAAACTTGGGTTCATGCTATTAATAAGTAGGCTCAGTATTTCTTAAAGATATTCATGTCCCCTTCCAAAAACAACAAATAAGCATGTGGTTATGACAAATTTTATAGTTTAGTAGTAGACATTACTACTACTAGTAATTTAGGATTTAGGAATTTATTGGATTTAGGAATCATTAGGCCTTGGGCTGAAATTTCAGCCTGTAACATTTTCTGGTTCTATTTATATGACACTTTGTATGACACTTGCCTTCTTTGGATCTCAGTTTTAAGGCAGCTTTGTTACCATATAAATGTACATTGGTTTTACTGGGGGGAAAAAAGCAAAGTACTGAAAACTTAAAGTACTGAAAAGTTGCTTATCAGTTTCGATTATTATTAATATGGTTTTTGCTTATAAAAATGTCAACAGCTTTTGTCCCAGTTTGTTTCTCCATTCACTGGATGCATTTATGGAAGACACATCACAGGTATTTATATTAAAACACATTTGTGAATATTTTAATGTGTAAATAACTTAAAATTAAGTCTTAGTTTTACCTTTAGGAAAAATAGCCAATTTTCTAACAACAGTTGACTAGGTGAGGCAAAATGGTTTGAGTATTAGGCACTGTAGGTTCCATTAACTATTTTGGTATACCCCTCCAAAAGCATTATATTCAAGGATAGAAACTGATGCAGTATTTTGAGATTAAATTAAGCAAAATTTACTTGTTACTGTACTCCAGTTATTCTAGGAATTTCATATAAACATTAACCTTTTATATATCTGGAGTGAAATTAATAACATTTTTCTTTCGTAGGCTTATGTGGGAAAAAACAGAAAGAGATTACAAAGGCTATTAAGCGAGCTCAGATAATGGGTAAGAGTTATTGAATATGTTAGCCAATTTTTTGCCTATCATATAAATTTAATGTTTTAAAAAATATTTTGCTGTGACATAGAACTTTCCAACCAGTACCCAAATCCCCCATAACTTTTCTCCTGAGAATTAAGCAGAATAGTCCAATTGCAACTAAGTGTGCCATTTTGCCCTTTTATAATTTGCAGTTAACAGGATGTGTGCTTTACCTATGTTGTTACGCTACTTTGGAGGGCTGTTTTTCTTTCCTAGTAGTCATCGTGTGTTCTTGTTTTGCTTTCTTTGCTGACTCACTTTATACAAATCTTGCTGTTTCTCTGTACTCACATTCCGTCCTTCTTATGGTACAATAATATTTATTCATGTCATAGCTTTTTTTTTAGCAATTTCTCAATTATTGGGCACACACTTTTGGTTATTTTTAAAGAATTATGCTATGAATATTTTTCACATAATTTTTTTCTGGCTTTCATTAGATCAAAGGAAGTAAAGAATTAATTAAAATAATTCCAAAAATTCACCAAAACATTTGGATGATTCTAGCAGCAGTGAAATAATGCTAGTCTTTTAACAAGCTCTCCTCCAACACTAAATTTTTTTGCTGGCAATACCTCATTATTTTAGTAATTCTCATTGGTGATTTTGAATCTTTCTTTAGTTTGTATTTTTTCCTTTGCAAATCTCATATCCTTCAACCATGGCTATTAACTAATCTTTTTTGCCTTAGATTTTATGCCAGAAAATAAGCTTAAATGTTTAATCTTTTTCTAATTTTAGCTTTACTTGTACAAATTACAGTAAAAATCTTAAAAATAAATTATCTTTTTATAGGTTTTATGCCAGTTACTTTCAAGGATCCTGCATATCTGAAAGATCCCAAGATTTGTAATATCAAATACTGAGACTAAAGCTATTATCAATAAAACTTTGGATATTTAATATTAACTATGATTGTTTCTTGTAACACTCGACTGCACTTCAGAAGATCTGGCCTGTTACTACAAATGGGACTTTGGACAGGCCCTTTAGGCCTGGTTTCTTCATCTGTAAAATGAACTTGGAAAAGAGTTTCTCCAAGGAGCTTTATAGCTCTGATTTCATAAAATTAATCTTCACATTTTTGTGATGGAAAATGAAAAATTCGGCTGAACTACCTAGTTATCATTCAATTTCCACACTTTGATGACTTCTTTTTTTTTTTTTTTAAACCCTTGTACTTCGGTGTATTGTCTCATAGGTAGAAGATCGGTAAGGGTGGGCAATGGGGGTCAAGTGACTTGCCCAGGGTCACACAGCTGGGAAGTGGCTGAGGCCGGGTTTAAACCTAGGACCTCCTGTCTCTAGGCCTGACTCTCACTCCACTGAGCTACCCAGCTTCCCCGATGACTTCTTATATTGTAGAGGTATTCTAAGTTCTTGGAGGGTGCCAAGGAGGGTGAGGGATTGATATAAAATACAGTAAATCAAAGATTTGTTTTGTTGTGAAATCAAGTCCTTTAGAATTTTAAATGAGGAGAAACATCATTTGTTCAAACGATAGAACAGACTTAGTAGACAAGTACAGTTAATTCTTTCAGCAACCATTTATTAAATACCTACTATGTGACAGACACTGTTGGGCTCAAGATACCCACCAAAAGTGCTTGTCGGAGAGAAGAAACAATACATACACAGACACAAAAGTTAGGCACAAGAACTTCTTCACTGGGGACTAGTTTGGGCTTTAGGAATACCAAACTGATAGCCGATTTGGTGGCAAAAAAATGGATAAAGTGAAAACTTGGGTAGTTGTTTTGAAATTTAACCTTTTAGTGTGTGGCCTGTATTTCTTAGAACAAAGTAAAAAAGAAAGCTTCAGGTTTTAGGATGACTTTTTACAGAAATATTTCATCTAAAAAGTGGATAGTGTCAGTGAAAGCTTTTATTTACAAAAAAAAAAAAAAACACACAAACAAAAAACCAAACAAACCTCCTAAAACACAACTTTGAAAATAACTAGTAATTTTTGCCATACTCCTAGAGTATTTTAACAAAAATATCACCACATTCCTAATGTAGCAATAGTTTTCTGAAATATTTTATAGGAAGCAATACTTTGGAAAATTATTTTAACTTATCCAATTTGCATTTTCAAACAATAAACTTCTTTCCCTGTTGCTTTTTGGTCAGTAGGGACAATCAGAAAAACTGTATAAAAGGTTCAGAAAGTTGGTGACTCTGGATATTTAATGATGCTCTTCAATTTATCATCATCATCATCATCATCTGTTTCTATACTGCTTGTCAGTACTTTTTCCTCATCACTGTTTTCATGATCTTTTTTAAGGGACTGATTCTGATGTTGTAATGGCCTTGCTTTCTTGAATGGTCTTTGGTTCTCTAAGTCAAGAGGTTTACGCTTAATTCCACATCTTGTTCCATCTTCTTCTGGAAAATCAGGGCTTTCTAGCATCAGAGTTAATTCACTCACCAGATTGAGCTTATGGTCAGTGTTACAGCAATTTCTAGAAATCTGCCTCCCTTTTAAACAGACAATACGTGAATGAAGAAATCCATGACTTGGGAAAAATGTCCGTAAAGCTTGACAGAGAAGGACATTCTCTTCTGCTGCTGGGTCACGGCTTCTTACTGCTAAATCAAATATCGGAATTTATTACTCAGCATTATGTAAAAGTTCAATATATGTGTTCAGATTGACATGAAATGTAGGAGTGTAACAGGGCCTTTTATGACTTATTTGATCTGAGTCCAATTTTGAAATTTTATCCACACTAACTTTTTCTTAGAACATTAGGCAATCTTTATGAATCTGAATTGAAGGAACCTCCCCATCCTCTGAACTAATGACAAGAGATTGCTGATTACATCCAATCTTGTTAAACTAAGATTAGTTACAAGATTGATAACTCTGTAAATGGTAGCATGGTACACGTCATACTGGTTTAATAGCTGGTTATAACAGGTACCCAAAGGGGTTGCTTGTGAAGTTACAGCTTTATCAATCTGAAAGTGCTAAGTAAAATGATTATGGAGACCTCTGAATGGCAGCTGTATAGGAATGAGTTAAGTAGTATAAGAATATTAACTTTTCATTTTACCTGATACTAGAGTCTTTGCTCTCTTTCTTGTTGCAAGTTCCTCTTTTAGTCTATTTACCTCCTTCATTAATTTTTCTACTAATTGCTCACTGTCTAATACTTGAGTGCATATTTCCTACAAAAGAAAATTAGTTTATTATACAGACAACGTTCCTTCATAATATATTAGTTAATATATAGTTAAGTAAAAGGAATTCTAGGAGTAGTAAGGTGGCTCAATGGATAGTGACACAGGCCTAGAGAAAGATTCTTGACTTCGAATATGGCCTCATTACCTAGCTCTTACCACTCTTTTGCCTTGAAAGTGATACTTATTATTGCTTCTAAGATAGAAAGTAAGAAATTTTTTTAAATGTAATTCTATTGTGCAGAATAGAGCAACATCACAAATTTTAACCAGTTCCTGAATTGTATTACATAATAACTATTGCATTTCTGCAAAGGAACTTTTTTTCTTTACCTAACCAACAATATGGTTAAAATTGAGTTGAAGAGCTTAATGCAACAACAACAAAAAAACTACCATAATTCATTGATAGGTTGAGGAAATTTATTAAAATAAACTTTCTGATGAAAACAAAACAAACTTCAATGTATGGAAATGACAACTTTTTTTAATAGTGTCTTTTTTGTTAGACAATATTATCATTAGGCAAAATCTGTGAATTTAAAGAAATCCTAAAAATGCAGAGCTGATGTGATTTCTAAATCTAACAGACTCTTCAAAGGTTTGCATAATTACCTTTAATTCTTCCTGTATAGTGCCATACAGTTCACTTATCTTCTGTACCTCTTTTAAAGTTCCATCTTCATTAAAAAATTCTGACCTATTGGTGAAAAAAATTTCCTTGTGCACACACACACACATATATATATTTCAAAATGATGTTTATAGTTTATCAAATGAAAATTTGACTTGGGGTGATATAGGGCCCTTGATTCTATGAGGTGGTAGTAAGGAGGTAGAGTGCTATTTTTTTTTTAAGCAGAAGGAGGGGGCTGCTGTAGGGTCAAAAGTAGAATTTTTTTTAGGATGAGATAAATCCGCAAGGAAAATATGAGCTAGTAGAGAGTGAATTTTTATAAAGTAGAGGTAATCAGTGATGGAACAAGGTCCTTGAGGAATTGGGGGGTAGAGTTAGATTGGAAACTTATTGGAATTCTGACTAAAGGGGAAAAAAATGAAGACCAGGAAGCTCATATTGAATGGGCTCCATTTTATCAATGTGGTAGGTAGTGAAGTCCCTTGCAGAGAAAAGGGTTTGAAGGCAGAACTGAGTCAGAAAAAAGAAAAGGTTTAGGATAGCTACTTGGGGATGTATGAAATTCTCAAAGCCACAAGTATGACCATGTTACTTCTCTGTTCAAGAAGCTCCAGTGGCTCCTACTGCCTTGAGGATAACTATAAAGTGAGTCTATTTGGCATTAAAATGAGATTAAGTGAAGTGAAAACAGGCCAGACGGGGAGAAACCTGGTGGTTTCACTAAGGATAACTGTGAGAAGGAGCAGGAAAAGAGTGTTGAGGGGAGATCTGTGATTTTGTTGCCAACAAGGCCACAATCGTTAAGGATGGGGAGCCCTATCTCTTTGGAGTTAAGCTATGTCACCTAGCAAGGCCTCAGATCCAACCATGAGGCCCCTTTTCAAGTATCCTTTGCATACTGTATATATAGTTTGTATTTTCTCATCTATGTATATGTTGCTTCCCCACAAAAGGAATTTAAGATTGAGAGCAGATATTGTTTCACTGTATCACCAGCAGGGCCTGACACAAATTAGGCATTTAAATATGTTTGATTATTCTACTGGTATGATAGACAATAAAAAGGAATAAAAGGTTTACCAAGCCAAGAGGACTTGATTACAAGTGAGCATAAATTTATAGTCAAGCTTTATGCATAGTGGCTTTGCTTTAAAATTAGTTTGAGTTTGGATTTAATGACACAAAAAAATTACTTTTTAGAAAATGAGTATATCTGAAGTAGATAAGGGAAGGTGTCTGAGGAAGAACCATCTTACCTATGTGCGTGGACTGTTCGGCCAAAGGCAGTAGATGTACAGGAACCTGACACAGTCTTATATCCCTGCTGCTCTGACATACCTAAGTTGGTCACCACTAAAGGTATTTTATGGAAAAGTCTAAAAAACATTTTTTCATAGAAATTTATAACAAGGTTAAAAATTAGCAGTGGTATTCTTTTATTTTAATTTACCATTCAAAAGACACCCTACATAAATGAAGTAGACAAGCATTCTTTACTTGCCCCATTCAGCTATAACTGATCCAATTTATAAACAAATACTTTTATCCACAATGACACTATCAGTTATTTTAAATATGAAAAGACATGTTGGTGTTCACTGATAAAACTTTTTGGCTACAGCTATTTTCTATAATTTAAAAAAACCTGCTATCAAGTCAATGCTACATGGAAAAGACATCTGTTTAACATGAGGTAGTACTTACCCTTATTAGTTCTACTAAGGGAAGGAAAGATTCTTATTTTCCTTATATTCCACTTAGTGATATACGACAGAGAAAGGTCCTCTCACGTAAACTCACGCAATAAAAGTTGTTATATCAACTTATACATTTGTATAAAATATTTAATAACTAAACACTGAAAAATCACAACAGCATATCCTGAATATCACTACCTAAACCAAATATGTGAAAATACTTACCCTTCCTGAGGTTTATGTAATGCATGATCCAATCTATGAGTGGAGCAGCTTTCTGTGGTTATGCTTGGTGTTAGTAACAGAAAAACAAGCCCTTGGTTTGAGAGATGTTTTTGTAAATTTTTATGAAGAATCCTCTCTCGAAATGTCATCATTTGATCTGAATTACGCCTGAATTTGTACCATCCAATTATATTCTAGAGGGAAAAAAAAATCAAACTTTAATGCCTTATCTTTTAAAACTGACCACGAGACTGAAATAAATAAAATATCCAAAAATATAAACATTTTGAAAAATTGCTGTCAAATTTAGGATTTACATACATACATTTTGTACATTCTAAAAATGTAAATTTTGTTTTTTATTTACAATACACTCTTATGTATTTCTTAGTGTTAACAAAAAAAAAATTTAAAGAGAGAAAAAGAAGTCCTATTCAGAATTTTTCTATTTCTGACCTGAAACCTGAACCTTTAATTAATAACATCATTTTAAAAAGATGGGAGTAACACATCTAAGTTGAAAGGCAAAATCCTGGGGGCAGCGGGGTGGTGCAGTGGATTGAGAGCCAGGCCTAGAGATGAAAGGTCCTAGGTTCAAATCTGACCTCAGACATTTTCTAGCTGTGTGACCCTGGACAAGTCACTTAATCCCCCATTGCCTAGCCCTTACCACTCTTCTGCCCTGGAGCCAATACACAGTATTGACTCCAGGATGGAAGGTAAGGGTTTTCGGGGGGGGGGGGGGGGGGAGGCAAAATTCTCTATGACTAAAAAAAAAATTTAACCAAAAATGTTTATTCATGTAACATTAGTGAAGCAGAAAGGTGGGAGGCTCTGCCCTGATCAGACCAAAAAGTACTTATTCTATTCAGTTCTGAAACTAGTCATTGATCAGCTGAAAGGAGCCTAGAGTGGAGCAACCAGGATGATGAAGGGTCTGGAATTCATGCTCTATGAAGATTATCTGAAGAAACTTAAGCCCTTTAGCCAGAAGGTAAGATTTAGCATGGACACAGTCACCATCTTCAAGTATATGAAGGGCTGTTATGTGGAGAAAGGAACCAACTTGTGCTTGGTCTCCAAGAATAGGAAATAGGAGCAAGGAGTTCAAGTTGATTAAGTTAAGAAAAAAGCTTCCTAACAGTTATCCAAAAATGGAATGAGTTTCCTTGTGAGGTCAGCCTTAGATAGGGTTAGTAAGGTTTGGGCTTAAAAAAGCTCTAGGGCTTGCCTAGGGCCACACTAGGTCATACTGTGTTGTTGCCTTTCAGTTCTTCTTTTTCCCACCTATTTTGGAGAATATGAAGATTAAAAGTCATGTGTACAAAGACAAGGTGACTTTGGTCTTGTCAGAAGCCCCAAAAGTAAACAATTAAAGGAGCAAGTCCCAGAGGTGAAGCAAATCGCAATACCTTTTTGCAGCATGAGATGACCTTCTTCAGTGCCTGCTCATTTACTTCACCTGATGAGTTATAAAAACTAAAAAGAGGCATGTGAAAACATTATTTCAATAAGATCCCTTAATAAATAATTCCCTCGATGCCAGTTTGATATTGCAATTGGTCCTAACCAACATAGCTCAATGCAAAGCATCTATGTATTTATGGCCTTGTGCTGGCCAATGGGCAAAAGTTAAGAGGGAACACTGTATGCCTTATCATTCCATGGGCTCCTACCACACATTTCCATGACAAATTACCTCTAAATTATATACACAAAAACATCTTCCAAAACTTTTCAAATAAAGTTAATTCCCAATCTAATTGTTACTCTTTTCTTTAAAAATCAACATTTTGTTTTTAAATTATTAAAATTTTAAAATAATTTTATTTATAAATTTAAAATTGTTTTTTAAAATTACTAATAACTTGTTTTAATATCCCATTCTCCTTATTCCCCCTGCCACCCAAATCCCTGTCAATTGAATATAGAAAGTGTAGCAATCCAGGTATACATTAATCTTGATATTATTTTAAGAGTGCTCAAAAACTGACTCTTGTATTGCTTATGATTGATTTCTGTAACCTTGAGTTAAATTGAACCTTAACCATGCCAAATTCCTGGCCCTTCCCTAAGGCTACACTCCAGAAGACTGGTCAGTTATCTCAGTCTCCTTATTTTACCTACAATAATCACTTAACATCTGTATCAAACAACCATAGATGCCTTAGACCATATTGAACTCCTAATCTGGGTATTGTCTTAGAATCTGGCAGTTGGTATCTCCTGATGATTACCTCATAATGTTAATGTATCAGACCACTTGGCTCTCCCCTTCCCCCCAAACTGTTGTAACCCCAATAAAAGTAGCTATATGGCAGTTGAGGAAGAAGCTCTTGCCCACCAGAGCTTACTCGCTGTCTTGACTACCTTATGCCAGAACCTTGTTTGTCTGTCTGTCTTTATTCTCCCCTTATGTTCTCTTTCCATTAGTCCTTAACCTGTAACCCATTTTCACTCAGTCCTTGGTTCCCCTTTCTGAGTGTCCTACCCGCTAGGAATCTTCATGGAGTTGGTGGATGGCTTCAGAAAGTGGGAAAAAACCCAATTTAACAAAACTAACATATCAACTGACAGATGTAGTGCAGTACTGGCTATTGTCATCAATGTTCCACTTATTTGTTCTTTACATGTATTTTGTGGTTAGCATATATATTATCTGCATGATTTTGGTTTGGTGTTTGAGGTCTTTATGTTTTGAGGTTAGCTGAGATGAATATTTGAAGCACTACTGATGAATTGGGGAAGAATAACTGACTGATGATGGAACTCAAGATGTAAAAAGCTCACCTTGAGCTCTTCCTGCAATATAGCAAAGAGGCTAAATAAATTCTCTGCTTTGCTAGAGTAATTTCTGTGGTTTACAGGAACCAAAGTAACCTTTTATATTGGAATATTCAATAAATCCACAAGGGATGCAATTTTAAAAATTAGCACAATGCCTTCTCTTAAGCCTGTCAATTTTGCCTTTTGTAAAAGTGAAAATTGGGAAAAGCCATCTAGAAGTGTATATATTTCTATGGACATGGGAAATGTATCAAAACTACATTTCCCGTGATCCAGCTGTTTCCGTTTCCGGGTCTTTGGGGCATAGGGAGGTCTACGTCGACGCAGAGAGGGTTTAAAATCTCCTGGGTTAGGAGGGAGTGGTCTTTTTTGCGAGTAGGCCCTTGGCTAGCAAACAGGAGACAGTAATGGAGGCGGTAGTTTTGAATGCTTACAAGCGCATGGTCTAATGATTTTATCTATCAGCATGGCTTTAATTAAATTACTAATTTATATTATTATATCAGCCTTTATCATTTTTCATACTTATAATTTGGCGAACCAGAAGGTCGAAATTCGAACTCTAAATCTTCCAGATAGCCTAACTATAGCCATGCCTGCTTTTTGGCCATCTGGCTCAGCTCTTTTGAGCACTTTTTTAAAAAAGGAAAGTGGCTTTCCTTGCCATGCTTTTGCTAAAAGCAAGAGCACGTTTTTGCCTCCAGTGAGACTCAGCCGGCCAGTCCAGCCCAAGCCACCTTGGGAGGGAGGTCAGGCCAGCCGATTCGGGCTTTTGGCTTTACACTAAAATCCCGGAGCCCAGCCAGACTGTCTCTGCCACTGATCTCCATTCTTGACTCGCTGATGCTGCTGATGCTGCCATCCTTTATAAATATTAAAAATGATAAAGGCTTGTATAATAATATAAATTAGTATTTTAATTAAAGCCATGTTCATAGATAAAGTTATCAGACCACGCGCTTGTAAGCATTCAAAACTGCCGCCTCCATTACTGTCTCCTGTTTCCTGGCCATGGCCTACTCGCAAAAGAGCCCACTCCCTCCTAACCCAGGAGATTTAAACCCTTCCCTGCGTCAAGACGTAAGCCTTCCCAAGCCCAAAAACCGGAAAGGGAAACCTGTTGGACCACGGGAAATGTAGTTTGATACATTTCCCAAATTTCACTTTTACACCTTCCACTCCAGAACCTGAGATTTCCGGTAAGGAACCCAGTCCTGACTTGCCGAGATCTCGACCTCCAGAGACTGCTTCAGTTCCTGCCGCTAACGATTTGGGTATATTCCCCTTTTTCCCTACATTCTAGCCTTCCACGTGTTTCTCTAAAGACCTAATTTAGCCACCCACACAAGCTCTACATGTGAGATTTTCTACAATGACCTGACACCACGTGGACCTAGCAACTAGCGTTTACCCTTAATGGGGCCGAATGGCTTATTCAGACTTGCTTGTGATTAAAAAACTGAACTCAGGGGAGAAATATTCACCCCAATAACTGCTCAGAACTTTGAACTTGGAAAAAAAAAAACCCTTAAACTCAGCAGAACTCAATCAAAAGAACCTTAAATTGAAACCAGGGGTGAACTTTTAAAACCTCAGAACTGAATGAGCTTTATTTCTGTTTTAAAAATACTGTATCTTACTGTATATTACTAATTAGTTTGTAAATTAATCTTGCTTATTTCGTTGATTTTCCTGTTGCACTGAATCATTTTACGCTAATGAAGTTTCTGCTTATGATATTATATTTACTAATTTACTTAAAGCTTACTGTATCAGAAACAATGCGGTTATATGTACCACCTATGAACATCTTATAGAGCACATGTCTTTTAAAATTTACTCTGTCTTGGCAATTGGCAAAGAACCTTGAAAGTTTCCATCCTTTAAATATTACCTTGTAATTTTACAAGAGATATTTTTTAACTTTTACTTTAAATCCTTAAGAATTGTTGTCTTAAAAGGATAAAGCTCTTATATATTTTATTATAAAAGATATTATTGCCTTAAATGGGTAGAAGCATTCCTACCTAGGATTTTTTTTTAAAACAGGAAGCCAAGGAGCTCCTGTATATTCCTATCCAGAAGGTTTCTTTTTTAAATATCACATTTTTCTATGGAAGCAATAACAGCATTTGCCAAGGGTTAAAAGTTGCAACAAGCATATAATTTTAAACATCACTGTTTATTGTTTTAAAATGTGCTATTGGAATAATGGTACTCTATTTGAATGTGCATTGTGAATCTGCTATTTTGTAAAACCCACTTTCTCTCACAGAAAGTCTCATTTTTGGGAAACATAACCCTTCTAGTTCTAAGCTATATATATATTTTTGATTTTTAAAACATTTTTTAATGAGAGAAATTGATTTTTCCTTTTTATCATCTTGTACTGGAAGTACATATATAATCATTATTTATCCTTTTTCTGATTCTACAGCAAATACCTGAGCCTATAGGACTGTGAATTAAATGCCTCTCTGATTCCAGAAGGGAATATGAAAGCCGTTAATAATGCTAAAGAAAGCACATGGTCAGAGACTTGACTAAGATCTGCATAATTGCTGCAGTTCTATGCCAATACTTTAGGGCTTGGAAATTGGGGTTTGAGTCCTGGAGTCCCAGTCTTTTCTAAAACTTTAGAGGACGTGGGTCCCCTCGACTTAGATTCCTAGAAAGCACCTAAGATTGGTTATTTATTTGGCTCACTTCCCTAAAAAGCTGATGATAAGTCAGATCAGAGAGAGACATTTTCCTTAAGTCCTGGCCCTGAATGGGTAATTGCACACTGCTGAATTCACTTTAATTAGACCTTCATTCAAAGGTCTAAGTTTATTTTCCCTAGATTTTTGCACATTACATTTTCACAAGTTAATTTTTCTTCTTTTTTCTTGAATTTTATTCTTTTTATTTTGCCAATTGACTTCATATAACCCCCAGGACTCAGCCACTCATCCTTAGCTGACCTGAGGTACCCCTTTTTTAGGAAAAATAAAAGGTGTGTTTAAGTTTTACCTCACGGGGATATCTGTTAAGTTTTTTAAAATTCGATAATGTAAAAATATATGTATATTTAACTCTTTTAGGAGTAATTTCACGGGGAATTGAATTGTATAAATCTTAGAAGAAAATGTATGTTTTGTAATCTATAATGTAAAGTTTAAATTCTTTTGAGAATAATTTCAAGATAAGGATCTTGCCATCTCCCCAAAATCCATACGACAAACTTGCTTGGTGAGGACACATGAAGATGTCTGAAAAGCCTTCACTGTACCATGAAGACCAAACTTTAAACTTTGGGGTGCAGTTGATTGAACTATGGGGAGTTGAAATTGAGTTGTATGTATTGTTTTAATTGTACACTGTTATGCCAGTGGGGGACAGCCCCCAAATTGGTTTTTTGTCAATGCGGCTAATTTAACCATTTGTTCATCTATTTCTTTTATCCCCAATTTCCTGAAAAATTTAGAAGTTGTTTATTTTTACAGGTCCAGCGAAGAAAAAAGGACTAACCTTTTTTTTGCCGGACCTCACGGGGAATTGTAAAAGTGAAAATTGGGAAAAGCCATCTAGAAGTGTATATATTTCTATGGACATGGGAAATGTATCAAAACTACATTTCCCGTGATCCAGCTGTTTCCGTTTCCGGGTCTTTGGGGCATAGGGAGGTCTACGTCGACGCAGAGAGGGTTTAAAATCTCCTGGGTTAGGAGGGAGTGGCCTCTTTTGCGAGTAGGCCCTTGGCTAGCAAACAGGAGACAGTAATGGAGGCGGTAGTTTTGAATGCTTACAAGCGCATGGTCTAATGATTTTATCTATCAGCATGGCTTTAATTAAATTACTAATTTATATTATTATATCAGCCTTTATCATTTTTAATATTTATACTTTAGAACATCTCTCAAATTCACCTGTTTCTCTGATACTGCCACCCATCTGGTGCAGGTTGTCATCACCTCACACCTGAAATAGCCTGCTGCTTGGTGTGCCTGATATAAGGTCTGACCATCTCAGCCTATCTCCTCAATACTCCCTATCACTGCCAGGATCTATAAAATCATCTGTTTGGTGTTCAAACCCTCTAAAGGCTGACCCCAAGGCCATTTTCCATCTTCTTATACTTTACAGAGCACTGTACTCCCCCCAGTCCCCAATTCCATCTTCCAATTATAGGCATTTTCAATGGCTCCTCCCCCACCCCCATCCCATGCATAGAATGTTCTTTCTCCTCTGTGTCTCCTGGCTTCTTTCAAGTGCTACTAGAGTCCCAGTCTTCTAAAGCAAGCCATTTGTTGTGTATTTCCAATTTACTCAGTATATATCTCATTTGTAAATAGTATGTTGTCTTAAGTCCTTGAAGAAACAAAAGGACTTGATTTTGGGTCAGTCTATAGTAAGCAAGCCTTTACTGAGAGCTTACCTTGTACCAGGCATTGCACTCAGCCTGAGAATACAAAGAAAGGGAAAATACAGTCTCTACTCTCAAGGAACTCAGAGCTCACATTCCAAGGTGGGAGGTGGTAAACATGCAAAGACCTGGACTTTAGCATATAAATGCATGTCACTCTTTCTCACTTTCCACAAATACTATTTATGGCCCCTACAGTTGTATTCAAGAGACTTCTAAGAATCTCCTAAAATTCCTTTTCCTGCCATACCATACTTCATCTTTTCTTTTTACTCTTCTATCTTGAAATAGATACCAAGTATTCCAAGGCAGAAGTGCAGTAAGGGCTAGGCAACTGGGGTTAAGTGACTTGCCCAGGGTCACACAGTCAATATCTGATACCAGATCAGATCCTCCTGACTGACTCTCAATCCACTGAGTCACCTCGCTAACCCTTTAATCCTTTCTTTTGCAATAGTCTGCCAGGGCTGTCTCCATCAGGGACTTAGTTTCACCATAAAAGTGGTCATTCTGTATTCTTCCTCTTTGAGATCCTCAGAGCTATACAGCTATTTTTTACAACTGCTCTAGAAATAGTAAATTAAGATATATTTGTGGGCTTGCACTTAATGACAGTCCATATAGATTCAAATTTTCTCAACAAATATATTCTAATACTATGAAAGTTATTCTCCTGTCAAGGGCATAAATTATTCCTTACAGAAAGATGCCACAAAAAAAGTTTCTAACTATAAAGCAACAAAGCTGGTTTTCCATTTGGTTTATATGTGTGGGGTGGTGGAAAGATCAAAATCATAGTGCTTTAGAAAATATGAGGAAGAAAAATTGGAACTAAAAAATTTAAAAGCTGAATGTTAAAAATTATTTTTACATATAATTGGGGAAAAGATAATATTAATTGGAAAAAATTATAAGAAGTAAAAAATGAGCAACCATTAAAGAAAATAAAATGGTTAAGTAATACAACTAATTAGAGAGAGAAAAAAATAGTTGGATTACTGAAACAAACTGGTTAAATGGTGACTGGAATGACTCAAAAGGTAAATGTGCAGATCTGAAAAAGTAAAGAAACTAATATCACAGGGAATGTGAATGTTTTATAAGGAAGCAGACTAGCTTGAATGAGTAAATGAGTAGCTTTCAATTAGAAAAATCTTTTTCATTATAATATAGAGCATGAGCTTCTTCAGAGCAGAGAATGTCATTTTTTAAATCTTTGTATCTCCAGTGCCTAGTAGACACCATAGTAGGTGTTTAATAAATGAATCCTAATTTACTTGACATAACAAACCACTAATCAGAATTCCTCACATATAGTAATACTTACCTGAAAAGCTGATAGCATGGAATGTACCTTTGTATGTCTGAAAGGAAAAGAGGAGCAAATAAAAAATTAATGATTACAAATACCTTTCCAAAGGCACAATCCTAGCCTGCTATGTCTTTAATGAATTTCAAGATGTTCTTACTCTAATTTCACATTTTGGCAAAGCACCTGCTAGTATTAGGGAAGTCTTGTATATATTCTCTATAGCCATGTTTGCTAAATAAGTATTAAATTTCAAGCATGGATTGATGCTTAGAAACTATTTTTGTAATTATAAAGAACTAATAAATTACATGCCTTATAATTTAAATGTATTGATGCCTGGCCTAGTGCATGGAGGGCTGTTCTCAAGGTCAATAAAATCTAGATTCAAGTCAAGATTAGACATATTTTGCATATGTGATTCTTGGCAACTCACTGAACCTTTCAGTGCTCTAAGTGACTCTAAAACTAAATTGCCGCATCACTGATGATTCAAATTAGTAGAGAATTAATTTCCTCATGGAGAAAGGGTCCCCAAACTTACAAATCACTAATTGGGTTTGTGTATTATATACCTACCACCCCCCTCAAAAGATGCATTTTTCTTTTTCACTAAAACAGTGGGTTTAGTCCCACCTGTCATAGGGGTCTAATCATGACACAACTTTTTTTAGGAAAAGGGATATGTAAATGATTATTTTTGTTCACTAAACATTTAAAAGGACCTTATTGTGTGCAATTTGATTTTAGATGGGAATTGGCAGAAGTACAAAAATAAACCGTAATAGTCCATGCTCTACCATTCTCCCAGAAGCATCCACATATGATGCTCAGGCAAACCTAAGTGCAAAAATATAACCAACAAAATGGCTACAGCTAATCTAGCTGATGACTGCTTGTCCTACACTGCTGTGCCCTAAAAGGGAAGCAGCATCACCACAATTTACAGAAGTAGAGGACATAGGCTCTTCTTGAAACCGGGCAACCTGTTTTGTCATAATAAAATAACTGTAAAATCATTAGATCCCCATACAATGGGAAAACATAGACTTTTAATGAAAAAGAATACTACCAAGCTTTCATGAAGAAAAGAAGAATGAGGAGTAGAAATTTTAAAAATATAAACAGAAAAATCAAGAGAAATAGAAAGATGAAGTGTTTAAATTCTAATAAATAATAAGTTTCTCTTTAGAAAGAATAAGAAAGAGGGACTGACAGAAGTTTTGACATGATCTAAAAGAAGAAAGGAAAAGGAAGGGAAAAAATACACTGTGGGGTGGGGAGTGGGGCAAGGAAAGAAAGAATCGGGGAAAGTATACTACACAAACAAGGAGGAATGGGCAAACAGGTGACATGGGAACCTCACTTTCATCAGAACTACTCAAAGGAGGGAAGAACACAGACAGTTTCACTCAACAAGGAAACAGGAGGGGAAAGGAAATAATAGGGAAGACATTTGTGAAGATTTTTTAAAAATAACTAGAGAGGGTGGAAAAGGTAAAAAAAACTCTGTGATTGGGTTCTTGGGGAGGGAAAGAGAAAAGTGACAGAGAAAAGGACAGAAGCGGACTGTAGCACCTATAGCACTGATACTGAGTTTACTCCTTGCACAACCTTCTTTAAAAGGAGAGAACAGGAAACAAAGACAGGGTAAAATATGAGTAAATAGGATGGAGAGGAAATATATAATTAACAAGAACTGTGAATGGGATGACTCACTCATAAGATGAAGAGGATAACAAAATGGATTAACAAGTAAAATTCAATAATATATTGTTTATAAGAAACACACTTGAAAAAGTAAGATTCACAGAATTAAAATAAGAAATGGGAGCAAAATCTACCCTGCATCAGTTGAAGTAAAAAAGGTCAGGGAAACAATCAGGATCCTAGACATGGCAACAGTAAAAATTCACTTGATTAAAAGAGATTAATAGAAAAATAATATTTTGCTAAACATTACCAGAGATAGTGAAATATTATCAATACTGAACACAAAGACCAAATGGTGTAATATTTAAATACAGGAAAGTTAAATGGACTAACGGGAGAAATAGACAACAAAACTGTAAGAGATGGGGATCTCAATGTGTCCTTTTCAGACCTAGACAAATATAACCAAAAAATAAACAAGAAGCCAAAAACTTGAATACATTTTTAAAAAGCTAGATATGTTATACACTTAAAGGTTACTAAATGGGAATAGAAAGAAATATATATCTCATATATGTTTCATTGAATTTTTACAAAAATTAGCCTTGTACTATTTAATTTTTAAAAAATAAAAAAAGCAGAAATGCAGAAATATTAAACACACATCTTTTAAGGACCACAATGCAGTAAATCTTACATCAAATAAAAGGCTATTGATGAATTTATTAAAAATTAATTGTAGACTAAATAACTTCATCCTAAAAAATAAATGAATCAAAGAACAAATCACAGAAACAATCAACAATTCATTAAAATAATGACAACAATGAGACATCATACCAAAATTTGGAGATTTGTAGTTCTTTTAGGAAAATTTCTATCTCAACAGTTTTATCATTAAATGAGAGAAAGACCAGATCAACTAACAGGGCATGCAACTTTTAAGTTATTTTAAGTTATTTTAAGAAAATAATCCAATTTAAAACTCCCAATTAAACACCAAAATGGAAATCCTAAAAATCAAAACAAGAGATTATCAAAATTCAAATAATTAATAAAAAAAAAAACAACCCTACTCGATGTTTTTTTTTTTAATGCTAGTTAAAAAAACCAGGATGTAGGTTTTTGGGGAGGAGTGATGGTGGTGGTGATAGATAAACCCATTTACTAGTTTAATTAAAAAGAAAAACAAATAAAAAAATTTAAAGGTGAATTCGTAACTTATTAGAAAACTATTTCATCCAATTACATGCCAATAAAACTAATATTGAAATAGATGAATATTTATCAAAATATAAAAGGCCCATAAGAAGTGATAGAGTACTTCTAGTATTTAGTTTTAGAAAAAATTTAAATAAGGCATTAAGCTCAAAAAGAAAACCACCTATAGGACCAGATGGATTTAAATGCAAATTCCATCAAACATTTAAAAAACAATTCCAATATTAAATAAGCTGTAGGAAAACAGGAAAAGAATTCCTTCTCTAAGATCCAAATATGGTCTTGCTACCTTAATAAGGGAGAGTCAAAGCATAAAAAGAAAATATCATGAGAACAAAGATGCAAAATTTTTAAATAAAATAAGAACAATGAGACTTCAGCAACATATCACAAAAGCTCTGACCAGGATTTATACCAGGACTGCAGGACTGATTCAAAATTTATAAATATAACTGCTGAGAGTAACACCAACAAAAAATCATATTACTATATACAATACGCAGAGAAAAAACTTTTTGAAAAGATAAAACATCCATTTCTGTTAAATGCACTAAAATATAGGAATAGCTAGATCTTATCTTAATATAAATATCTAAAACCAAGAGCTAGCATTATGGAGATAAACTGAAGCTCTTTCTCATAAAATCAGGAGTAAATCAAGGAGGTCCACTATTTGATAGAGTACTAGAAATGCTAGCTCTAGCAATAAGACAGGTAAAAGAAAGTAATAAGCACAGTAAAAAAGCAAAGGAAATTATTACCTTTTGCAAATCATGTAACACTTTACTTAAAGAACAGTAGGGAGTCAACTAATTAATTAACTGAAACCACTAATGACTTCTACAAAGTTATAGAATATAAAATAAACCCACATAAATCATTACCATTACTATTACTAATAAAGCCCAGGAAGAATTAGAAAAAAGAAATTCCATTTAAATAAATTTCTGTTCCCTTGTCCTGAGCAAAGCTCTACCTAATACTTTTAGACAAAATAATACTTTTCTCTGTAATCTCCAATTTAAAGTTTTTAAAATTTTATTTTTATAATATTTTAAGAGTCTTTATCCTGATCATTCCGAGTCTAATGCATAGATAGTACATAGTATAAACTCACCAATTGTATAAACAACTTCAACATCATTCAACTGAGAGTCTGTAATGCTGTTCTTGGCTTCACCTTTCACTTCTCCAAGGAGAAAACCTTCCTACAGGGGTACAAAAAAGAAGCAATATATGAAGAAAGATAATATTTACTATGTCTTTACTCATTAATTCATTCCAAATCTGGGCATCTACAACATGCTAGATACTAAAAAGAATTTAAAAGAGCAACTCACTTGGACTAGTTTAAGGCATGAATTAGTTAAGCAATGGAAGACAACACTGAATCAATGTATAAAAGTTGTGATATCCATCTCATGCCCCAAAGTGTGGTCCTTAGCCTTCTGTTCTCTGTAATTTCATTAGTTCCCATAGGTTCAAACATTATTTTTATACTGGCAATTTATGAGTAGATGCACATATTGTCCTAATCTTTCTTTTGAACACTAGTCCCATATCACTAACTGCTTTTGTGGACAACTGAAGCTCAATACATCCAAAACAAACCTTGCTATCTTCCCTTTAACTAACCTTTTCTCCAAACTTCCCTATTCCTGTTGAGGGTACTCCACAAATCTTCCTTTCAGCCTAGCTTGAAACTTGGGATTCCTTGATGACTCTCTGCTACCCTTTGAATCTCTAACCCATTGCCCAGCCTTTTCAGTTTTATTGGATATCTTTCTTATGCATACATAATCCTTTTTTCCTCTCAAGTGGTCCTTCCTCTATTTTGGATCTGTTACCTTGCTGCATGGACTATTGCATCACTTATTCTGCCTTGTCTTTGCTTTGTTCATTTTTTCCCCCAACCCCTTCTCCACAGCTGCCCCCAAAACTTTCCCAAATCACAAATCTAATCATGCTATTCCCTGATCAAATATCTCTAATGGTTTTCAAAATTCACTTGACATTTGAAACTCTTCAGTTTGGCTCCAGGTTAACATCCTAGATTTATGCCACATACATTTATGGATCAGCCTAAATGGCCTCTTCTTTGTTCCCTGAACTTAATGTCCCATCTCTTACCTGCATGCCTATGAGCAAGCTATTCTGTATGCCTTTTAGAATGCTTGCCTTCCTTCCATATTCAACTAAGGGGCCATTTGATTGGTAAACCCTTTCCCAATTCCCCTGTTGTTACCATTCCCTTTCTCCTCAAATTATCAGTGGATTTGTTTATATATTTCATACCCCAAAAGAAAAAGTTCTTTGAAGGTAGGAGCTTTTTTGTGGTCTTTACAACTATCCAACACTTAGCCTAGTGCCTGTACATTGTAAGCTCTTAATGCTTATTGAATGAAGGATAATAAACTGAACCCTGAAGGCAGGATTTAGTCAGTCAACTAGCAATTTATCAGGGCATCAAAAGGCATGTCTATTATATGTCAGGCTAAGTGTTGAGGATATAAAGAAAAATTAAAAACAAACAAACCAAGTCTGCTCTCAAGGAGTTCAGAAATCTAGTGGGGGGTAGGAGGGGGAGAGGGAGGGATTTTTAGTA
This sequence comes from Gracilinanus agilis, assembly GCF_016433145.1. Classification (NCBI taxonomy): domain Eukaryota; kingdom Metazoa; phylum Chordata; class Mammalia; order Didelphimorphia; family Didelphidae; genus Gracilinanus; species Gracilinanus agilis. The sequence goes on along the minus strand of NC_058135.1, from coordinate 41,549,043 downwards.
GGAGAAACTGTGTTAAAGTTTGGAATCCAGAATGAGTATGTCAGGCTTGGAAGACAGTAATATACCTAGTCTGGCTGGAGGGTTCCTGACATATAAATTAGGGTAAGCTTAAAGTATGGAGAGACCAGAATGCTGAAAGAAGTTGGGGCTTTAATTCTCTGCATAATGAAAATTAACGGAAAGTTGTTGAGGCATATCACAGTCAGTGAGTAGTTATTAAGCACCAACTCCAAAATCTTGTCCATGTGTTTAAAGAGAAAATACAAGGTAAATAAAATTGAAACCCTGGAGGAGGGAGAACTAGCAGCTGGAGGGATTAAGAAAGGCCTCATGTAGGAGGTGGTGATTAAACCCAGCTTTGAAAGGTCACTAGAGGCAAGGAAGGGAAAGAGTGAATTCCACATACAAAGACAGGAGATAAAATATTTAGAGGAACAGCAAGATAGTTTGGCTGAAAACAGTTTGCGTGAAGGGGAGTAATGTGTAATAAATCTGAAAAGGAAGGTGGGATCGAGGTTACTAATTCTTTAAAATTCTAGAAAAGATGTCTCATATCTTGAACTTGTGAGGCAGGGTAAGTGGTGTGAGGGTTCCATGAAGAAAAAAATTTTATATCTCTTATTTTTAAATCAGTCATTTTTCACACTCTTCTCCCTAGTGAGCTTCCTGCGATAAAGTTACAACTGGGTTGGCAACTATACCTGACACATACACATCATTCCAAACCCACAGTTCTCCCACCTCTCCAATGTAAAGGATCTTCTCTTGGACCAGTTAGAATTGGTTGTTATAATTCGGTTCTACATCCACATCATCTCTCACAAAACTGATCAAAAGATCAAATTTTAGGGATGAGGAAGAGTAAATAGTCAAGGATAGTTCTTAAGTTTCAAACCTGGGTTGAATGGAAAGATCGTGGTGTCCTTGACAAAAATATCGAAGTTAGAAGAGAAGTGAGTATGACAGTATTAAATCATCATTTTAGGAGATTAATCTATCTAGCTCAAAAAAGGGAAGAAATGGTGATATAGGAAACAATGTGTTGTCTGAAGGAAGGATGGCTTTAGGAGCCAATTCTTTTAGACGGATTTATGGGTTTTTTTCCCTCCTTTCACAAAAGTATTTTTTTTTAAATCAGGGAGGTATTCATATTCCTAGAAATTTAAAATAAAAGTGCATTTAGGTCTGTAATCTCTCAACTCCCATAAAAGACCTAGGACTTTTTACAATACTGCTAGTTTCTTAGTCTAGTTTTATTCTTGGTGACTCCTACTAAAGCATTTATTTTATTTCAGGATGGGCAAAAAGATAAAAAAAAAAAAGTTATTACTTTTACAAACCAAGCTGTGGTAGCCAAGAAAAATTCAATCTATCTAACTTCTACTCTCCAGGCTACTTCAAAGAATAAATCACCTCTTAGGTAGACAAAGAAAATTATGCTGTTCAGAAAGTCTTTTTTAAAGATAAAGATTAAGGAAAAAGTGAGGTAAAAGCCATTCCCCAACTGATAAAAGGTCAGGGGATAAGAGGAGGTAATTTTCAAAGGTAGAAATCCAAGATATCAACAGCCATAAGAAAAAAATACTCCCATTAAGATGAGCAACACAAACTAAAGCAAGTGAGAGTCTACCTCCCACTCATCAGACAGGCAAAGATGATAAAATTGGATAATAACAAACATTGGAGGGGCTGATGTAATATTGAGCTAGAAATTAATTGGTCCAGCTATTATGGAAAGCAATTTAGAACCATGCCTCCAAAGTCACTAAATTGTGTAAATATACCCAGTGACTCTGGGATACCACTCTTGAGCCTATACTCTCAAAGATGTAAAAAAAAAAAAAAAAAAAAAAAGGAAATACAGCTTTTTTTTTTAATAGTAGAAAAGAAGTAGAAACTGGGGGGGGGGGGGGGGGGGGGTTTGCCCATCAATCCAGGAATGGCTGAACAAATTATGGTATATAAATATTGTTTGTTGTAAGAAATGAATTAGGGGCAGCTAGGAGGCTCACTGGATTTAGAGCCAGGAGGTCCTAGGTTCAAAATTGGCTTCAGATACTTCCTAGCCATGTGATTCTGGGCAAGTCACTTAACTCTCACTGCCTACTCTTAAAACCAATACCCGGTATTGATTTTAAGACAGTAGTCAATATTTTAAATAATAAAGAAATGAATGTAGAGATTCTGAAAAATTTGGGAAGATCTGTATGAACAGAAACAGAATGAAATGAGTAGAACCAGGTGAATACTTTATACAAAACAACATTGTAAAGAAAAATGATGTTTAAATTCAAGTTTCATCTTCCATAATGCAATGTCTAGTATTCAGGTGGGCCAATAATGAAGTATGCTTTCCACCCTTTGAATTCCAAGAGATAAATTTCTGGATACGGCCAATGCAAATTTGTTTTACTTGACAAGGTTTGTTTGTTTTTTAATTTTCCACCCCCCTACCCCCCATTCTGAGACTGGAGGAGAAAGAAAATATTAGTTACATGAATAATAAAGCTACAAGTCGAACGAAACGTTCGGGAAGGGGGCTGGAGGCTGCTATGCCACCATCAACAACATTCTCGACTGCAGCCTGAATCAGATTCTAATGTGTCTGGTAAATATTTAACAAAATAAATAAAAATGCAATAAAACAAAAATGATGTTATGTGGTTTTCTACGGCAGTAAACGGCCCTCGGGGACTCCCCTTGCGCAGGTCAAACTCCCCCCCCCCCCATTTCCGTTAGAGTTTAACGCCCAGGGGATTGGAAATTCGGAGGTGGCCTGAGATCACTTAAGTAACCCGGACGGCGACTAAGTAGGGTCTGGGGGTAGGGTGGGGAAGAGGGAGGCTCAAGGTGTCCAGGCCTAGCTGGGATGGAGGTCAGCTCTTCCCCGCACGCCCATCCCCCGCCCGGAACTACGGGGCCTGCACATAGTAGGCCCTCCATAAATCTTTGATGATAGATTATAACGGAGGACAGTTAAACAAGGTATGTGGGTGGTGAGGCGGGGCGGAGTCCTGGGCTGGGGGGGGGTCCCCTTGCCGAGTGGGGATATCCGTAGCCTCCCCATTTCCCTGCTAGGCGCTCGCTCCCACCCACTCCCCGGCCGTGACCCCTCGCGGCCTCACCGTGTCAGCATTGGAGTTGAGGTGCTGGAAAGCAAGGGAACCGAACACGAAGCCCGAGAGCATCGCTGACGTCCTCTCGCCCTCCATGCTACAGTTCAGTCCCGATCTCGGAAGCTCAGCAGCTCCGCGTGCACGCCGCTCCCTCCCGTGCCGGCTGACGCCGCAGGTCTCTTCCGGGCGGGCGCCAGCGCGAGCCGCGTGCACGAGGCCCCCGCGAGAACGCGGAGTCAGAGCGGGACTTAGAGCGCCCTCTGCTGGCGGAGGCTGGCTCCACTGGCGGCAGCGAGGGCGGACTTCGGGGGCTTCGGGCTCGGGGGCGCCTCCTGATTGTGTTCCGGGGCCTGGCCGGCTGTCCCTCCCAGCGGTGGGCTTTACGATTTCCCGAGCTCTTTCCCTTCGTCTCCTGATCTCGTGTTCAGAGTAACCTAGTGGGACGCAAAGGACTGCCAAGTGCATTCCTATTTTAAATTTAAGGAAAATGGTTGAAGTGACGGATAGGTCCAGTAACCCGCCCCAGGCGGAGCAAACCAAAGAAAACCCGGAGCTAGTCAGAACCAGACCCGGAAGCCTAAAAGGACAGGCGGGATTGAGAAGCGAAAACCTGCCCTTCTAAATTGCTTTGGCTGCCAGTGTCCCGGGGTCTATCAGTGGCGAAACTCAGTAACCCCGTCCATAGACTCCCCGGGGAACTCCAGCAGCAGCAGCCACGAGATCCCAGGCTTCTCTATTGACTGCCCCCTGCCTTCTCGCCATGAATGCTCTTGGCCTGCAGCTGTTAGAGCTGGCTTATGGGCTCTGGCTTGTGCCCAGCAGTAGTTAGTACTCTTTGGGGCAGGCAGCGAGAGTGACCTGTGGCCTGGGGTGCTCCAGCCAGCAAGGGATCTTTGAAGGACTGAATTCAGCTGGGTGTTCAGGAATTTTGTGAGCAATTCAGTCAGCTTCTGCACAGTTATTTGGTCCTTTAAAAGATTTGGGGTCAACCACAGCAGAGTGTATTTCAACACATGACTATCTACTTAAATGATTGTGGCTTTAATAATAAATATTTGAAAGTGATCTTAATTGCTCTCCCCGGCCTTTCATAAGCAATGAGGCTACATGAAGAAGCAGCTCAGTTTAGCTGGGGATACTCCAACTACCATTTTAAAAGCTGTCTTTTATTTCACTTAAATATGTGCATTTTTGTCAAAGGCAATTCATTTTTAAAAAAAACCTTACCTTAGACTCAAAATTGCATATTGATTTCAAGGCAAAAGAGTGGTAAGGGCCAGGCAATGGGGTTAAGTGACTTGCCCAGGGTCCCACAGCTAGAAGTGTGTGAAGCCAAATTTGAATCTAAGATCTCTCATCTCCAGGCCTGGCGATGACCCAGCTAGCTGCCCCAATATACAATTCATTTTGATTGTATTCTTTGGGTTACAGAGAGGAGAAAGACACGGAGGGACTGATTAGGAGCAGGGGAATGAGTCAATCAAAGCTTGAATTATTATCAGAATATCCTTATGCCTAGGCTTCAAACTGAACCCTGGGAAGATTCATTAGGAAGTAAAGCCTAGGAAATGCAGGAAATGCTGTCTTTCCTTCACATGCAGAAAGCCAGGTCACTGAATACTCCTCATTGTGTTTCAATAAACTGTTATAAAGCAAGCTTTGACTGCCACCTAATGGCTTGCACAGATAGCTACTCAAAAATATACTACCTGCTACTTGAAAGCACCAATTTGGCCCTTCAGACTAAATCCAGAAAGCATAACATTTAAAGGCTATGCTGTAGATACTAAGTTCTGGCATCTACCAAAAGTAAACAAATGTTCAAATATGGGTGCAATGGAGGTAGAACCAAGATGGCAGATTAGGGGCAGCCACTCAACTGAATTTTTTCCAAAATTCTGCTCCAAACAACTTTAAAATAACACCTCAAATCAAATTTTGGAGTGTCAAAGCCAACAAAATGTAAGAGGTTGTATTAAATAAAGATTAATCTTGGAGACTTTATACTAAATTTATAAGTATGTATTAGTAAAGAGAAAAAGAAAATATTACCATTCTACCCAAAGTCTCTGGCTGCATTGCTGCTGCTTCATCAGTTCCTAGATTCCCAATGGGTGCTGGTCCATTTCACAAGTGGGAGAAAGGAGGCCAAGCTAACCACATGGTCAGGCCAGGCAAATTAAGGCCAACTCAGGAACAGGATTGAATTCAGGAAAGATCCACAGCCAAAGAAGGGAGCCAGAGTTCCCGAATCCAGAGCCTAGCATGGTCCCCACTGGCCCAGTGCTTTGCTGGGACTGCTCACAAGCAATAGAGCTTCTTCTGCAAGAAAAAATGGCAGAGAGTGAGCCCTACTTCATGCGCTGTTTTTTAAAGCTCAGTCTAAACCCTTCCCCTAAGATTTTCTAATTGGCCAGGGTTTCACTTCAGTCCCTATACATCATATCCCTTGACTTCTCACCTGTCATGCTGACAAATTAAGATAACACCCCATTAGGTGAGTCTTCTGGGATTGAGGGTCCCCTAAATATTTAATTCACACAAGATCAACAAGAAAGATCTGTGACAACAAGTTGGAGGCCTATCCAGAGCCCATACATGTAGCAGCAACACTGGCAGCTTTCAGCCCAAAGACGGTAATGGAGTCAAACAATTGGTCAGAAAGAGATTACAAGGGACCCTTTGCTGGCACTGGGTATAGTTGGGGCTGGTTGACAACTCTATTGCCCATATGTAATGTTGAGTCATAGTTCCAAGGCAGAAAGGAATACTGGTAGTTTGTCATTAAGGGAGAAGAAGGCCCCTTCTCCCTTGTGACAAATCACCAACATTCCAGGTTCCAAAGCAAAGTGGTGTGTTAGCACAGGCAAATTCAGGGAAGCAAGGGTCCTTCCTGGGTAAAGACCAGAATGCAGATGAGGAGAACAGTGATCATACCTCTCCCAGGTTCATACTACATTGAAGCACCAAAAACTTATGTATCCTCAAAACTAACTCTGAAAACAGCAAAATGAAAAAAGCCTGAAGCTTGAGGTGAGCTAAGCCCAATTTTAATATGAAGTCCAAAGTCAGGAAATAGTTCATAAAAATGAGAAAATGACAAAAAAGAATCTGTTCATAACAACTACAAAGGTGGCAGGTAAGATGACTTAAATTCAGAAGAAGATGACAATGTGAAAACAGCTGCCAAAAAAAGACTCAAAGGAAAATATTATTCAGACCCAAACCCAACAAGAATTTCCAGAAGAATTAAAGAGATAGAAGTGACAGAAAATTTGGAAAAGAAACGAGTAATACAAAAAAAAAAGAAAGAAAGAAAGAAAGAAAAGAAAAAGAATTGATGGCTTGGTAAAAAAAAGCAAAAAATAAGTAAATGCCAGAACCTCCCTCCTGCCTCTCAAAAAACAATTTAAAACAGAATTGGCTAAATATAAACAAGGCCCCAAAATCCACTGACAAGAAGAATTTCTTAAAAAAGCAGAATTAGACACATGGAAAAAGTAGTACAAAATCTCACTGAAGAAAATAATTCTCCAAAAAACTGGAATTGGGCAAGTGGAAGTGAATGACTCCATGAGACATCAAAAACAATAAAATAAAGTAAAAAAAAAATAGAACTATCTCACTGAAAAACAACTGAAGATCTGGAAAATAGATCCATGGGATTCAAGAATTATTGGACTACCTGAAAATTATGACTAAACAAAATGCTAAGAGATCATCTTTCAAGAAATTATCATGGAAAACTGCCCTGATATCCTAGAACCAGAGGGGGAAATGGAAATGGAAAGAATCTACCTCCCTGTCTCTGCATCTTAGCTTTCCTGTCCCTCAATTAGTTATTTACTTGTCTCTCCTAGTAGAATATGAACTTGAAGGCTTTTTGCCTTTTTTTGAGTTTAGCACAGGGTATTTTAACAAATGTTTGTTGAATAACTGACAGTTTAAAGTGAAAGAAAAATGTTCAACTTTTGAAATGGCTGAACCCAAGTTGTATATCAACTAGAGCAATTCATATTATATCTTGGATTTAGAATTAAAAAGGCTCTTAGTGGTTATTAAGGCTAAGCACCTCATTTTTACAGATGAGGAAACTAAAGCACAAAGTTTAAGTGACCTACTTAGCATCACACAGCTGGTAACTATTTAAAGCAAGAATGGAGCCCAGTTTTTTCTGCCTCTAGATTCCATTGCCCATCATGCTACTTCTCAAGGCTACCTCTTAAAAATAAGTTGATTGGTGCTTGGTCTAAGCACTGGTAAAGTTAGTAAATACTTTTCATTCATTTCAGTAACAAGATCACAGATTGTGCTCATCTGAATTTTCTATTTTTGGCCAGGCAGTAAGAGAATCCTTTTTTAATTGAACTATGGTATAATGATTAATGATTAATCTTAAGCCTCTATCTTTTTTGTCATCCCAGTAGGAGGAAATAAAACAAGAGGTTTTGGTTTAATTGTAGTTACTGGTAATTGTCCTGAAGAGAAGTTATTGGGCAAAAGTTATATGTTTTTAGTTACTTACCTTTTTTTCATTTGGGAATACTAATGGAGGAGGTGTCAGTCACAGAGGCCAATTCAATCTTTAAGATTAGTTTACATATGTACTTAATATAAAATAAAAGGCAGACTAAGTGGGTAAGTATGTCTGGTCTGGAGTCTGGAAGACTCACCTTCTTGAGTTCAAATCTGGCCTCAGGCACTTATTAGCTGTGTGACCCTGGGCAAGTCACTTACCTTGCTTCAGTTTCCTCATTTGTCAAGTGAGTTGGAGAAGGAAATGGCAAACCCTTTCTGCATCTTTGCCAAGAAAATCCCAAACAACTGAACAACAAAACACATGTAAGAAAACATTATATGACCTATATTGCATTGTTGTAAGCTTTTTGTTATAAACAGCCTCCTTGCAGAGATTGTTTCCACAGGTTTCAACAACTGTGTTTTCTTCTGTAAGAAGTATTTCATTATAGCATATTTTATGTGTCACTTTTAGTTACATCTTGGCAATTTCACATGAATTTAGTTTTCTAAGTTCTTCTTGTTTGGAAACTTCATTTATAACTTGAATAGTACAAGAAACTAGTTTCCTTTTCCTCTACTCTTGAAGAATTTTTACAAACCTGCCGAGGGACATAAATGAAATATATTTCTAGTCTTTGGGGAATTCTTCCCAACTCCTACACACTTCACCGACCTCCCACCCCCTTTCTTCTACCCCAGAGAAGCAACTTTCCCTAAAGTGTTAAATAAAGCCTGCCAGTATCAACTGAATTGCTTCACCCATCCCAAGCTGACCCCAAGTATTACATCGGTCTCTGGGGTTCTCTGACCGTATTGGACGTAGTTCCCAGACCATCAGCAATCCTCTGCTCCTTTCTTCTTCCCCAGGGCAAAGCAGAGAGGTCAGCAGAGCCTTTGGTCGCCTAGACCTAGAGTGTGGATCAAGAGTCCTAGGTGCCTGAGGGAGCTGAGCCGGCGCTTCTCCAGGTGGGCTCTAGAGGGAGGAGGTACGTAAAGAGTCTTTTCCGCAAGCCTCTGAGGACCGGGATTCGAGTCTTTTTTCCTCCGGGCCTCCTGCTCCTAGCTCCTGTGACCTACAGCTTGGAATTCGGTGGGTTGAAGCTAAATTACTGGGGTGAGCGTGATGGGATTAAGGAGGGGTTTGATTAAACAGCAACAGACGCCAAGGCTTGCTGCAGTCAGTCTTTCACTTATTACTATAACTCGGTCACACCGGGAAGGGCACGGAGCAGTAGGGCTGGGCGGGTGCCCGGTGGGAAGCCTGGGCGAGGTTCCTTCGGGTGGGAAGAGGGCCGGGAAACTCAGCGGGAGGGGACTGGGGCCGCTCCCCAGGGCGGGGCGAGAGGGGGCGGGGAGCAGGGGGCGGAGCCTGAGGGGGGCGGGACTCCCCCACCCCTTCCGCAGGGATCTTTAACCAGAGGCTGGGGGAGTCCCAGTCCCACCTCTCTGTAATTGGCCGAGCCGAGGGCGCGCCGGCACGTGTCTGCCTCCCTTCTGCGCTCTCTCAGGCAGCTGGCTTTCCTCAGGACCCGGGGCTGCTGAGTTGGTTCTCTCCCTTAGGGCGGAAGCCCGGATCCCGGTTGGAGTGGGCGAAAAGAAGGAGGAGGAGGAAGAAAGGAAATCGCTGCAGTTGGAGAAGCTCTCCGCTGCCTCCTTTCCCGGCGGGTGACAGCGGGGAGTGCCCGCCGCCCCCGGCCGGCCCGCGGCATGGAAGGCACCGAGCTGGCCGTGCAGGTCGTGGGCACCTGGCTCACGCTGGTGCTGAGCCTCATCCTGCTGCCCTCGGCGTTCGGCGTGTCTCTAGGTATCTCCGAAATCTACATGAAGATCCTGGTGAAGACTCTAGAGGTGGGTGCGGGGCCGCCGGGGGTGTGGGTGTGAGGGGAACCCCTGCCTGCGACGATGAATCAGCAGCAGCGGGAGGCAGCCGGTGCTGGGCAGGCGTCCTGGGCCGCTGCGCAGGGGACAAGCCGGCGGCGCCCAGACGCTGCTCTCTGCACGGGCTGTTGGCTCCCTCTCCTTGTTGTCTTTTAAGAGGTGACTGAAAAGACCTCGTGGTTCTTCGCCCTCTGAGCGTCCCTCTGTGGCCTGTAGAGGACCGCCAGATAGTTCTCTTTATCCTGCCAGGCACCGACTTCCACTTACCTGGATCGCTTTGAAGTTACCTTTGATTTCTTGCTTTGTTTCGAGTCTGATGCTAGTCTGATTTCCTCCTTTTTCTTCCTGCAAGATACTTATGAGATTGCCGAGTAATTGGAGCTTGTCTGTAGTCCCAGAATTCCAATGCAAGCTGCCACCACCTTATTCTTGACATTCTTCCACTCTTCAGGTTCTTATAGACCACCCACTTCCTAGATAGCTGATACTGACCCCCTTCCTTGGGTTAGTCTCTTTCACATAGCCGTCAAGTAACTTGATCCACAGAATGACCTCTCAAATCAGTTTCTGTAACTATTGATCACTTCCCCACTCATACCTGTTTGCCACTTGTCCCCTCCCTATCCATTCTTAAAGTTTATACAGCTGGAATAATTTTAATGACCTCATCCTCTCCAAAACCTGCTCCAGCATTTTCATGTCACTGTGGCTTTGGTTCCCTTACTTCATTTTCTATTTATTTGCTTTAAAATTTCTATGCTCCTGAGTACAGGGATTATATTGAGAGCAATGCCCACAAAAATAGAGTAGGTGGCACGTGACATAGTGCCATCCACCATTGCCTCAGGTGTATTATGTATTGCTTATGTATCCATCAGATAGTGCCGTGGTCACATCTGACACCAAATAAATGTTCATTGATTTTTCCTCCATTTCCTTCCTCTCCCAGCAGAGTTTCTGGCAATATTGAGTAGTGGGGAAAGAACATCAAATTTTTCTTTTGTATGGAAATTTAATTTGTGTTGTTGCAGATAACTGTCTAAAACCTAAAATTTATATGACTTTTTTTTTCTTTGCTCTGTGATTTCACAGCCAGCTTTTAGATTTCAATAGTACAACTCAACTCAGTAGACTTTTGTTTCCCTTTACTCCATTATTGTTTTGTTGTCTCCACCTTCAAAAGATGTTTTACTGGCTTACTTATCTTTTAGCTATAACACAATTGAACAAACATAGGGTTTGTGCTTTAGCTATCTGTTTGAGATACTTTCATTTGTAAATAGTTATGTGGATTTTAGAATATTTATTAAATGCATTAGGTTTTTTCAAATGATTGAAAGCAGCATGGCCAAGATGCTGAACTGAAATTAAAACTTACATTTGTTCAGTTTTGCCATAGATGGGACATGATAGCTATAATTCGAATAAGCCTAACTATTTTTACACAACTTAATGAGAAAGGACACAATAATCAAATTAACCCCCTCAAAAATAAATCATTTTTAAAGCATACATTTAGCTAAATGCTATGAATTTTGATTGGCCAAGAAACTAAATCACAGGGACTTGGGCATCTAGAAAAAGCTAAATATTAATTGGATTCTGTGATACTGAGTAATTAAGAGTTAATAATATCATGTTTTGTTATGAGACACTCTTCTGCACCTCCCCCCCTCAAATTATTTTGAAAGTCTATGACGGGAAAATTATTACAAACCTATTGGTTTGGATTTAGTAGTGGATAGAGTTACAGGTAAGCAAGCATCTTCCTTTGTGACTGAATTTTCTTGTGGATTAAGCAAACTTCTGTGATAGATCTTTCAGAAGAGCCTCCAGGGAGATTAATTCTGAGTTCTAAACTAGAATCTTTAAAGGGAGTAAAAAGTATTTGGACCCATCTCGTTGATTAAAATGATGAAGCCTACTAACAAGTAACTGCTGAGCCACATTAGTGGAAGATGTTTCTATGTCTGGGGCAGTCTACATTCGTAAAAATTATAGGTCTAGGGGGCAACTAGATGGCTCAGTGGATAGAGGACCAGGTTTGGTGACTGGGAGGTCCTGGGTTCAAATATAGTCTAAAATACTTCTTACTTGTGTGACCCTAGGCAAGTCATGTAACCCCAAATGCTTAGCTCAGATCACTCTTCTGCCTTGGAACCAAACTAAGCAATTCTAAAACAGAAAGTAAGGGTTAAAAAAAAATTAAAGGTCTCAACCAAAAAAGTTCTAGAAAAGAAAATATTCCTATATTGTTTCTCAGAGTTCTATAACTAGTTAACATTTATAATGCATGTGATTTTCTCTAATCATGAAATATTTTAATCTTCTGCTTAACAACTTCAGTGGAACATATTTTCAAATTCTTTTTCCAGTAGTTATGATAGTTTGAATTAAACTAACTTACTTGGGAAAGAGCAGACAAAATGATACAAAATAATTGAAAGCTGGTTTTTGGTAGCATAAATAATTTTCTAATTGAAGTAATGGACGTTTATAAATCGCCCAAGTGCAGATGACACATTATTGTTTAGTTTAAAATATTTAGCTCAAATATTCCTGACATGTCCAAGTTGTAATATAGCCTATATATTTTTTGACATTTAAACATTGTATAGTATAATCTCTCTTTTAGAAACTCTACTTTCTTCTAGCCCCTCCTAAACTATTGATAATGATTGAAGCTTCTCTTTATGTCATGATACTTAAGGAGGGTTTTAGACAGAGTGTGCTAGTCAGTATTTAACAATTTGCTTTTTGGACCATGATATACTCTCAGGTAATCTTATTTTCTCTATCATTTTTTCAAGTATAGATAATCAACAGAAAAATACAAGTCCTGATTTGTTGCACTTACTAATTTCTGATGTGTAAATGTTAACATTGAAAATTTAAGGAACTCAAAAGCCAAGATGGTATACAGGCCAGGATTCAGCTGAACTTTCCCAATATTCCCATCTAAACAATTTTAAAATAACATCTCAAATTAAATTTTAGAGTGAAAGAGCCAAAAAAATCAAAGTAAGGAGACATTTTTTTCTGTCTTAAGACAACATCATAAGTGTGAAAGAGAGGCTGGGGTGGGCACAGGCTCTGAACCTAGCAGGAGTAGATCCAGACCTATTTGTAGTTCCTCAAAATGCAGTCCAAGTGGGGTTTCTCCAGTGAGATCAGGGCAAAAGCTTCTCCACCAGTGGCAAAAACTCCCAACTGTCCCAGAGTTCAAAAGCCCTGTGACCTTTCAGCCACATTCCAAAAGCCCTTAGAATGTTTAGCTCAAGCTTGCATTTTCCAATATACTTTTCTAAATTTTTTACCTATCTACCTTGACTTATTCCTTATTACAGTGGGCACAGGCTCTGAACCTGGCAGGAACACCAGTAGTGGGCCAGCCTTGATAGCTTTTAACCCAGAAACTAAAGGATTGAACAACTGGTTAGAAAGAGATTACAGGGTATCCTTTGCTGGCATTGAGTATAGATGGTCCTCATTGGCAGCTCTATTGCCCATAAGCAGCTCAGGGTCTTGATTCTAGTATGGAGAGGAACACTTGTGATCCAGGAAGCAGGGGACTTGGTCACAGTTTAAAGGCCAAGAGGAGCACCAATACTTGTAGCTGGAGAGGACAAGGAACTCTTCTTGGGTAAAGATCAGAGCATAGATTAGGAAAGTAGTGACCACACCTCTTGGTCAGCTTGGAAACACTGAAAACTTGCAGAGCCTTAAAAACTAACTCTGAAAACAGTAGCATAAAAAAGCCTAAAGCAAGCTTTTAGGTTCCTTCCTCTCCCCCAGGGGGAAGAGCCAACTTTAATGTAAATTTCAAAGTAAAGACACTCTAAGAAAATGAGCAAATAATAGCAACAAAAAAGAACTTGACTATAGTGAGATACTGTAATGGAAGGGAAAACCAAGGCATAAACTTAGAAGATGAAACCATTGTAAAAATAGCTATACGCAAAGCCTAAAAGAAAAATGTTAATCAGGCCCAAACCCAATAAGAGTTCCTGTAAGAGTTAAGAAAATGTGAGTGGTAGAGGGAAAGAGAAAAGAGAGGGATGCAAGAAAATTATGATAAGTGAATTAAAAGTTTGGTAAAAGAGGCACAAAAGTTCACTGAAGAAAATATCTTAAAAAAACTGAAAGAAGGAAGGACTACTGAAACTTTTTTAATGTACTGAAGAGAAAAGAAGAAAGTTCAGAGAGGAATGAAAGCAAGACAGCTTTGAAACTAATATGATAAGTGTATTAAGCCAGCAATACCATTGCTGAGTGTTTCCCAAGGAAACAAGGGATGAAGGAAAGAATCTATATGTTCCAAAATATTTATAGTAGCTCTTTTTATAGTGGCAAAGATCTGGAAATAAGGGAGATGCCTATCAATTGGGGAATGGCTAAATAAGTTGAGGTATATGATTGTGATGGAATGCTACTGCATAGTAAGAAATGATGACTAGATTAATTTTTAAAAATTGAAAGAGCTACATGAGATAATAAAAAGTGAAATGAGTACAACTAAGAGAACATTATATATAGCTACAGATTTAATATTCAAAGAATAACTGTGACATTCTCTTCTAGAGAATGAACTAAAAATGGAAACATGAAAGATATATAATCTATATATACATATCTGTTTGCCAAATGATACTTTTTATGGTGTGTGGAGAATAGGGAGGGAGAGATATCTGGAAACAAATTCTATTAATAAAAAAATTAAAAAACTAAAAATTAAAACAAAAAACAGAATTAGCCAAATGGCAAAAGAAGTACAAAAGCTCATCAAAAATAATTTCTTAAAAATTAAAATTGAGCAAGTGGAAGTTAATGAGTACATGAGACTTCAAGAAACAGTAAAATAAAGCCCCAAATGAAGAAAATGTGAAGTAACTTATTGGAAAAACCACTGACTTGGAAAATAGATTGAGAAGAGATAATTTAAGAACCTTTGGACCATATAAAAGCCATGATCAAAAAGAGATCCTAGACATTGTTTTTCAAGAAACTATCAAGGAAAACTTCCCTGATATCTTATATCTGCAATGATTAAAATTCTCTGGAAACTGCATATTAATTTATAGTTATTTATTAGTAAAAGTGAGATAGATAGATAGATAGATGAGAGATAGACACACACACACACACACACAGAGAGAGAGAGAGAGAGAGAGAGAGAGAGAGAGAGAGAGAGAGAGAGAGAACACTAGACTGTCCTAACTAAAAAAACTTCCAAGTTGTGCCATACTTCCTTGGCTCCAGTTCTCAGCTGAAGTTTAAAGAAAGTCTTAACTGCTCAAGAGTAGGGAGGGAGAAAGTCCAGCACAAAAGAGAGCACATTATTCTTCTGTCCTCTTTTTTTATAAGGCCAATGATGTCACTCTTCTTACATCTCTGATTGGCCAGGCTTAACTTCAGTCCTGTCCCGAGTTCTGACTTCTGGACATGTCACCTGTCACTTGGGGACTTCTGCCACTGCCTCAGTCACATGACTTACCAGCATCTTGCATGCATAGATAAGGGGTTTTCAAATGGAACAAAGGGATATACTTTATATTAAGTTCACACAGATCCAGGGAAAAAGAAATGAAAAGAATCCACTAATTTCCTCCTGAAAGAAATCCCAAAATGAAAACACTTGGGAATATTATAGCCAAATATAGCCAAATAAAGCCTCAGATCAAGGAGAAAGTTTTACAAGCAACCAGAAAGCAATAATTCAAATATCATGAAATCATAGTCAAGATTAAACAAGATTTAGCAGCTTCCACCTTAAAGGGGCAGAGCTTACAACAGTGATAGTAACCTTTTAGAGACCAAATGCCCAAACTGCATGGAGATGGGGAGGGGAGCAGCCCCACCCTGTGTCCCTCTGGCTTTCTAATAACGAACTCTGGCACTCTATGGTCGGGTGACAGCAGGCATG
Source organism: Gracilinanus agilis (assembly GCF_016433145.1). Classification (NCBI taxonomy): domain Eukaryota; kingdom Metazoa; phylum Chordata; class Mammalia; order Didelphimorphia; family Didelphidae; genus Gracilinanus; species Gracilinanus agilis. The sequence goes on along the minus strand of NC_058135.1, from coordinate 41,533,605 downwards.
CTCACAGAGAATGAGTGCCCTCTTTTGACATGCATGCCATAGGTTTGCCAAAACGGGTTTATAATATGATATTCCAGAGGGCAAAGGAGCTAGGATTACAATAGCAAAACTTAGTATGATCCTTCAGGGGGGAAAAAAAAGAATATTTAATGTATTAGGGAACTTTCAAGAATTTCTGATGAAAAGATTAGAGCTAAATGGAAAATTTGATATTGAAACAGAAGACTCAAGAGAAGCATAAAAAGGTAAACACGAAAGAGTAGTCATAAGGGATTCAGTGGAGTTAAATGATTCCATATCCTATATGGGAAGATGATATGTGTAACTTCAAAGAACTTTATTATTATTAGGGCAGTTAGAAGGAGTTTGCATAGTCAGAGGGCATGAGTGTGAGTTAATTATGTTGGGATGATCTCCCCAAAAAAGAATATAGAGGTAAGAAAGTGGTGGAAAAGGGGGAAAGGAGAGGTAGAATGTAGTAGATTTTCTCACATAAAAGAGAGACACGAGGAAGAGCTTTTATAACCGTGTTGGTGAAGACATGGCCACTCATACCCCGATGTGCTGGAGGGAGCTGTTCCATTATCCCTCTCTACCATGCCCTGCCCTTCTGCCCAACAGCCCAAGGCAAGCACTTTCTCCCTTTGCTCTCTGGGGTTATGTGGGGGGTTTACAGGTGGCTTGAAGGTGCAGTTTGGGCATGTGTTCCCTAAGAGGTTTGCCAATGCTGTTTTATAACAAAGGAGAAAATGGTGGAGGTTGATGAGGTAATGCTTGAGCTTCACTCTCATCGTAATAGATTTAAAGAGTGAAGAATATGTATTATATTATGTATTCACTTGTATGTAGAAATGTAGCTTACCAAATAGAAAGATAGGAAAGGAAAGAGATGAGAAAAGGGGGTGGTGATGGGGAGCATTGGTTGGAAATAAGACAGACTTTTGAGGAGGGACAGAATAAAAAGCAAGAGAGAAGGGTAAATGGGAAAATGGGATAGAGGGAAATATACAGTTAATGATCATAATTATAAATGTGAATGGGATGAGCTAATCATAGAAGGAAAATAGATAGAATTGATTAGAAACCAGAATCCAACAATATGTTGTATACAAGAGACACACTTAGGACAGAAAAACATACAGAATTAAAATGAAGCGCTGGAGCAGAATCTGTTATTCTTCAAATGAAGAAAAGAGGTCAGGGATGGAGTCATGGCTCAGACAAAGCAAAAGCAAAAATATACCTAATTGAAAGAGATAGGAAAATTATTTTGCTAAAAGATACTACAGACAATGAAGTAATATCAAAAAAGTTTACTGCATGTTTTTTTATAAAGGCTCATTTATCAAATATATAGGTGACCGAGTCAACTTTATAAAAACAAGAGCCAATCCTGAATTAATAATGGTCAAAGATATCATTAGACTGTTTTTAATATTTTATTTTTTTCCATGGTTATATGTAAAAACAATTTTTCACATGATTTTTTCAAGTTTTGAATTCCAAATTCTCTTTTTCCTTCCTTCCTTTCCTCTTACTCCTTCCTACCCCTTCCCCTGCTTTGAGACAGTAAGCAATCTATTATAGAGTTTACGACATATAATCTTGTAAAACATTTTTCAATACTAATCATTTTGTGGAAGGGATCTCAAATGAAACAAAAGAAGTAGAAAGTGAAATATAGTATATATCAGTCTACATTCAGACTCTATCAGTTCTTTTTCAGAGGGTAGATGGCATCATGAGTCTCTGGGATTGTCTTGGATCACTGCATTGCTGAGAATAACTGGGTCATTCAATAGTTGTTGGTCAAAAAATATTATTATCACTGTGTTCTTCTTGTTCTTTTTACTTTGTATTATTAGTTCACTTAAGTTTTTCCAGATTTCTCTGAAATTGCCGTGTTTTTAATTTCTTATAGCATTCCCTAATTGATGGACAATTCCTCCATTTTGATTTTTTTGCCATCACAAAAAGAGATGCAATAAATAAAAGAAGTCCTTTCTTTCCCCTTTTAAAAAATCTCTCTGGGATACAAACTTAGTAATAGTTTTGATGGATCAAAGAGTATGCACAGTTTTAGAGTCCTTTGAGCATAGTTCCACATTGCTCTTCAGAATGATTTGATCGGATCACAATTCCACCAACAGTGTGTTAGTGCCCTAATTTTCTCACATCCTCTCTAATTTATCATTTTCCTTTTCTGGCATATTAGCCAGTCTAATAGGTGCTAGTACTTCAGAGCTGTTTTAATTTGCATTTCTCTGTCAATAGTAATTATCACTATTGTGATATAGTGATTATAATAGTGATTTATTACATATACATATAATAGTGATTATTATCACGATTGATGAAAGAAATGCAAGTTAAAACATTTCTGAAGTACCACTACACACCTATTAGAAATGATAGTTGTTGGAGGGGATGAGGGAAAATAGATACATTAACAACTGTTGTTGGAGTAGTGAGCTGGTCCAACCATTCTGAAGAACAATCTGATACATTGCCCAAAGGACTACAAAACTGTGCATACATCCCACTATTAGGACTGTATCTCAAAGAAATCAAAGAAAAAGGAAAAGGGACTTATGTACAAAAATATTTAAAGCAGCTCTTTTTGTAGTGGCAAAGAATTGGTATTTGAACCTATCAGTTGGGGAATGACTGAACAATTTTGACATATGATTGTGATGGATACTATTATACTCTAAGAAACGAATGATAAGGTAGTTTCAGAAACAAGCAAACATGGTAAGATCTATATGTACTGATGCAAAGTGAAGTGAGAAGAACCAGATTTGACTGAGCACAGTAATAGGAATATTGTAGATGATCAACTGTGAAAGACTTGGCTATATTGATCAATACAGCAATCCAAGACAATTCCAAAGGACTCATGATAAAAAAAAAAAAAAATGCTATCTACCTCCAGAGAGAACTGAAGAACTCTGAAGTTAAATTGAGGTTTAATTTCCTCACTTCCAAAAAAATATTTTGGTGATGTGGTATGATTTCCCATGTATAATTGTTATATTGCTTGCTTTCTTAGTGCACAGGTGGGGTGGAAGGGAAGGAGGGAAAGTGGAACTGAAAATTTAAAAAGAAATGAATATTATTAAAAAATAAACAATTAAAAAAAAGAAAACGTAACAATTTGTTCTTCATTTTAAATTGACCCTAGAACATCCCTACTTTTAGAATTCTGTTTCTACACAAGATAAAATTTAATATTGAATGTTTCTACAGATAACTTATATTGTTGTTTCCTCAAAGCATTCAATTGGTTTTAAGATTGGTTTCCATAATGGTAGTTGTCTAAAATAGATTCTAATGACTTATGAGATTGATAGTAATAATAATAAAAATAAATAGTAGTAATAGTAAGAGAGTAAAATATCCAGGACCAATTACAAACTTAAATAAAAATTAGTTGACTTTCAGTGCATAGCCAGTGTCATCCAGTTGGTATTTATGAAAATGCATTTTTGTCAGTCTTTAGACTATAGTATTGTTACAAGTGAGCCACTAGGTCAAGCAGTAAATAGAATCTGGCCTCAGATACTTACCAGCAATGTGACCCAGGGCAAGTTACTTAATCTCATTTGCCTTAGTTTCTTCCTCTGTAAAATGAGCTTGAGAAGGAATTGTCAAACCACTTCAGTATCTTTGCCAAGAATACCTCAAATAAGGCTATGCAGGATAGGATATGACTTAAAAATGACTGAACAATAACAATATCAAAAGTAGGAGGCATGTTCAAGGTAATCTAGTCCAACCTCCCTAATATCACAAATGAAGGCACATCCAAGGAAGTGATAGAGCTGAGATTTCATAAGAAACTATTGGAAAAAGTTGGCAAGTGATCTTTTGGTTATGTGATTCTAACAATTTCTTCCTAAATTTTAAAATCTTTAATTGCTCGATTTAAAAAAAAAAAACACCAACTACTTATTTTTGTCATCAGTCCCTTTGTAGGATTATCTTAGATTTGGAGGGGCCCTCAGATGTTATCCAGTCAAACCCAAATTTGAGCAGTGATATCTTCTGCTATATTGCCAATAGTTTGTCATAAAGCTGCTACTTTAAGACTTCTAGTCATGAGAGATCTCACTACCTTCCAAAGTACCCCCCTAACTTGCAGTTGAGGTAATACTCTACCATTCTTGTGGAATCCTTTCAATGAATGTGATGGTTTGTTATATTTTAAAAATAATGGGTGTAATTTAAATATTGTAATTACTTCAATGAGAAAACATATACTTAAAACTTTTTTATTTTTGAACAGTGGGCCACATTAAGAATTGAGAAAGGATCTCCAAAGGAATCATCACTTAAAAGCCCATCTTCCGTTGGTAAGAGTATTACTTTTGCTTTTAATTTCACTACAATTTACTCAAAATTCTAGACTGGTTAAAAGGGATCTATGTTTGCATAGTATAGATGCTGTTTTATTTAATTTTTTGCCATTTCATTAATAATTTTGTTCATTGTATATATGAAGATGATAGTAGGGGAGATATGTGGTAACTTACTTCTGTTGTCCCCTTTGGTTCATCTTAGTGAGATAGCTAGGAAGCAGACATTAGAGCTATGACTGGATGTCATCAGTGACTAAACTCATGGAGCTAACCAGTCCCAATTACTCTCTAGTTTATTTGTATACTTTGGAATGCTATGAATTTAATGTTTCTTCTCAAGGAAAGAATTTTTAGAGCTTGTTAAAAAGAAAACAGTAGTGGGGGGCAGCTGGGTAGCTCAGTGGATTGAGAGTCAGGCCTAGAGACGGGAGGTCCTAGGTTCAAATCTGGCCTCAGACACTTCCCAGCTGTGTTGACCCTGGGCAAGTCACTTGACCCCCATTGCCTACCCTTACCACTCTTCTGCCTTGGAGCCAATACACAGTAAGGGTTTAAAAAAAAAAAAGAAAAGAAAAAAAAAGAAAACCGTAGTTATAGGGGTTTAGGACCATTTGGGGATGGACATACATAGATGGAAAGTAGTAGTAACTGGATTTAGCATTTTGATCTTTAAAAGATGTAATTCTCAGGTACTTTTCAGGGACTATGATGAAATAATTTTTTAAAAACAATTGTGACTTACATAAAATGCTATGAGGGTCAAACATAGTTTACTGAAAGAAAACTGGTCAGCCTGCCTTAGTTAGATCCCTTTCCTTTTCCACTCTGTCCTTCAATTAACTTCCAAGTTAGGCCTCCTAATTAATTCAGGAAACATTGACTTAATGCTCTCTGTATATTTACTTCTTTATGTATGAATTGTTTTTCCTCTGTAGAGTAAAAGCTCCTTGAAGACAGGAACTATTTCCTTTTTTATTTGCTTTTGCAATATCTAGACTGGTGCCTGGTACATGAGCTTAATTATTGTTTGTTGAATGAATGAATGGCATTCATTTGGGTGCTGGAGATGCAGAGGTGAATAAAAATATGACTCTTATCATTCTGCTACTTCAGGCTTTTAGGATAAAAATGGATATGTGATACAATGTTACTTCATTTTACCTTTTTTTTTTTTTTTTAACCCTTGTACTTCGGTGTATTGTCTTATAGATGGAAGATTGGTAAGGGTGGGCAATGGGGGGTCAAGTGACTTGCCCAGGGTCACACAGCTGGGAAGTGGCTGAGGCCGGGTTTGAACCTAGGACCTCCTGTCTCTAGGCCTGACTCTCACTCCACTGAGCTACCCAGCTGCCCCCATTTTACCTTTTAAAAAGGATTTTATTTTATTTTTAAATAATAAATTTTTATTTTTTTCTAGATTACATGTCCATAGAATTTTCAAAATATTCACTTTCTGACATTTTGCATTCATGTTCTCTTTCCCTCCCACTCCTCCCTCTTCCTGAAGAAGGCAGGCAATATAAGTTTTACATATATATAACACACATATTATATATATACACACATATATATATATATTGTCATACAATACAGATTTCTATGTTTGTCATGTTATGAAAGAAGGCATTGCCCACCCTAGAGAAAGTTCATGGAGGAAGTAAAGTGAAGAATGGCATCTGTTTCTTCTATGGCAATGGACATCTGTTTTTTGTCATGAGTCTCTTGGAGTTGTCTTGGATCCTTGCCTTGTTGACAATAGTTGTGACTCACTGCCAATCATCATAGATTACTGCTGTGACTATGTACAACATTCCCCTGGTTCTTCTCACTTTACTTTGTATCCCTTTGTATAAGTCTTTCTAAGGTTTTTTGTGATCATCTTGTTTGTTGTTTTTTATAGCACATGGTATATTTCTAATGGTATTCCATTAGGAGCATATGCCACAACTTGTCCAGTCATTCCCCAACTGATGGATAATCCTTCATTTTCCAGTTCTTTGCCAACACAAAAAGAGTTGCTCAAATATTTTTGTATAAGTAACTTCTTTGGGGGCAGCTGGGTAGCTCAGTGGATTGAGAGCCAGGCCTAGAGATGGGAGATCCTAGGTTCAAATCTGGCCTCAGACACTTCCCAGCTGTGTGACCCTGGGCAAGTCACTTAATCCCCATTGCCTACCCTTACCACTCTTCTGCTTTGGAGCCAATACACAGTATTGACTCCAAGACGGAAGGTTAAGGGTTTAAAAAAAAAAAAAGTAACTTCTTTTCCCCTATCTTTAATTTCTTTGGGATAAAAACCTAGAAATCTTGCTGGGTCAAAGGATAAGAACAGTTTGACAGCCCTTTGGACATGGTTCCAGATTGCTCTCTAGGGAATGATTGTATCAGTTCACAGTTTTAACAACAACAAGGTGTTAGTGCCTTGATTTTCCTGCATCCCCTCCAACATTTGTCATTTTCCTTTTCTGACATATTAACCAATCTGATGATGAGGGGTGGTATCAGAGTTGTTTTAATTTGCATTTCTCTAATCAATAATGATTTGGAATATTTTTTATATGACTATAGATAGTTTTCTTTATTTGAGAACTGCCTGTTCATATTCTTTGACCATTTGTCAGTTGGGAAATGCTTCATATTCTCATCTTACTTTTTTGATTGCATTCCAGATTGCTCCCCTTTATGAATAATGGTCTGCATGTTTCTTTTGCTGCACACTTAATAACCTTTCTCTTTTTCCTCTCCACTTATATCCATTTCTTAAAAGTGCTTCTGCATTTCTGTCTATTGGGAATACTTTTCTTTCAAGGTCCAGCTCAAATTCTACTTCCTCTATGAAAATTGCTCTGATCACATCACCTAAAAGGATTCTTTCCAGCCTCAGCATTTCCCAGGATACTTTGTTTGAATATCTACCTTTCCCCTTACCACATCCTCCATTAGCTTATTTATTGGTGTATATCCTATTTCCATTGAAGGGTATTACTTAAGTTTAGGGATTTTGGTGTTTTTCATTTTTCCAACCCTAGTAGCTTAGTACAGTGTCACATTTTCTTTCTCTCTCTCCAGTGTCTTATACATTGTAGGTGCTTAATACATGTTTTATAAATTGAATATACCTTCAGTACTCCAGGCTGAAGTGGATTATACAAACTTGATGTTTAAAAATCTGAGCATAGCTAAATTTAAATGTTGTAGGTACCTGAGATCACTTGCCCAGAATGCCTGAATGTTTGCCACCAATGCCTACCTGGATAGACTATTTTATGTTCTAATCAGTTCATATATGCCCTTTCTCTTAATATATATTTCATTAAGCTTCTTTTTATTATTTCAATAGAAAATGAATGTTTTATTGTTTTTGATCATATTGATTTCCAAACCTGGTATTTTTGAGATCCTGTGTTGTCATCTATCATGTAAGACTGATAAGAGCCAGCTTTCCTGAGTCTTATTCACTAGAAAGTTCCTAGTTTTATGAATATGGAGTCTTCAGAAAAAATTTTTTTTGATGCTTTTGTTTTCTCCACTGTTTTCTCCTCTAAACTATTAACTCTAAGGAATCAAATGTTTCAAATGTACACAACCTCGTATTGGCATAGAAGTACTAGGCTTAATGTTTCCAGAGTTATTTTGCTCTAAAATTTCCGTGATATCTCTTAGCCCTTGATATAATTCCATACTCTTAATTGTCTTCTCTTAATTTTGCTCAGGGCTTTTATAGATTCCTCTAACATATTCAAGCTCCAAAGTTCTGAACAAATTAGTTTGGGGAAAATAACAACAAATTTTAAAACACAGAAGGATGCCATGAATCTTAACTTTAAACCAGTTGCTTTTTAGTAAGGTGGATGAGGAAGAACCATAACTTGCCTGGTTTTTGCTGAATAGTAATCAGATTGAACATGTTTATAATTAACACTTTGCATAATTAGTTAATAGAACTAAACAGGTGAAATTTATATTATCCCTATTTTGTTGGCAAAGTGTTGAAGCAAAAAGATTTGCTATAGTTTTATTGAGTGGGTTTTTTTTTATATGAAACTGGTAGAGAAATGTCATATACCTCCTGAACCTCATTAATAATCATCTGTCCTTTGGCCTGTGCAGTTGATTTGATAATCAGCCAACTGCTATTCTCATTCTCCATGTTGTAGTAACAGGCAGTTCAATGTGTGTACCCTGTATTGTAAGGGGGGAAAAGGGGTTTTGATTGGGTAAATATGAAAAGGTTTGGTTGCCAGGGAATTGAATAATTATCAATTCCCAACATGATTTTAGTAATTTATTTACAAAATATAGGAGAGAGTGGAAGTAGAGAGATGAGTAGAAGGTAGAAGAGATTTTGTATTCAAGTCTGGGCTTTACTCTGGCAGGGCTCCAGAGGTCTAGCCAGAGCCTAAAAGTTAATTAACAAGGGGTTTAGCCACAAAGGCTTCTCCTGATAAGGGACCCTCCAGGAGGATAGTGCCTCCTGGGAGATTAAAGGAGTCAACCTTCTTCACCCACCACGTGTAGTTCTAAGAGAAAGATTTAAGAACAGTCTCACCAAGGTCTCAGGGTCCCAGGTCCAGCGCTCCTCCAGGTCCCAGCAATGAACAAGAAGAGTGCCCTGAACTCCCTGAGGTCTCTTTTTAAAGGGACCTCTTTTGTGTCACTTCCTGTGCCTTCCTCTTAGTTTGCATGTCCAATCACAACAGATGCTTTTCTTAGGACTGCCCACAAAGTAGTCAGTAAATTCTGATTTGTCACTCGTAGGTTACAGACCACCCAACTTGTGAGTTAAATGGAGATATAATAACCTTTGGTTATTAAATCTAAAGATGGGCAGAGTAGATTTAATCTCATTATCACAGTACCAAACTCAGGAGTAATTGTGTCACAATCTTAGTCTGGTTGGGGATGATGAAATAATTACACTTAGCACACATACTTGACTAGTATAATCTTCTGGCATTCAGAGCAGTGTTACTGAGACACTGCCATCAATCAATGATTTGGACATGTCATGGCTTCTGCTATGGGCACAGTCAGGCCAAAGGCTCCAGAGTTTTGTTGTATTACTTCTGAGTTTGAATGCTGATGGTTTTTACAGTGTGTTGAGGAAGAGGGATGAAGTAAAATAGTGGGATCATAATGGCCACACCCCTTATATAACAGATGACAAAAACTAGACCTGGAGAGGTTAGAATTATTCTGACTTTTGGATGATGGATTATATGTATGCCACTACTAATTCTTGAAGGAATTTTTTCTTGATTTCTAAAAACAGGGTAATTGTGGATCCTTGGTGATTATTTCTGCCTGTAATAATAATTCAGGTTTTTAATTTTTAAAGCTTGCAAAATGTTTCCTGACCAGCATCTTATATAGTAGGTGCAGTGCTAGTATTCTGATTTTTAGAGGTGAGGAAAATTGAGACTGAGGACTTAAGTAAGTTGTCCTTACATAATCTTTCAGCTTGTCAGTGTCAAAATCAGAATTTAATTCCAAGTCTCCAAATTCTCAGTTTAGTGTGCCTTTACTCTCTTTCTATTGTTTCTGTTGGACTAAAACCCTACTAACATTTTTGTTGTTTCCTCTATGTTTTACTAAAGTTTTCATAGACTGAACTTTCAGGTTTTGTTATCATTGAGATGATGACATTTCCCTTATTCATTGTTAGCTTCCCCCACCTATGATATTCATTAAAAAGCTACTGTTTACTGAGATATTAGGTAAAAGTTTACAGGTTATTAGGTAATGAAGAGAGAATTGGCAAGATAGTTAGTGTACATGATCTTTGGGCTTTAAGGGCTTATGCTTATTCAGAATAGAGAGATATACATTTGGAGGGAGCTGTGTGTTGCAATCAATAAAGACTTCAGAAGAGATAACTGTTGGGGGTAGGGCAGAGAATATTCAATTTTTCATTCTCCACTTTCTTTCCTACCATGAAATGTGTGAGCACCACTTCTATGGAGGGCTTAAATCCTGAAGCAAAGGATCATTTTTCCTTTTTGGTTAGGAATAGACCAGAACTTGTTCCTGGAGCCACTTTTTTCCTGTCTTCCCATAGTTCCCTCTTTCTAACTTTCTCCCCAAATTGAATGTAAGGGGCCAGAAAAAAGTAGGGGAAAAAGTTTGCTTTTCCCCTCTATTTCTTCATTGCTTTTCCAAATCAGTAAGGTCAAAGTTCTAAGGCATTTGAATGCCAGACCTTTTGGGGGAGAAGTAGATTGCTTAATCTTTCCCTCTTACTCTACTTTTGATGTCCTTTTCCCTTTTGCCATTTTACTGACCATTGTAAGAATGGGGTTTGTGCACCATACATGTATTGGTTATGTCAGAATTGTCTGAAAATCCTTGAACTCTGTATAAAGGGTAAGAAAAAAATTAATTAATTGAAAAACAGAATGGAAAGAGGCAATTGGAGTTGGGAGTCTGAAAGCCTGGGTAAAGTCCTGCCTTTCTTAGCTCTGGAACTTTGCATGTGAATTGCTGGGTATGCTGAGCTTCACTTTTTCTTTCTCTTTGTTTATTTGTCTGTTTGTTTCTCTCTCTCTGTCTCTCTGTCTCTGTCTCTGTCTCTGTCTCTGTCTCTCTCTCTCTCTCTCTCTCTCTCTCTCTCTCTCTCTCTCTCTCTCTCTTCCTTCCTTCTCCATGAACTGTCTTCAATGTCTCTTTCCAAGCTTATCTCCCAGAACTCTCCTTTATGCACCTTATGTTCCAGCCAAATTCACTGTTCCTGGAATAGCTTTAAATGATCCAATTTCTGTCCATCCTCTAGGGTCCAGCTCAAATGCCACTTCTCCCTTCATGAACTCTTCCCTGATTCTCCCCAGTGAAAAGTTGCCTACATTGGTGTGTGCTTTTGTTGCACTTCAGAGAATTTGAAAACATCAGAATTTAAAACTGGAAGGGATCTTAGACCTGAGGAAACTGAAGCCTGGAATAGTTAAGTGATTGTGGATTTAAATGCTAGTTCTCTCTAAATTAAGTTCTTTGTGAATGCAATGAAAAATAGCCTAGAATAGTCTATAAAGACTAATCTTTAGAGACTAAAATAATGATCAATTATGTTATTTTAATAATAATAATGTGCGGTTTTAACTTTACAAAGTATTTTTCATACATTATCTCATTTGATCCTCAACTATAGCCTTGTTTGTTAGCCACAATAGGTATTATTTATCCTTGTTTTACAGATGGAGAGACTGTGGCTCAAAGGGGAGGAAGTGACTTGCTTGCAAAGACAGTTAAGTTTAGGCAGGATATGAACTTAGTTTCTTTTCTGACTCCAAATACAGAACTCTGTTCTCTGGACTTCTTTCCCTCAGGAAGTAATCGAATCTGAGACTTTTCCACAACCAGAGATTATCGTATCCATTATCTGATAGAAACAGCCAGTACAGTCACTCCAACTATTCTGATTACCCAATGGGAAGAATTAACCTTTCCTTAAAGGGAGAAAAGTACATTGTCTACAAATATATTTCCCTAAGTTTGAATCTTCTGTGGAAATGCAGATGGATGTACAATGACTGTTGCAATTAGCCAGGTGTATGGGAAGGGAAAATCTTCCATTTCTTCACCTGAAAGTTTTGGTTTTCTGGGAGTTTGGTACATTATAACATACAATTCTAGTAATAATAATAATAATAATAATAACTAGCATTTGTTTAGTGGTATGAGGTTTTCAAAGCACTTTTACATTAAATAATATCTAATTTTATTCTCACAAAATCTTAGGTGCTAATATTATCCTTATTTTGCCAATGAGAAAACAGAGGTAGACAGCTATTACATGGCTTGCCCAGAGTCAACAGTCATTAAGTCCCTCAAAATATATTTGAATCTGAGTCTCCATGACTCCAGATTCAGCACTCTCTCTATTCTGCTGCCTCAATCTGAAGGGTTATTACTTATAGTCTCTCCTTACTCTGGCAAACAAAAATTAAGAGTTTTTTTCCTTCAAGTTATATAGACAATTAGATAAGGAAAATAGTTGCACTACTTGACTAATTGCCTGCTGTTTTCTCTGATAAAGAAAGTGATCATTGGATTAGAAAGAAAGAAAAAAATGGCTAATGTTGTAACTTGAACTAAGTAGGGAAATGGGAATTGTCCCTAGATGGCTTTAATGGCACCAGGCCTAGATAAACTACATTCTAAGGGTAAAATGAAGACTAGTGAAGGAAACAAGGCATATAGGACTTTTGGGAGCAAATAACCTGATTTTTGAAAGGGAAAAGAATGAAGTTTACAGATTATATAGGTTAATGAGGTTGACTTAAATTTCAAAATGTAGAATGCACTAAAAGGCTGTTGAGGGGGCAGCTGGGTGGCTCAGTGGATTGAGAGCCAGGCCTAGAGACGGGAGGTCCTAGGTTCAAATCTGGCCTCAGATATACTTCCCAGTTGTGTGATCCTGGGCAAGTCACTTGACCCCCATTGCCTACCCTTACCACTCTTCTGCCTTGGAGTCAATACTATGTATTGACTCCAAGACAGAAGGTAAGGGTTTTAAAAAAAAAAAAAAGGCTCTTCAGGTAATATTTGGAAAATAAAGGGCTAGCATATCTTCATTAAGGACTGACCATACAAGACCTCATTTTCTTTCATGACAAGGTTACTTAGGAGGGTTGCCTTTTAATCCATCCTGAGCTATATATGACTTTTATTGGAAATAAAAATAATTGTTTCTTTTCAGGTTACATTCTCCTATGGTGAGACTACAGTGTGAAGCCATGATCATTTAAAAAATATAGATGATACATTTTTTTAACTTGTATTAAAAAAAACAAAATCCTTACCTTCTGTCTTAGAATTGATACTAGATATCCAGTAAGGTCTGGGCAATGAGGGTTAAGTGATTTGCCCAGGGTTACACAATTAGGAAGTGCCTGAAGCCACATTTGAACCCAGATCGTTTTGACTCTTGGCCTGGCTCTCTATCCACAGAGCTACCTAGTTGCCCCTATTTGCTTGCTTTTTTTTTTTTTTATTGGCATTATAATTTGCCCTCACCTTTAGAATCAGTGGAAAAAGGCAGCTCAAGGGAGGTACAGCCAGCTAAGAAGACATAAAATATGGCTATTTTAATCCCATGCTGCTTATAAAAGAAATGAAAACTTATTCTAATTTGACTTTGTGATAACATCTGCCAACTTTGAAGATGGTGTTGAGGAGGTGAAGGTTAGACCTGAGGAGAAAGTCCAAGTAGCATAGTTTCTTTTTTTTTTTCTTCCTTTTGACCTTATCTGTGTAAACTATTTCAGTTTCAGTTATCAGATTATGCAATGTTACCCAACAATACATGGGCAATAGTAGTAGTAGTAGCAGCAGCAGCAGCAGCAGCAGCAGCAGCAGCAGCAGCAGCAGCAGCAGCAGCAGCAGCAGAATTGTTTTCAAAACAAAACCCAGGTCTTCCATAATATCTGACAGCATTTTGCCTCTTTTCCTGATTCCAATCTGGTTGTAGGGTTTAGCAGCCTTAAACAAGTTCTTGACGTATTTTAATAGAAAATATGAGGTAGGAAATCAGACACAGAAGGTTCAAGGTGGGGCCCTTTCATGGATTTAGGATGAAAGAGGTATGAAAAGGGAAGCATATAACTTCCCTTTGGCTGGCAGTGGGAATAGGAGAGACTATTTCCCCTCTTCTAGAGTTTAACCTTGAACCGGGAGAAACTATGCACTGTGGATATTCCAGATGTGGCCTTTTATCACATACAGGCACTTTTTTGAAGGCTCTCCCAAGTTCAAAATGCACTTTAGGTCAGCTTCTTCAAGCCCATAGTTCAAGATTGCCTCCACTGATGCTCCTTTTACCAGACCAGGTAAAAGATTTGTTATCATTTACTTTGCTATTTTTGTTAATGAAATGTTAAGTAAATTTCCTTTCATACACATGGATTACCTCACCACTGGGAAAGGGAACATACCTGACCCAGGAGTATATGTAGCCAGGACAACTCCTTAGGCAAGGTTCCCCCCCAGTGCATTGTCATTCTGTAACCAGCTACTCCCAGAGAGATACTGATGTTGTTGGATGCCATGGGGGGTGTATTGTTACTGACTTCTTTGCTACAGGAAGGGTCTTTAGGTTGCCCTGGACCATTCCAGCTCTTTTTTGTGAGTTGAGAAATACTGGCTATCTTCAGCAAATTCTCATAAAAACACTCGTTTGGTAGATTTTAAAAATTTTTTGCTTCAGTTTTAGCTGCTACTCATTAATTCTGGGTTTCTATTTGACTTCAGGAGAGGAAACTCTTTGTCAGCACCTGTTGTTCCACTTGTGGATCATTTAAGTCATGACATGTGACCTCTTGTTCTGCATTTCCACCATGAACAAAATTGCTCTCCTCCATGTACAAATTTGCTGGTATTTGAATTGGTTTTTTTCTCTCAGCCTGTTGTTTGTCCTCCGATGGCTTTCTCCTGGCTTCTAAAGTATTAAACATTTTTCTCTTATGGGGAAGAATTGGATTCCTCACTTGTAAAGAATATATGAGCAATTTGTACATAAGGAGAAACAAAGGTAAAGAATTGAAGGGAGAGTTTTCTAGAGCTTATCCTAGGGTTTAAAAAATCTGGATTTGCTTCCCACCAAGATTTAGGGCAAATAGTATGTTGTTCTGTATGTATACAGAAAGCAATGAAAATAACCCTATTGTACTTTGCCTTCTCACCTTTCAGATTCTTAGAATATGATGGGCTTGTGATAGTGATGAAATCCAACTCCGAAGTAGAACAGCATTCTTGGTATTCTCAGAGATAGCATACAAATACAGAAGGAAGCAGGGGCAAGTGCTTATGTAAAGACTTTTTTGTTTATTTGTTTGTTTGTTTAGTTTGGCTTTATTTTCCATGTTAAAAAAAATTGTAATTCTTTAGCAGCACAATGCAGCAAAGGCAGGGAAGGTGAAGACAATTGCATCACTTATTATTGCAAAATAGGAACCTGTGGCTAAGAGAAGTTTTGGGGGGAAAAGCAGAAGAAAAGCTACAATCTTCATTGATTTTAGAGAACAGTTCATCTCTAATGAGTTATGTGGGTAGCATTTAGATCTTTCCCTCTCTCTGAAGTGTTTCTCCTATAGGAGTGGTAAGCTAGTCTTTTAAAAGTTAAGTCACAGAAGAGAAATATGATAACCACTGGGATGCCTGTAAAGAATTTATTTGGAGTCTTTTTTTTCCCTTTAAACCCATACCTTCTGTTTTAGAATCAATACTGGGTATTGGTTCTAAGGAAGTAGAGCAGTAAGGGCTAGGCAATGGGGGTTAAATGACTTGCCCAGGGTCATACAGCTAGGACATTTCTGAGATTAAATTTGAACCCAGGACATCCCATCTTTGAGCCTGGCTCTAAATCCACTGAGCTACTTAGCTGCCCCTTGGAGTGTTTTTTTTTTGTTTGTTTTTAAGAATATGGTTCAGGGGGCTGGTAGGTGGCTCAGTAGCTTGAGATCCAGGCCTACAGATGGGAGGTCTTAGGTTCAAATCTGGCCTCAGATATTTCCAGCTATTTGACCCTGGCAGCAAGTTACTTAACTCCAATTGCCTATCCCTTATCACTTTCTGCCTTGGAACTGATCCTTATGTTAAAAAAATAAATAAAAAATATGTTCCATATCACAATTAGTAAAAGATAACTAAAATAGGCCTTAGATTTTACCTCATACTCTTCATGTAGGGAAAGATGAATTAAAAAAGGAACAGTCAATATTGAAGGGGCTGTGGGAAGACTCACACTTATAAACTATTAGCAAAACTGTGAATTTGTCTAACAATTTGCTCAACACCCTTTGGCCCAACACTCTAAGTAATATGCCCCCAAGAAAGTCACAGACAGAAACAAAGGTCAAATAAATTCAATACTATATTTATCGCAATGCTATTAATGATTTCAAAGAAATGGCTACTGATGCTGTAATGTTTTGAAAAAAAAGAGATCTGTTAATATAATGGACTAGTGTAATTAAGAAATGTGCAATATGAAGAATTGAGACAATGGAGGATTCATATGAATGGAAAGAATAAAATAAACAAAAGCAAAATAAGAATATAATATACATAGTCATTACAACAATACATATGAAAAAATGACTAAAAGGAAGCCAAAAATCTTAGTAGCTGAAAAACTAGTGGGGAGACTAGATAATAATATAATAATTATACCTATATATTATTATGTTACATAATAATATAAAAAAGATAATAAGCTAATAAAAAACTAGAAATCAAATGATAATAAAACAGGTGTTTTACTTTTTATGGCAGAGCCAGGCTGGGGCTCATCACTAAGGACAAAATGTTTTATAATCAGATGCAGTCATTCTATCAAGGTTTTTTCCCTTTTCCTTTTCTTTTCTAGACATGATTATGATTTAAAGATAAAAGGTATCTACTCTTTGTTTTTTATATCATGGTCATTTCTGGAAATTCTCTACTCTTCCTCACATTCAAACCTCCTTCATAACAAAGAAAAATAATTAAATAAAAGTCTTCATTAAAGAGATGATGAATAATATTGTCTAGAACATTTTGCCTGAGTAGCCCACCACCTCTTCTGCCTAGAGCAGGTGTCGGCAACCTTTTTGGCCCTGAGAGCCATAAACGCCACATTTTTTAAAATGTAATTTCGTGAGAGCTGTACAGTGCTCACAGTGCGCACTCCTGTAACAGCGCCTGAAAAAAATGGACTTTATGGCTCCTGAAGAAAGAGCCATATGTTGCCGACCCCTGGCCTAGAAGAAGGGGAGATATGTTGTTATTCTGTTCTTTGGGACTTAATGACTTTTCAGTTACTTTAACTTTGGCTTCCATTTAGCTATCTTTTAATTTATGCAGTTGTCATTTTGTATATGATTCTTTTGGTTCTACTTAATTCTGAATAAATCCATAGAAATCTTACCATCTTGCTCTGAATTCTTCATATTAATCATTTCTATCCATACCATTATATACCAATAATTCATGTACTGCAACTTTTTTTAAAAGTTATTTTCCAATTGATAGGCACTGATTCCAGGTAGCTAGGTGATGAACTGGATAGAGTGGCAAACCTGGTGTCAGGAAATCCTGAATTCAAATCCACCTGAGACATTAGCTGTACGACTCTGGGCAAGTCACTTAACCGTGTGTACCTCAGTTTTCTCATCTATAAAATGAGATGGAGAAAGAAATGGCAAACCAAACCATCTTTGCCAAGAAAACCCCAAATGGGGTCGCAAAGAGTTGGACATGACTGAAACAACTGAACAATAACAACACTTTGATTCTAATTCTTTGTTACTAGGAATGATTTGGTATATATGTCTTTAACACCTTTGGAATTTTTGCCTCCTGTTAGGACTTATGGGTCAGTTGTCTTGGACGGTTTAACCACTTGACTTGCATAATTACAGACTGATATCCAGAACAGATGGACCAAAACAGCACCAGCATCAGAAAGTATACTAATCTTCCTACTGTATTAAGGGGATAAAACAAGTGGATGGGGTTTGTGGGTCCCTAAGTCAGTAGGTAGGAAAGGAGGGTGCAATAGTGGAGGTAGTAAATTGAGGTGGTAGGAGAGATGTAAGGGAATGGCTGAGTTTAGGGAAATATAAGATGATGAAGTATAATGAGCAGCAAGGGGAGATGGTGAGGTAGTTGGGCAGGCAGCTGCAACAGGGAGACACAGACTGGGTACACAGGCTTGAGACAGAGTACACTGAAGGGAAACAGGCTGAACTCTTCCAGGTAGGAAGGGCACTTCTACAGACAAAGGTTAGGGCCAGTCAGAAATGGTTTGAAACTAACTAGAGGGCTTTCTAGTCAGTTTCTCAGGTTCACAAAGAAAGAATCCCAAGGCTCTTCCCTGTCTGTGAAATAAATGGGCTTCTCAGAGGAAGTATAGAGATCACCGCTTCCTCCAAGATGGATGCCTCCAACTCCCCTCAGGACCCAGAGAGAAACTATTCCTTTCTTTCCTTATCCCTCTTTTATCATTCAACCAATGTTAGCAAAAGGTTTGATTAAATGACTACAGGGTTTATTGAGTTTTCAGGGTTGATTATAAAGGACCAAGGGATACAAGGTTTCTCTAACAACTGCCTAGGGAGAAGCTTCAGGTTGGGGAGGGATGCAGGAATGTGAGATTGAGAAAGGGCCTGCCCTCACTCAGCCTGGGAGGTTTTGTTGCCTTTAAGGTTAGGGAAGTTACACACAATGAATCCGGAGATAATTTGTATCAAGGCTAAGCCCTACTTGACTATGGGGAAAACCTAAGTCTTCAAAGTTTGATTGCTACAACCCAAATCCACCCTTCTCCCAAAACCCACAGGAAATCAGGAAGGGAAATGGTGATTGGAATAGGGAAGGTCAGGGAGATCCAGAGGAATTAGCTAAGCTACAAAATCTCAAGAGAAAAGGCACAGAATCAAGGAATCAAGGCCAGGTTTCAGCTGCAAGACAGAGCTCAGTTGACCCTTCTGCTCTGACCGAGCCTCCATGACCAACTGCCTCTAGTCAGGGTTCTAAACCCTTCTTAACTGCCAGAAATTCTGTAGTTAGCCTTTTGCAGGATTGTTTGCACTTTTGCACTACACTACTGCCCTTCCAACATTCATTGATCTTGGGTTGAATTTTTTAATGTTTAGTTTCTAAATTTTCTCTTCCAAAACAAAAGAGCAAGCTTTGACAACCTACTAAAAAAACCCCAACAAAAAACTTACTTCCTGAGCAAATGAGACAATTATTCATTGTTCATGTTTGGCCTATTGAAAAAGCAAATTCTATGAGGCAAGATTTAAATACACGATTGGACTAAACAAATAGCCTATTACTAAGTTCTAATAAAGATCAAGTCTGCTGATAATAACTCTTTCATTCTTAGCACTTCTTTGGTTTTTTTTTTTAATCTCTTAATTTTAAAGATCAACATAATATGGACATGCCTGAACATTGCAAAGCAGCTAGTAGCCACAAAGTGCCTGACTCAAAATTGCAATGTAAAGAAAGGGTCTTAGAATTAAGAAAAGGATAGGTCAAGGAGGCAATTAGGATAGGATTAAAGGGGACCTCTGTGGATACTGTTAATATATTGGCACATATAGACAGGTGGAAATTGATGCACAATGAAACTTTGTGGGTTGTTCAACTAAGCTAAAACTGATAGATAGTTGGAGCTGATAGAAGTGGTAAGCTTGAGTATAATAATATTCATTCTAAAGAACCTAAAGAATTAATTTGAACTCTCTCTGACTGACTGGAATAATCCCTCTAAAGCTCTAGATAAGTGTTAGGGTAAATAAGGGCAATCTTGGAATGAGAATGTTAGCAGTAATGGAAAGTAGAAGTGTACCCCATCACTTGATATTTTCTCTCATTCTCTCCTCCTCTCTCCCTAGCTCTCCCCACTTTCTTCCCTACTTCCTCTCCCATCACCCCTTCTCTCTTTTCTTCCCTCCTGTCTCCCTTCCCTTCCCCTCCTCCCTCTTTTTTTTTTCTCCCTCCCTCCTTCCCCTCTTTGGCCCTTTGGAATTCTGCCATTATCAACCAGGTGGAAAGCAGCTGTGGCACCAGAGGAGGCTTATTTTCCAAAGCCTGCCCCCCAAACATATTTTCCACATGTGAACTTTGTTATAAATAACTGTTAAGTTCCAAAGTACTGTATTTCAACAATGTTATGGGCTAAACAAGTTTCAATGGAAAAAATGCAAACTGAGTTTTTAACCCTCCCTTAAATTCTAAAAGTTTGGATGTTGCCGCTTCTGATCTAATGCACAATCTGAATGAATGTACTGGAGCTATAGCATTAACCCGATTTGAAATTCTTTACCTATTCCTAATATTTTTTCTTCTTTTACCTCAGTTGAATTTTTTAAAAATATGATTTTCAACTTTGCCTTTGTTCTTAGAGCCCCTAAGTTTAGTATTAACTCAATAGTAACTATGTACAAGAGACTGATTGCTTTTCTGCTGCCTGGCCTGGATGATCATTGTTCTGATTCCATTTTCAATTAATCAACCATTCAATACAGAATTGTTTAATATCAGGGCAAAGTTCAGATGTTTATAATTTCATTTCTTTGTGATTCCTTGGGCAATAAAAAAGGGGAAAAACTCTACCATCCCCCACTAATTTTTTAGGGACATATTTTTGCTGATTAAGTACATTGGTTTGTGAATTTTAGGTTAAAAAAATCCTATTTTACAACCAGTATTTCTATAATTATAGATGCATCCTTTATCCTGATCATTTATTTACAAAGTATTTGAGCATTAACATTGAAGTAACTAGTGTCTAAGAAAATCAGTATCAGAAATGGATTTAGGCAAATTAAATATTTTTATATTATTATATTATATCATTGTTCTGGGAATTAAGTTTCATGCTTATTTCATATCAAATGACATGGGAAAAGCATTAACTTTAAAAACTCAACTCACTAGGAATCTCATTTGCATTTCTAGTCTTTCTCAGTATAAATATATTAAGAACTATGAAAGTTGTCCCTGTCTAAAGTTAGGGAAAATATATCTTGATAGTGCTGGGAGTGAGGCAAAGTATTTTCCTTGAACCTTGGGTAGGTAAGACTAAACTCCACTTTCATCTTCCTTTTTTTATTTAATAAGCAAAGTTAGCTTGCATTTCTATTATCAGTCCTTATAGGTGGATTATCTTTATTAAATTCTCTCCCACTATCTTTGCATTCTCTTCATGGAATTTGGAATAACCAGCATTCCTCCTTTATATTTGTGAACTTACTCTATGGCATTTTGACCAAGTGATTAATCTGCTTTGTGAATTTTATAAAGAATAATATCATTGAACTCTAATTACTACTTATCTTCTTACATGGAGCTTACATAAGGTTAGTAATGTTAGTCAGTAAACATTTATCAAGTGCCTAGTATTTGCCAGGCACTGTGTGCAAAATGTTGTATCAAAAGACAATAATCCCTTTTCTCAAGGAGCTTATAGTCAAATAAGGGAGATAACATGCAAACAATTATGGACAAGCCATGTATTTGGATAAATTGAAAATAATCAAGAAAGGGGGGGATATAAGGGGACTCAGAAATAAGCTAAGGGCAGCTAGCTAAGTGGTGCAGTGGATAGAGCACCAGGCCTAGAATAGGAAATCAGAGTTCAAATCTAGCCTCAGATACTTACTAGTGATGTGACCATGGGCAAGTCACTTAACCTTGTAGGTCTCAGTTTTCTTATGTGTAAAATGAGCTGGAGAAGGAAATGGCAAACCACTCTAGTATCTTTGCCAAGAAAACCTCAAATGGGGTCATGATGAGTTGGATATAACTGAATAACGAATAAGCTTCCTTTGAAGGTGGGATTTTAGCCAACATTTGAAGGAAATCCGGAGGCAGAGATGAGGAGAGAGGGCATTCTATGGGTAGGATACAGACATTGAAAATGTTTATTTAGGAGATAGAGCATCTTGCTTGAGGAACAGTCAGGAGGCCAGTGCTGCTGGATCACAGAGATTTTGAAGGGGGAAAGTGTAAAGTATAAAAATATTAAGTTAAGAAGGGCTTTAAAAGTCGAAGATTTTATATTTGAATCCAGAGGTGATAAATTGCCTTTGGAGCAGAGGGGATGTTGTGGTCAGATCTATGCTTTAGGAATGACAACTGAGGAAAGGATGGCTGGAAGTTAGCAGTGAGATGTGTCAGAGAGACCAACCAGCAGGCTATTTCAGTAGACCAGATGTGAGGTACTGAGCGCTTGTACCAGGGTGGTGGCAGTAACAGAGGAGAGGAGGGAACATATGAGAGAGATATTATGAAGGTAAATGTAACAGACTTTGGCAATAGATTGAATTGGGGAACGAGGGAGTAAGGAGTTGAGAGTGACACCTAGGCTATAAGCCTTACTGACTGGGAGGATAATGGTATTCTCAACACCAGTAGGGAAGTTTAGAATGGGAGAAGGCTTAGGGTGAAAGATAATAAGCTCAATTTTGGACATGTTGAGTTTTAAGTGTTTATAGGACATCTAGTTCAAGGGGTCAAGATGTTGGTCTGGAGGATAGAAGATTAGAGCTGGATAAATTGGTCTGAGAATTAGTAGTACGGAGATTACAATTGAATCCATCAGAGCTCATGAGATCACCAAGTGAAACAGTAGAGAGGGAAAAAAGAAAGTTCAGAATCTGGGAAGAACAAGTCAAATAGGCAAAAGGAGAACCAGGAAAGAAAAGTCTAATGAAAACCTAGAGAGAAGAGTTTCAAGGAGAGGGTAGTGAGTGTATAATGAGTTAATGAAGGACGTAAAAGAATTATATTGAAGCAGTTAGGACCCAGTTGATATTATGTTACATAAATGTGTAGTGGATTCAGTCAGCATGGGTTTCATGATTTTTTCCAATTTCCTTCAGTGGCACATGTGTAGGGCCAAAGGCAGAGGATGGTGAGAGTGATCCTTGGCTAAGAGTTCTGTACCCCAAAGGAATAAAAAAGGGGGCCACACAACTATGCATACCCTTTCACCCAGCAATATCATTACTAGGTCTGTACCCCAATGAAATAAAAGGAAAAGGAAAATATGTACAAAAACATTTATAGCAGCCCATTTTGTGGTGGCAAAGAATTGGAAATCAAGGCAGTGCTCATCAATTGAATGCTCAGCAAGGAACAAGTTGTGGCATATGATTGTGTTGGAATACTTCTGTGTTGTAAGAAATAATGAAGGAGGTGGTTTCAGAGAAACCTGGAAAGTTATGTATGAATTGATATGAAGTGAAGGGAGCAGAACCAGGAAAAATAACAAGATTTTGAAGAAAAATATCTTGGAAGATTTGAGGAACTCTGATAAACAATGACTAAACTCAGTTCCAGAGGATTTATAGTAAAACATGATGCCCTCTTCAGGATAGAGCATATGATAGTCTCAGAAGGCAGATTGAGGATCTTTTTTATTTATTTATTTTTTACGCAGCCAATGTGGAAATTTGGATGTGTCTAGGTGGTTTAGTGGATAAAGAAATGGGCCTGGAGTTAGGAAGACAAGTTCAAATCTGATCTCAACCACTAGCTGTGTGACCCTGGGCAAGCCACTTAACCTCTGTTTGCCTTAGTCCACTGGAGAAGGAAATGGCAAACCACACCAGAATCTGCCAAGAAAACTCCTGGGTAGTCAAGAAGAGTTTGATGTGACTGAACAACAGTCTGGAAGTTTGCTTTGTTCATGTTCTTAATGGGTTTTGTTTTTCTTATTTTCTAAGTTGGGGAGTTGGAGGGACAGAATTTAAAGGTAAAGAGTGTTATGAGGAAGATTACTCTCCCTCACACCCTTCTGGACCCACATTTAATATTCAGGTCTACTTCCCTGGTTATTCCATTCCATGTGGAATTCTCCAGCCCTTCCTGTTAAGTCTCCTAAATGATAACTTAAGTAATCTTCCTCATAACAAGAGGAAATAAAAATGTATTAAAAAAAAGAAATGAAAAAAGAAATGCCATTAGGTGACCTTGTATTACTTTAGTACTTAGATCTGTGATCTCAATGCAGGTATTTTTTCCCGTAGTGATTTAGATCATAGCCTTTTTGTCCTGAATGATTTTTGTCCATGTTCTTCTATAAATCCTCTGCAGGGGATCTTTCAGTGTGCCAGGGGCCTTCCTTTAGTGTGTGTATATATACATCTATACATATGTATATATGTAAATATAATATATAAAATGTAAATGCCAATGGAACATAAGGAGTGACTCTAAGATATCCCTAGCTCTTGCCAAATGATCAGCCCACCTTTCTAGCCATGCATTTCTGATGACATCTTATGCTACTTTCCTTGTGTAATTCTTTGTAATGTGTTAATATAGATAGCCCATTGATGTCAAACTCATACAGAAATGTGGGACACTAAACCATATATAAGAATCCCTATAGGCTACATAATGACTTAAAAAATCATACCTGTTTATACATTTTTTAAAATTATTGTATCAATACATTAAAATTAGATAGGATCTACTTTTTATTCTGGTTTGGTCCACACTCAGGAGTGTTGTGGGCCACATATGGCATCCACATGCCAGTGGTATTTTTGACAACTCTTTTGTAGCCTATTCCTGTATCACGTGTACCATACCATTGCTCTTTGAGTGACTGAGGACTTGATTTATTTGGGGACTCTGGTATTTCAAGACTTTCAACTATACAGTATCATTAAAAGCATATTAATGCTTAGAAGATAGACCTTTGTTTTGGCTAGGAACCTACAGTGGGTAAAAAAAAAGACTGTTTTGTTGAACTCTGTAGATATATTTGGAGAGATTAAAAAAATTGTCAGTATTAGGGAGAGTAGTGTAGTGAAAGGATTATTATTATTTTATTTAAAATATTTTCTTAATTACTTGTAATAACAATTTTTAACAACCTCCAAAATTATGAGATTCAAATTGTCTCCCACCCTCCCTTTTTTCTCTTCCCTCCACCATCTCAGAGATAGGAAGCAATTTGATCTGGATTATACATATATTTTCATGTGAAACATACTTCTATGTTGGTCATTGTTGTAAGAGAATACTCATATAAAACCAAAACCCCCAAATAAAAACACAAACTAAAGTGAAAAATAGTATGATTTGATCTGTGTTCTGCCTCCAACAGTTCTTTCTCTGGGGGTGGATAGCATTCTTTGTCATAAGTCCTTCAGTCATAAGTCATAAGTCCTGGCTCATTTTATTGCTGAGACTAGCTAAGTCTTTGAGATCATCATTCAGTATTGCTGTTACTGTGTACTGTATTCTCCCAAATCTGCTTATTTGGTTCTGCATCAGTTCATGTAGATCTTTCTAATTTTTTCTGAAACCATCCAGGTTATCATTTCTTATAACACGATAGTATTCAGTCACCAACATGTACCACAATTCATTTAGCCATTCCCTAATTGATGGATATCCCCTCAGTTTCCAATTCTTTGCCACCACAAAAAGAGCTGCTATAAATATTTTTGTACAAGTAGGTTTCCTTGCCTTTTTTATGATCTTTTTGGCATGTAGACCCAGTAGTGGTATTATAGGATCCAAGGGTATGTACAGTTTTATAGCCCTTTGGGCATAGTGGAAAGATTAAAGAATGCTTGTTGCTTGGAAAAAAAGATTTTTATTCAAAACAAAAAACTGCAGTTTATCAGAGGTAGTCTAGGCCACTCTCTTCCTGCAAGGATAAGTCTGCATGTGGCAGTCTAGAGCTGAGCTGGTCCACTAGGCTTACTAGTCATTGCTTCTGTTGTGTTTGTTACTTAAGCAATCACTTTTTAAAAAATTCTGGACTTTATGTCTGGCTGATACATTTAAGAAACATGAACTTCTCTTCTTCCTCATTTGATGATGCTGAAATCCAAGGTCTAGCTCATTGAATGAAGGGCTTTAATTTTTTGTTTAATCTTTGAGGCTTCTAATTGCTCATTGACTCTTTCCCCTACCCAGCACTTCTCCCTTGGAACCTCAGAATATATAGAGTCGTATCTAAATGTCTACATACATTGGCTAAATCATTTTAAGTTCCCATGAAAGCTTTCAAGCAAGCAATTGATAGATATAGGAATGCAATGCAACTATAGCAAAAATAGAAGCAATTCAAAATAAAAGGAATAAATTAATCAATCAATGAAAAGCATCTGTAAGCACTTACAAAATGTCAAGCACTATAGATAGAAAAGGGAAACAGCTCCTGCCGTCATAGCAGCATTCAAAATCTCAAAGACTTAGTTCTTTAACCTTAACAAACTAAGCTTTCAAAACAGCTAGATAGCACATTGGATAGAGTGCCAGGCCTGGAGTTGGGAGGACTTGGGTTCAAAATTGGCCTCAAACACTTCCTATCTGTGTGACCCTAGGCAAGTCACTTAACCCTGTTAGCAGAGCCCTTACTACTCTTCTGCCTTGGAATGGATACTTAGTATATAGAGTCTAAGACAGAAGGTAAGGAGTTAAAAAAAAGAAGCAGTTAAACTTCTGGCTATGTCATCTACAATATAAAGTTCTTTTACATTTTAGTTTTTTTGTGTGTGTGTTATAAACTTAACAAAATAAAAATGTAAATATTTCCATATGCAAAGAACAGAAATGAGAGTTTAATGTGAATAACAACTCCTATTATGTAGATTTTATAAAAAGAGGGTATGAAATTTGAGACCCTAGAAACAGCATTTTCTTACCTGCCCCTTTCTGAATTTCCTTCTGCACTCTTTTGTATTTTTAAATGTTTCATTGCTTCCCTTTCCCCTCCATTTCTTCCACATCTCCCAATAAATTCTCTTCCCAACAAAAGTTCTCTTTAGTAACAAATATGCATAATCTATACACTGATTTTTTTCTGAGATTTTGTTCTGTACTTCTAGTCCATCACCTCTATATCAAGAGACGGAAAATTTGCTTAATTTTGTATTTGTATAATTTGTATTATGCATTTAAATTTGTATTTGTATAATTTTTGGCATTTGTGAACAGTTCAGAGTCTTTCGCCTTTATATGACTGTAGACAATGTCTAAATTGTTCTCTTAGTTTGTTCATTTTGTTCAGCATCACTTCATTCCAGAAGTACTGGGTTTCTCTGAATCTCTCCCTTTTATTATTTCTTGCAATACAACACAATAGTGTCCCATTATATTCATAGATCACAATTTGTTTAGAATTCACATTTAAATCCATTTGGTCTTGGGTCATTTCCAATCCATGCTTCCTGCACTTTATCCTTTATATTCCTTCTTACTGGAACTTTGCCCTCCTCCACAGGCTTTGAGACAAATGGACTTTCATCTTATTTTGCTTGAAACCAGGCCCCTTATACACCAGACTACTTTTGTTCCCACTGCCCATCATCTTAAATGTCCTCTAACCAGAACTTTGGATTCCATTTCTTTCTTTTTCTAAAATTTTAATTAATTTATTATATTAAAATATCCAGATAGCTCCATCCCTTTTTCCTCTCCCTATACTAGAGAAGACATAATTTAACAAAAAGATATATATGCATATGTAAAACTATTTTTGTTCCTCATATAATGGGTCTTTTCATGCTTTTCCATCAACTTGCTTGTCATTTCTTATGGTGTAGTAGTATTACATCACAATCTCATGCCACAACTTCTTTAGCCATTCCCCAATTGATGGGTATCCTTTCAATTTCTAGTTCTTTGCCACCATAAGAGAGCTGCTAGAGACATTTTAGGACATATAGCTTTTTCCCCTTTTAATCTGATCATTTTAGGAATGAAACTTAATAGTGGTATTAATAAGTCAAAAGGTATACACAATTTTATAACTATTTAGGTATAATTCCAGATTGATCAGTTCATAGTTCCACCAACAGGGTATGTGCCTCTGTTTTTCCATATCCCCTCCAACATTTGTTATTTTGCCCTTTTATCATTTTAGCCAATTTGATAGGTATGAGATGATAACTCAGAGTTGTTTTGATGTGCATTTCTCTAATCAATAATGATTAGAGTATTTTTTCCATATAGTTAATATATAACTTTGATTTTTTTCAAATCAAAAACTGCTTGTTACTGTCTTTTGACCATTTGTCAATTGGAGAATGGCTCATATTCTTATATATTTGATAGCATTTTCTATTAATTTTAGATATGCGACCTCTATCCAAGAAACTGTCTATAAATTGTTTCCCCAACTTATAGCTTTCCTTCTAATCTTGGCTACCTTAGTTTTATTTGTCAAAAAAATTTTCAATTTAATATATTCAGAATTATCCATTTTGCATTTCACAATGGTTTCTATCTCATGTATTTCATAAATTCTTTTCCCATTCATAAATCTGATAGGTAATATATTCCCTGTTATTCTAATTTGCTTATGATATCTTCCTTCATGCCTAGGTCATGTATCCATTTTGTTCTTATCTTGGTAAATGTTGTAAGATACTGATCTATATTTAGTTTCTGCTGGACTGCTTTCCAGTTTTCCCGACAATTTTTACCCAATGATGAATTCTTAATACCAAAACTTGGATCTTTAGTTTTGTCAAACACAAGGTTACTATAATCTTTTACAAATGTTTGTTTTATGTCTGTTCTGTTCCACTGACCAATTTTGTTATTTACTATTTTATAATATAGTTTAAAATATGGTACTGCAAGACTACCTTCCTTTACATCTTTTCATTAATTCCTTTGATAATCTTGACCTTTTGTTTTTTTAAATGAATTTTGTTATTTTTTCCTAATTTGATAAAGTACATTTTGGTAATTTAATTGGGGTGACATTGAATAAGTAGATTAGTTTAGATAGGGTTTTCA
Organism: Gracilinanus agilis; assembly: GCF_016433145.1. NCBI lineage: Eukaryota > Metazoa > Chordata > Mammalia > Didelphimorphia > Didelphidae > Gracilinanus > Gracilinanus agilis. Next base: position 41,504,986 of record NC_058135.1, on the reverse strand, counting down.
TTTTAATCTTTATATTGGCTCTGGCCATTCATGAACAATAAATATTTCTCCAATTATTTAAATCTCACTTTATATAAAAATATTTTATAATTACATTCTTGTGGTTTCAGGATTTATTTTGGCAGATATACACCTAGGTATTTTATCCTATCTATGGATTTTTAAATTTAAATTTTATTTTTTGTCTTTTATTTATTTTATTTTTTTAGAAAAATTTTCCATGTTTACATGGTTCATGTTCTTTCTCTTCCCACCCCCACCCCCCTCAGCCAACTCTATTTCCACTGGGTTTTACATGTGTCATTGATCAAGACCTATTTCCATATATTAATAGTTGCACTAGGGTGGTTGTTTAGAGTCTACATCCCAAATCATATCTGCATCAACACATATGTTCAAGCAGTTGTTTTTCTTCTGTGTTTCTAATTCCATAGTTCTTCCTTTGTAGGTGATAGCATTCTTTCTCATAAGTTTCTCAGAGTTTTCTTGAATCATTGCATTGTTGCTAGTAGAGAAGTCCATTACATTCCATTTTTACCACAGTGTATCAGTCTCTTGTGTATAATGATCTCCTGGTTCTGCTCCTTTCACTCTGCATCAATTCCTGGAGGTCATTCCAATTCACATGGAATTCCTCCAGTTTATTATTCCTTTGAGCACAATAGTATTCCATCACCAAGAGATACCACAATTGGTTCAGCCATTCCCCAATTGAAGGGCATATCCTCGTTTTCCAGTTTTTTGCCACTACAAAGAGTGCAGCTATAAATATTTTTGTACATGTCTTTTTCCTTATGATCTCTTTGGGATATAAACCCAGCAGTGGCTGCATCAAAGGGTAGATAGTCTTTTAAAGCCCTTTGGGCATAGTTCCAAATTGCCATCCAGAATGGTTGGATCAATTCACAACTCCACCAGCAATGCATTAATATCCTCTATGGATTTTTTAAATGGGTTATTCCTTACTATTTCTTCTTGTAGAACTTTGTTGGTAATGAGAGGCTAGTCTGTGGTAGATCAGTTTCCAGGCACTACCCTCACTATGTCATTGCAGTTTCTAGAAATATGCATATCCCTTCCCTCCCTCTATCCAGCTCTTTTTAATGTGTTTTCTTTCTCCATTAAAAGTAAGTTCTTTGAGGACAGAAATTGTCTTCTTGGCTTGTATTTATATTCCTAGCACTTAGTATACATTTAAACTTTTTCTTTATTTGTATGGTTTATTAATTTTATTTTTTGAGATTGAAGTTACTTAAATCTTTTTCTGTTCGTCTGAGTGTTTTGTGTTTTTGTAAATGTTAGTTCATTTAATTTGTTATCAGTTTTGTTGGGATATAATTGGAAAAAATACTTATGATTGTTATTAAAATTAAATTTTAAATTGTTAAGCACTTATTTTTTTAACCGTTCTCTCCCAAAAGAAAACAAAAACACTTGTAACAAATAAGTATAGCCAAACAAAAAAAAGTTCCAATAATGGCCAGGTCAAAAAATGTATGTTTCATTTTGTATATTAGTCCTTTACTATCAGGAAGTAGGTAGAATTGATCAGTTCTCAAGTCTTTCAAAATTGTGATTACAGTATTGATATTATAGTATAAATTGTTCTGGTTCAGATCTGTTCATACATGCCTTCTCATGTTTTTCTTTTTTTACTTTAAAATCTTTTTCAAATAACCAAAATTTACCTTCCCCTGAACTCTCCCTCTCCCCAACTCCAGGGAAATAAAACAAAACTCTTGCAACAAATACGCATAATCAACTGAAACATATTGACACACTGTTCATATCCAAAAATCTGTTTCTCAAGCTATGTATCAAGTCCATCACCTCTGTCAGGAGATTGCAACATTCAATCATCAGTTATCTGAAATTGTAGCCTATTATTGATATGATAAGAGTGCTTAAAATTTTCAAAATTATTAATTTTTACAATGTTTATGTTGTAAATTGTACCCCATGTTCTTCCCACTTCATTCTGCATCAATTCAAATAAAGTTCCAGTGACGCTTACTTCCCTCTCCCTTTCCTTGTTTACAGAGATTTCTACATTCCATCACAGTCACATCCCACAATTTGTTTAACTATTCTCCAATTGATAGACCTTTGCTCAATTTCCAATTCTTAGCCCCCATATAGAGAGCTGCTATAAATATTTTGGAACATATAGACTCTTTCCCTTTCCCCCCCGATATCCTTGTGAAACAGATTTGGGTCTAAGGGTATACACAGTTTAATAACTCTCTGTGTAATTCCAAATTGTTCTCCAAAATGGTTGGATTGGTTCATAGCTCCACCAACAATATATTAGAGTCCCCATTTAACCTCATCACATTTAGCATGGCCAACATCAGAAGCCATGTTTAGATGAAACAACATGGTGCCCTCTTTCTGCAGCTCTTGACACTATTGATTCATCTTCTTCTCCTTGATATTTTCTTCTTTCTAGATTTCAGTGACACTACTTTTTCCTCAATCTGTTGTCTATCTAATGCATCCTCAGTCTTCATCCAAGTTACATTTGATATCCCCCATTTCTACTATTTCATTTGGTGATTTCTGCTGTTCCTATGAATTTAGTTATCAGCTCTATGGTGATGATTCTCAAATGTACCTGTCCATCATTACCATCTCCCTATTGTAAGGAGAAAGGAATAAGCGTTTATTTAGTAGTGCCTACTTTGTGCTAGGTAGTATTCTAAGCATTACAAATGTCATCTCATTTGATCCTCTTAACAACCCTGTGAGTTGGTGGTGTTATTATTCCCATTTTATTGTTGAGAGAACTAAGGAAAATAGGAAATTGTCCAGGGTTACATAGCAGTAAATACCTGAGACCAGTTTTTAATCCGAGCTCAATATATTGCTTACTATGCCATTCAGTACCCTATTGTACATCTCTGACTCAGTGTCCTGCAGACATCATTAAACTCAACATATCTACAACTGAACTCAGTAACTTTTCCCTTCCCTACTCGTCCCATCTTCTGAATTCCTCCAGCTACGGGCACCTCCACTCTTCCATTGACCCACACTTATAAGCTAGTTGCATCCTAGACTCCTCACTTTTACCCCTCCATATTTTGTCTCTTTCCTGGTATAGGCCCACAGCACCTCATTTCTGGATTATTGCAAAAGTCTGCTAATTGGTCTCCCTGATGTGTCTCTTTTCAAACTCATTCTCCATTCACCTGTCACAGTAATCTTCCTAAAGCATGGGTCTGACTTTGCCACCCCCTCTACTCAGTAAACTCTGATGATTTCCCATTATTTTCAGGATAAAATATAAAACCCTTTGTTTAGCATTCACACCCCTTCATAACCTGTGCCCTCCACCTTTCCATTCTTTTTAAACCTTATACTCAGCTCATGGACTCTTTGATCCAGTGATACTGACCTCCTTGCTACTTTTCAGACAAGACCCTCTATCTCTTTTGATTCATTTTCTCTGGTTCCATTCCTGGTCCCATTCCTATAATACTCTTTTCTGGGTTGCTTCATGAAAGAAAACTGCTCATATCTTTCAGAACCAAAGGCAAAGTAGAAAATGAAAGAATCATTGGTCATTTCCTGAAAGAAGATTCCTCAAAATGAAAACACCTAGTTAAGATCCTGGGTCTAAGAAAACTGCAGCCAGTCAGAAAGAATTCAGATACTGAAGAAAGATAATTATGATCACATGCAATTTAACAACCCTAAATGAGCAGGCAGTTTGGGATACAATATTTCCCAAGACAAACCTTCCTCTATATAAGAAAAATGGAACTTGAATGATAGAGTATTTCCAAGATTTGACGAAAAGATCAGAGATATGTGGAGATTTTCAAGTGCAAACACAAGAATCAAGAGAAACAGAAAAGGCAAACAAGAATGAGCAATTATAAAGGTTGAAATAAATATATAAATACTTAGATTCTAATGTGGGGAGATGATACATACGTCCACCCTAAACCTTATCAGTATCAGTCCTCATAGAGGGATTCTAATTAGATAGAAGGCCTCACAATGGTTCTGTTACATCCCAATGATCTTAAAAGAAGAATGTAAAGGTAAGAGAAGAGGAATAAATACTCTGGAGAGGAAAACAATAGGAAATTTTGGGGAAACTTTCACATAATTTAGGTTTACAGATAGAAGTCTATGCAACAAGGAAGAAAGTATATGGGGAGTGGTTGACCCCCAAGCCTCTCACTCTCATCTCAGCAGATCAGAAGAGGGGAGAACACACACAAACAAACACACACACTCTCTCTCTCTCTCTCTCTCTCTCTCTCTCTCTCTCTCATTGTCCATCAATGGCTGAACAAATTGTTGTATATAAACTCAGTTGTGGAATGGCGAAACAAGTTATAGTGTGTGTATGTGAACAATGATGGAAAACCATTCAGTATCCAATTCTTTATAAATATATGCTATTTGTTATTACCTTTTATTTTTATATATAACAACATATAGCCTTACATAATAAATATGATTTATTATAAGTGAAATAAATTATAATATTTTTATCCGATTGAAAAACATTCTTATATTAGTTATGCCCAACAATCTCTCATTCTTAATTTTGCCCCTCTTTCCCAAGAAGGCAGGTAATATGTTATACAAATATTATCATATAACAGATATGTCTATGTTCATCATGTTGTGAAACAAGACACATATTGCTTACACTAGAAAAATTTCATGGAAGAAATAAAGTGAAGAATGGTATGTTTCAATCCGAATTCAGATTCCATCTGTTCCATCTATGATGGTGAATAGCATTTTTCCTCATGAGTCCTTTGTAGTTGTCCTGTATCCTTGCCTTGTTTATAAATAGTTGTCATTCAAAGTTGTTCATCATGCATTATTGTTGTTACTGTATACAATGCTCTCCTGGTTCTGTTCACTTTACTTTTCATCACTTCATATGTCTTTCCAGGTTGTTGTGTTTTTTTTGTCATCATATTGTTTTTCATTTCTTATGTTTATAATAGTTTTCCATTACAATCATATACCACAGCTTGTTCAGCCATTTCCTAAGTGATGGACATCTTTTCAGTTTCTAGTTCTTTGTCACCACAAAAAAAGCTGCTATACATGTTTTAGAACATATAATTTCTTTTCCTTTTTCCTTGATTATGTTAGGAAGTAAACCCAATAGTGGTATTACTGGGTCAAAAGGTATACACAGTTTTTATAACTCTTTGAGTATAATTCCAGATCGCTCTACAGAATGTTTAGATCAATTCACAGTTCTGTCAATAATTGTGCTCCTATTTATTCCACTTTCCCTCCAACATCTGTCATTTTGGCCAACTGAATAGATGTGAGATGATAGAGCTGTTTTGCTGTGCATTCCTCTAATCAACAATGAATTAGAGCAGTGACGGCGAATCTATGGCACGGGTGCCAAAGATGGCACACAGAGTACTCTTTGGCCAATATGAAAATTAGTTTTGCTTGACTATACTGGTTTGTAATGGTGGCTTTGTTTTTCTTTCATTTTCAATTGGGAGTTGAATGGGGGCTGTAAGATGAGAAAGTGGATTTTTGGCAATTGAAAAAAAATTAATTAAAAAAAAAGGACATGAGACTTGGAGTTGTAGGATCTGGTTGGAGTCCTTCTTCAGTATTCATTAGTTTTGTGATCCTGTGCAAATTAAAATTTTCTTTGGGATTCAATTTTTTATGTTGATTTCATTTTTTGAGAAGGAATTCTTTTTTCTTTGTAAAATGAAGTAATCATACTTAATACTTCTTAGGATTGTAGTGAGAAAAACACTAAACAAACCTGAAAGAATTATATGATTATGAGGTAGTGTCATTATTGGCCCTAGAAGTCTAGGGCTGCATAGATCATTCATTTCTTAACACCATAACTAAGCTGCTTGCCTTGTTATTAATATCCAGTATTAGGCACCTTTTTTTACTCCTCTGGGAAGATCTCTTTTGCCTTTTGTCTTAGCTGTGGAAATATCTGGGAGGAAATAAGAGAAAAATGAGAATTAAGGTCAAAATTGGGAGAGGATGTTTTAAAGAATCAAAAATTTAGTCTTATCATACCAGTTTCTCCTTCTATGGGAATATTAAAGAGATTTTGGAATTTTGACTTAGAATTTAGTTTACAATAGGGATTCTTCATATATGAGATTTTACAAAGATCTTTGTGGCAGTTAGGATTGTGGAGAATTGTCACCAGATTGTCCAAGGTCACTAGAAGGCTGGAGGAATTTGTTTTTTATTTCAAAGACCAATGAACTCATTACCATGGTACTCTAAGTTAGAGCCCACTCTTCTTATTTGGGGGAGAGTATGCCCTAGGTTTGTGGGGCAGAGGTAAAAACTTTATAACCATAATTTTTACTTCATAATATTAGTAAATGCCTTTATTGAGAGATAAAAAAAACAAAACCCCAAACCAAAACAATCCAGTGAACTGCATCAGTGATTGAAGTATAGAACAGCTCCCTCTAAACACACTAGTAATTTACTTATATGTAGTATAGGCCATATGCATGTGCTTATAAACTAGATCATGAGTCTTTATTTAAGGATATGTCCTTATGCCGTGGTCTTTTCTTGTTCAGGTATTATCCAGAGAGATGAGTCGCCTATGGAGAAAGGAATATCTGGACATCGAGGGGGGGACTTTGAACTGTCCGATGTGTTCTATTTCTCCAAAAAGGGATTTGAAGCCATTGTGGAAGATGAAGTGACTCAGAGATTCTCCTCAGAGGAGTTAGTGTCTTGGAATCTCCTCACACGAACAAATATTAACTTCCAGTATATCAGCCTTCGATTAACAACAGTATGGGTGCTGGGAGTTATAGTGCGTTACTGTTTCCTTCTTCCTCTTCGGTAAGCCACGTGTATTACTCTTATGGCTTAGTCTAGCTTGTGTTTGGCCTACATGTTATTTTTAATGATAAAATCCATTTTACAAAATGACATTGATGGAAGATAGGTAGGAATCTAATTTTTAAAAATTTGTTTATTTGTTACATTGAAGTTAGAAATCTAATTTTAATGTCTAGTGCTAGATATAAATATACACATATTTTTAAAAGTACATAACCGTTGTGTATTTCTACTTATCTGTAAAATTCGTTGCAGTTTTGGCTTTTCATCTCCAAGACAGAAATAATGGCAATAGAGCATGTTCAGAGATGAATAATAGAAATGAAAGGGTTGATATATGAGGATAGGTTTTAAAAACTAACAACTTTAGTCTGAAAGAACAGAAGCTAAATAGAGATAATAACTGAGAGTAAACATCTTTGCCACCAAATCCTTATTCTACATTATTTGTTAAATATTAGAATATTTTAGTTCTAATAAGAGGACATCATATATTACATACTCAGTTATAGAATTATTTAACTAATTAACAAGAAATGGTATTCCTTTAAGAAATTATGTCTATGTTGATGTTTTTGGATATGTGTATATACTCAAGAAGTACTTGGAGAAATTCTTGGATAGTAGATAAAAGGTAATAGATATGTAATAGTAGCATCCATTTAAGCAGTATTTCACTGACTCTTGAAAATGAGATGACATTATGGAGAATCTCTTTTTTGTAGATCATACCTTAATGTACTAGATAGATCATGGCTCTGATCAGTACTGACAATTCTTATATTTCTTATCATGTGGTCTGTTTTGAGACGGACAAGAATAAGACCTGCAGTCATGTTTTAACATGATGACTGATAGATTTCATTACTTGACCAGTCAGGTCTTCTAATGATTTTTAGTAATTCTCCTTAAAACGTGTGTGTGTGTGTGTGTGTGTGTGCGTGCGTTATTGATTGGATTGAGAGCCAGGCCTAGAGACAGGAGGTCCTGGGTTCAAATGTCACCTCAGACACTTCCTAGTTTGTGTGACTCAGGGTAAGGTACTTAACTCCCACTGCCTAACTATTAGCACTCTTCTGCATTGGAACCAAAGCACAGTATTGATTCTAAGATGGGAGATAAGAGTTAAAAAAACAAAATGAAACAAAACCAGTCTTGTGAAGATATGCTTGTATATTTCTGAAGAAAATAGAGTAAGTATATTTCGACGAGCTTGACTTGGTCATATTGCAATAAAGTTTAGGAGAGGAAGAATATAGGCATTGTGTACTTCTCAGAAGAGCTCATTCTTTGCCATTTGTCCATAATTAAAAGCAAGGACCAAATAGGTCTTTAGGAGAACTATCCCTGACAAGTTATAGAGATGAAAACCAGGGTTTTACTTTTTTCTTCTTAGCACTAATAGATAACATACTGTTCAAAGCATTTTGCAGTATGCTCTAGCTGCATCTGACTCCTGAGATCATTGTAGAAGATCTGTTTGAGTATTTTGCTCTCCCAACTAGAAAATACAGCATATAGCACAAAATAAATTAGCCTTTACCTGAGATAAAAAGATAATTCTACATAATGTTCCCTAGCTTTTTCTATTAGAAAAAAAGCAGGTTTTCTCAGCCAAGAAATATTCCTTTTGTAATCATCATTTTCCTCTTCTTCAGTTTTAAAATATTATGTAATATGCAAACCAGTTTTTTTGAAAAAAAAAAGGATCAAGAAATCTTTAAGCATGGTAGTAATGTTTTAAAATTTTAAATATGAATTAAACTACTTTATTTCTTAAAAGTTTGCAAAACAAAGGGAATTTTTCAAAATTAAAACTTTTCCTTCAAAAAGTTTTAAAACTTAGATTTTTGCCTTCTAAGCCATTAACTCCATATTTTCTATGAGTCACTTGTTCCTTGTTAGGTTTACTGAGTATCTTTGAAAATGAAGAGGCTGCAAAATTTACACTGGAAAGGAAAGATAAGGCTTGGGGGAGTAATATGCTAATTACTTCTGATATGCTAATGCAGCATTTTGGAGTTCTAAGAATTTCTAATTGTATGACCTGGGGTGAGTTACTTTTCACATCTATAAAGTGAGGGTTATAATATTTATGCTACCTACCTAGTTGCCTGGAAGAAAGTATCCTGTAAATCAGAAAGTGCTATACGTGTAAATGAATATTTGTTAAGTACCTTCTGTGTGCTACACACTGTGCGGATTGCCAGGGATCCAAACAAAGGCAAAAGATAGTCCTTGTCCTCAAGTAGTCACAATTGAATGGGGGACACAAGCAAAGAAATCTGTACAAACAAGCTATATTCAGGATAAATAGGAAATAAAAGAGATAAGGCTTCTGAAGAAGATGGGATTTTGAGTTGAGACTTGCAGGAAGCCAGGAGACATGGAGAACAGCCAGAGACAAATGCATGAAACCAAGAGAGAGTGTCTTGTTCATGTCACTGGATTGAAGAGTATGCTAATGTTTGTTATAGATATGCTCTGAAGACACAGCCACCAAATCTCTTATCCTTTTACCATATACTTTGTTTTTATATTAAAAAATTTTTAAATCAGCTGAATTTCAGGATTGTATTTCATAGCATTTCATTAAAGAAAAAATTATCAAAAATCAAACAAAAATACCTTACCTAGATATGTCAAAGTAAGTAACACATGAATAATCACTTCCATAACAAACTACCAATTTGTTCCCGCAGACAGTCCCTTTCTGGAGGTCATGACTAACTTTTCCATGTGTTTTCTTTTTGTTTTACAGCATTACTTTGGCTTTCTTTGGAATTAGTTTACTGGTTATAGGAACTACTATGGTTGGGCAGCTCCCAAATAGCAGGTAAAATGTTTTGTTTTGTTTCCCATTCATGACTAAGTAGGACTTACTCTTTGTTACAAGATATCTATCTCTATATCTCTATATATCTACATATCATATGTGATTATTTTTGCAAACATTGCGATAGCAACTCATTTAAATCTTCCTATTTCTTTAATATTTTTTAAAAATTAATCTTTTTTAAACATTTATTAATATTTATTTTTTAGAAAAGTTAACATGGTTACATAATTCATGCTCTTACTTTCCCCTTCACACCCCCCCAGTTTCCCCCACCCATGGCTAAAAATTAATCTTTTTAATCAGCAAAAAATGCGTTTTCTTCCTCTCTCCCCCATCAGTTAACAAAGAAAGAAAAATAAAACCCTTCTTACTAACAAACAAGTATAGCCAACAAAACAAATTTCCACATTTGCTACATCCCAAAACCTGTCTCTTTCTTCATTCTCAGTCCTTTACATTTCTATAAGAGAAATAACATGTTTCATCATTTTAGTTCTCTGGAATTCTTTTTGGTCATGACATCAGAATTTCTAAAATTTTTCAAAGTTATTTGTCAGCACATTGTTGACACTGTATAAATTGTTCTGATTCTGCTCATTTCACTCTGCATCCATTCCTATAAGTCTTTACAAGCTTTCTCTGAAGCTGTTTCCTTCATTATTTCTTATAACACCATAGTAAGCTAGGAATCCTAGATGTGTGTGTGTGTGTGTGGGTGTGTGTGTGTACACTGCAGATGTATATGTATATATTTGTGTATATATGTATATGTATGTGTGTATAAATAAAAATGTGTTTATATTTATGCACACAAAAACTGTAACTTGTTCAGCTGTTCCTTAATTACAACCTCTTAGTATCCAGTTCTTTGCCTTAGCAAAAGAAGTAAACCATAAATATTTTTGCAAATCCTTATTTAGAATATGTTTTGTTTAGGACTACTCCCCTCATAATTTTTTCTCTGTTTCCCCTTTCCTGTTATTTCTATATGTCTATATGTCTATATTCTTCCCTTCTTTGATTTGTTCAGATGTGAGTTACGTTCAAGTGTCTGTTGCTTCCCTTGCCCTTTCCTCCTTGTTTTTTAGCCTTCTACAATTGTATGTATTTTCATACCCCAATTACATGAAATAATTTCCTCCAGACTCTCTTCCCCTAGAATATATTCATTCTCCTTCCCTTCCTTTTCCATTCTTCTATTAAGAGTATCAAGATGTAACAGACTACTCTTAGGCCTTCTATCTAATTAGACCCTGTCTATGAGGACTGATCCTGTTAAGGTGCAAAGGAGAGACACAAGTATAATCTTTCTATATTAGACTATAAGCAGTTTATCCTTATTTAGTTCTTTATCCTTCACCTTATATCCTTCACCTTCTTGAATATTGTATTCTCTGTTCCTTTATAGTTATTATCAGTCATGTCCAAATGCTTCATGACTACCTTTTTAATTTTTTGTAGTACTTTGCTATTTCCTTCTTCAGCTCATTTTGCAGATGAGGAAACTGAAGCTAACAGAGTTAAGTGACTTGCCTAGGGTCACACAGGTGGTGTCAGAGGCTATATTTGAATTCACGTCTTTTTGACACCAGGACTGGCACTTCACTGTTTAATCTATTTGTTCCTTTCGAGTACTGGCATTGTGTGTGAGCTTGATTGTCACTCCTTAGTACTTGAATTCTTTCTGTCTGCCTATTGTTTTCTTTGACCCAGAAACTGGATTTTGGCTTTGGTTTTCATTTTGAGTTTCTTTCAGGAGGTGACCAATGAATTTTTATTATTTATACTTTGCCCTCTGGTTATAAAAGAACTGAGCAGTTTTCTTTCATGATTTCTGAAAATGTATAGGCTGGTTTTTTTTTAAATTTTTTTTTTTTTTTTTTTTGTCTTGGGGTTGTGGGTGTGGGATGGCATTTGAATAATCCAGTAATTCTTAAGTTTTCTCTCCTCAGTTTGTTTTCTGGGTCACTTGTCTTTGCTATAAGATAGCTTATGTTTTCCAATATTCTTTCAGTCTCTTGACTTTGTTTTAATATTTCTTGTTATCTCCTTGAGTATTGGCTTATATTTGGTCTATTCTAATTTTCAGGGAATTTGTTGCTGTGGGCAAGGTTTTTTCCACTTGGGCAAAGTTATTAATTTCCTTTCTGATTATTTTTTCCCCATTTTCTCATTTCTTTTCTAATTTTGCCCTCATAATTTCATTTCATTTATGAGAACATTTTAAACCTTTTTTTTAAGACCCTTGCTTCTTTTCTAGGAATTCTAGTTGGGCTTGTGCCAAAGTTGTGTTTTTCTTTTTAGGACCTCTTTCTGCTCTGGTGCTCATCTTCTCTTGGTGCTAAAATTTATCTGGTCTCCTGGGCAGACCCTTCCCCCAGTGCCCAAAGATTTCTCCAAGCCACCCAGCTGCTGCTTGATTCTGAACTTGCTCCTTTCTGGGTACACAAGCTAGGGACTTCAGTAGCTCTCTACCTCAGGATGTCATTCCTAGGTACAGCTTCCTTTCTCAGTCCTCCCTAGATCTGTGACTTGGAACAGTGTAATGAGGGAGTTATTTGGAGACGAATGGAGACAAAACCTACTTCAAGGTTTTGTCCTCAGCGTCCCTATCAATATAGTAGATTTTTATGGTGGGCTTTTTTTATTTTTAAATTTTTTGCTCATTCTTCCAGCCTATGTCCTGGCTTTAGACTTGATGTTAGGGCCAGGCTCTTTCTACTTCTGGAAGCGGTGTCTGGGCTATTTCTGCTTCTGCTTTCTTGGGGTACTGAATGCTGTACTAAAGGCAGTTCAGGCTGGGAACCTGCAAGCTTTTAGTATTCTCAAAATCTTCTGATCCATGGCACAGTTTGGCCCCCTGTTCTGAGCTCTGCTAGTTCCTGACCTGGGTTCAAATCTAGTAGAAGGCCTATGGGCTTGCTTTATTTGGAATTTCAGTAGACTGCCACTGCTTCAGACACTTTCTGCTGGATGAAAAGTTCTGGTGAATGAAGGAAGAGTAAGTTTCTATTTAGAGTGAGATTCTCTCCTTGGTTCTACTCTACTGCGTTCAAACTGGGCTTGAAATGAAAGTGAGGCCCTGTTCTGCTCATGGGATCTTCCAATTGTTACAATTGCTCTTTCCTCCTGAACTTTCTCTTCTCAGACTGTGCAATCTACAGCGCTTGACTGCTCTCATTTCCCTGCAATGCCACCCCTAATCACAGGGTCTCTTCAGTCTTTTCTAGAGCTATCACCTGGGATTGATAGAAAGAGACAGGAGATAAGAGTTGCTAACTCGAACCCTGCCCCTGTGCTCTGCTTAAAATTAGTCTCCCTTCCTTCATACTCTCAATGCTGGATTTTGGACCTCTTTCTGCTCTGGTGCTCATCTTCTCCTGGTGCTAAAATTTATCTGGTCTCCTGGGCAGACCCTTCCCCCAGTGCCCAAGGATTTCTCCAAGCTACTCAGCTGCTGCTTGATTCTGAACTTGCTCCTTTCTGGGTACACAAGCTAGGGGCCTCAGTAGCTCTTTACCTCAGAATGTCATTCCTAGGTACAGGTTCCTTTCTCAGTCCTCTCCTGATCTGTGACTTGGAACAGTATAGTGAGAGGCAGAACTGCCAGTTGGCACTTGTTTTTGAACTGGTGCAAGTTAATTGCTTCCAGAATGGATCTGGAACTTCCTCCTACCCTGGTACATAGACTCTCTCTGTACAAGAATTCATCACATGGTACACCCCTGAACAGATCCTATCTCTCATGCCCATAGACCTCTTTGTCTTTTTCCTCTGGTGATCTGAGCTGGAAAAATGCACCACTGTGATTTTTTTTTCTTAGATTTCTGCATCAGGATTTGGGCTAACTTGTTTTCTGGGTCTTTGTGGAAGAATTTTTTTTTTAAGTGAACTCACTGTACTTTCAGCTATCTTGAATAGAAAACAGTCTGTGTGACTATCTTTTAAAAAAATTCTTTTTTAGAATATTTTTCCACGGTTACATGATTCATGATTCTTTCCTCCTCCCCTTCTTACCCCTCTGAAGCTGACAAGCAGTTCCACTGGGTTATACATGTATTATTGTTCAAAACCTATTTCCATATTATTCATATTTGCAATAGAGTGATCTTTTAACATCAAAACCCTAATCATATCATCATAGAACTATGTGATTGATCATATGTTTTTCTTCTGCATTTCTGCTCCCACAGTTCTTTCTCTGGATGGTGGATAGCATCCTTTCCCATAATTTCCTCTGGATTGTCTTGGGTCTTTGCATTGCTGCTAATAGAAAAGTCTATTATATTCTATTGTGCCATAATATATCAGTTTCTGTGTACAATGTTCTCCTGGTTCTGCTCCTTTTGTTCTGTATCAATTCCTGGAGGTTTTTCCAGTTCACATGGAATTCCTCTGGTTCATTATTCCTCTCAGCTCTGTGTGACTATCTTAATGTTTCTTTTATTAACGTTCACCACCCATTTTCTAATATTCTTGGGTATACAATGAGTGCCACAGAATTAGAGGAAGAGCTAAAGTTTACTGCTTTGAAAAAAATCATTCTGCAATTTAAAATTAGGACAACAATTAAAAAGAGGATAATAAAATCTAGTGTACCTAATTTTCAGAATTGATATGGGCAATATTCAGTAATGTTCAGCACTTTGCAAACCTGAAAGCCTCATGTAAATAACCTTTGTCTATTGTATATAATCTAAATAACACTACTGCCAACTTGTATCCTACACTTAAAATGAATTTCACATTTAGTTATTTTCTTCCTACAGTATGAAAAACTGGCTAAGTGAACTGGTCCATCTGACTTGCTGCAGAATCTGTGTCCGAGCTCTTTCTGGTACTATTCATTACCATAACAGGTGAGTATACGAGAATTTCATATCAGATCTTCTAGTCCATGAACTTGGTTTTTAAAATATGTTAACACTTTTATTTTAGTAATTGCTTTCTTTTTTAATCCTCTGTATTTTGCTTTATTCATTTAAGAACATTATTCTGAGAAACAGGTATCTAGTAATCACCAAAAGAGGTCAATGACAAAAAAATGATACTCTAGATGAATGTTGGGTTTTGGTCTTTGAGTTTTAAAAAAGTGTGTAGAAAGGAATATAATGGAATGTTAATATTCTTCTATAGAGTAACATACATAATGATATAATTGGGGTGGACTTTATGGAATACATTTGTTAATGGGTCTTGGCTCATTTAAACATTAATGGGTCCGATGAAAGTTTTAAAATGAGAGTCAGTATGAACCATGGCATGTAGAAAAAGTATAATACTAAGACTTTGGATAACTGGATTTCAGACGTGCCTCTCTTATATGACCTTGGGAAAACCAGTTAATCAGTAAACATTTTTTAAGCACCAACTGTATGTCAGGCACTGTGTTAAGCATTGATGATACAAAGGAAGGCAAAAGACAGTTCGTGCCCTTGAAGAGGTCACAATCTAAAATGACTTAAGCTCTCTGTGTGGTTGGTTGGGACTAGATGGTTTTCAAAAGTTGATTCCAATTAGAATTTTATGAGTAAAAAATCCCCTAAATTGCTCTTTTGTGTCTTTATCTCAGTGAAAGGGATTTGGTTTTTTGAGTTCTCTATACAGTCAATTTTTGTTGTTTTTTTTGTTTGCATTGAAGTTCATTATTCAGCCCCAAGTCAAGATTTTTTTCTGTAGATGGACAAACTTTGGCTTTTATTTGCTTTCAAATTAATCTCACTTCCTGTACAACCTCTTTTAGCATTTAAGCCTGAACATTTGAACCTACTGTTTAAACAATAGGATTTGAATTTGGAGAAAATGCTCTGGGAGAGATAGCATCTGAGAAGACCCTTATCCAAGAAGGGTCATAAATTCCAATAGAAATTCAGACTCTTTGTCCTCATGATTGCTATCTAGTAAATTGTAATAATGCCCTGTGGTGTCATGTCATTCTCTTTGCCATGGTGCTTCCTTCTCACCTTGGCCTCTTAGGATCTTGAGTTTCCTTCATATCTCAGCATGTGCTACTTCCTATTAGAAGGTTTTCTGATTCCTTGCTGCTGCTATACCTTTCTCCTTAACATGCATGGCCTTATATTTATTTTATGTATGCTTAATTATATATATGATGTATCTCTCATTTGAATGGAAGATTTTTGAGGACAGGGACTCTTCTATTTTTGTCTTAGAGTTCTGACACATATTGTAGGTGCTTAAAACTCTGTCAGGACATTCCAAGGTAGGCAGTGCTTGGCAAAATGCCTTTGGCTTTATTCAAATGGAATGTAGATCATCTTTCTTCTTAAGTTTTCATTAGACTGATCTGATACCTCTCTCTTAGAAGACTGATAGTGATTTTTTTTTTTTTGGGTAATTGCAGGCAGTACCGACCCCAGAAAGGAGGTATTTGTGTTGCTAATCATACTTCTCCAATAGACGTTCTGATCTTGACGACTGATGGATGCTATGCCATGGTAAGAGCAACCAGTGCTGTCATATTACTGATGTGTTTTGTGAATGGTCCAGATACATTGTTTTTGACTCATTAGAATGATAATTTTTGAGTTATGGTTTCCAGGTATGAATATTGATTCAGAACACATAGAGGCTTTGTATGAGCCTTTGCCATCAGGCAAAATTATATTTAAATTATCCTTAACCTCTTAATTAAGTTTTTTTTTAAATCCTTAACTTGGTGTATTGTCTCATAGGTGGAAGAGTGGTAAGGGTAGGCAATGGGGGTCAAGTGACTTGCCCAGGGTCACATAGCTGGGAAGTGGCTGAGGCCGGGTTTGAACCTAGGACCTCCCATCTCTAGGCCTGACTCTCACTCCACTGAGCTACCCAGCTGCCCTAACCTCTTAATTAAAAAACAAAACAAAACAAAACTATACCCCTTCCTTTGGTGATATCTACCAGTTTAGTCAGATTCTTTTGTAGAACTAACCTGTGGCTGAGTGCTGGCATTGGAGTCAAGAAGACATTGACCTTGAGCAAGCCAATTAATTTAACCTCTGAACCTCAGTTTCCCTGTTTGTAAAATGAGGGGACTGGACTTCATCTATAAGGTTCCTGGTGGTCCTAAATATATCAGCAATTCATGATAGATACTTCTTTATTTAGAGAAGTAGAGAATAATTGCCTCTTTATGGTCTAGATATTGATTTGTATGCCTCACTTACGTAGATAGTTTAAATAATCAGAGTTCCCTTAATTAGATTTTTGTCATTTATGGTATAACAAAATGTATGAAATCTGTGGATTTTTTTTTTCCTATTCTTTGTAGTGGCAGGGAGCACAAAGCCAATCCTAAAACCAGTCCTTTGTTAGTTCAGTTCCAGTATTAGAACAAAATGAGGGAGCAATTAGGGGGCTTAGTATATTGAGAGCCAGGCCTAGAGATGGGAGGACCTAGGTTCAAATCTGTCCTCAGACATTTCCTAGCTCTGTGACCATGGACAAGTCCCTTAACCCCCATTGCCTAGCTTTTACCACTCTTCTGCCTGGGAACCAGTACACAATATTGACTCTCAGATGGAAGATAAGGGTTAAAAAAAGAGAACAGGATGAGATACTCACAGGTTAATAAAAACATGAAAGTGGACTCAACCTGGATATTGAAGTAGTTCTCTGCACTCAGACTCCCCTGGCCTCCTCCTTAGGAGGAGAGTCTGGCCAGAAGGGCAGGTTGTAGGGACTGCTCCTTGGCTGGATCTTTTAAGCCTTTGGGTGACAGGCAGGTCAGTGTTAGTATGGTGAGAGGCAACCAGTAGGTTATACCAGCAAAGAGGAGGGCCTTTGTTTTTTTTTTTTTTTGGTTCCCAGTGCCAATCATGATCCAGGACAATTTCCTGGCCTTCTAGGGTTGGGGCCATTAGTCTCACCTGCTGGAAAGGAGGAACCACAGTGGTTCAGTATTTTTTGCTGTTTGTTAAAAAAAGGTAATGGAGAAACACAGATCTTTGTAGTATTGATAATAGAAGGACTATGCCTCTCCCAGCCTGACAGGCTCTACTGGACTAAGCCTGCCAGGCCGTCTCCTTTTAACAGTTGCCCAAGCAAGTAATCAATGAGGAGTTGTGTGTGTTATCAGCTTCTCTAGTTCCTTAGCCTGGGGTTGGTTTGGTTGTTGATGGGGGCTAATACTATTACGCTGGTTGGATAATGCTATGGGTCTGACTGCATGAATAAATTTCCCGTCCTAATGGCTTTGGATGTTTCACCAATCAGGAAGGCACTCGAAACATTGACTTGAACTTAAACAAAGTTCAACAAAGGGTTAAGAACAAGGGAAAGGGAAGAGGTTTGGGGGTGCTATTGCTAACTAATTCAAGAAGATGATCAGAAACTATAGACATTGCTGGATCAAATATAGGCTGGAGATTCTTCACCCTCTCGCTAACTCTGACTTGACTTGGCCAGAGCCAAGCCAAAGAATAGGGAAGGTTATTGATGTTTCCTTGATGTCAGTAATACTGTTCTCTCACAGCTCTATTGTTTGTAGGTATGATAGTTTCCTAAATCTCTCAACAAGGATGCTAGATTGCAGGTATGGGCCTACCCACACTCCCAGATCCACCCTCCACCCAGCAATACTCAAATTTGACTTCCCTTTATGCTGCGCATCATGGGTATTTATAGAGGTGTCCTCCATCTTGTCCCAGAAGTTCCTTATAACATATTTGGTTTACTCAGTAGAGTAAAAATTAAAGATTCTCTTTTAATGAAGCACTATTGGCTAGAGTATGATGTGCAGTTGGGCGGGTGATGTGTAAGCATTTTTCATAAAAGTGATAGAAATGGATAAAATGAGGTGGAACTGGAGTTGACCAGGACAGGAGACTGGATTGTATAACGGGAAAAAAGCCTTCTTATTCTCTCCAGTATTCTTACAAAGATGATTTGTAGCTGGGGTCTGTAGTATGCCATAATCTCAGAATTCATTAGTGGCCAGAATGATAGTATTGAAAAGCCATTGGCAACCACTATGATGTTGGAAGAGCACGATGCCCAAGAACCTGTATGGTGGAGCTGAGATTTCTGTTTTGGCCAGGTCAGTGCTCATTCCTTTGGACAAGCTGCTTACTCAGGTATGACAGTAGTCATCCTGAAGGTTTTTGCAACACTTAATAAATTCTTTCAAAGATCATGCCCAGGTATGTCAGTAGTCATCCTGAAGGCTTTTGCAACACTTAATAAGTTCTTTCAAAGATCATGCTTTACCTACTTATGGATGTTGTTCAGACCATGCCAGTATGGCAATCACAGCTGGCCATTTAGTTAAGGGAACTCCCAGTTTTAGACTCAGATCAATCAAGGAGGAAAATGGCCGGATGGAATTCTCAATTCAAGATACTTGGACGATAGAAGCATGGCAGTGGCAGAAAAAATGTGATAAATTCAGAGCTTTATCAGCCCATTTGGCTTATCTACCCTTACATGTTGTAAAAGTTTGATTCTATTCTCTTTGGATCTGGCCTGGGGGAGGTGTGTATATCTGTATATGTTTTTTGTTTAAATATTGTATTTTCCCCGGTGGTAGGTGAGCTCTTTCAGGGTAGGTACTCTATTTCCATTGTTTGTATTTCCCGTTTCCAGCCCTTAGTAGGCAAAGTTATATATGACCCTCTGAATAATGTAAAGACATATGATGGGTATGAGTAGGCTATCTTCCTCCAGTGCCTGAGTTCTTCTCATTTTGAAACATCTAAATATTTCTGTGGGCTTCTTATCCTAGCATCTCTCTCAACCATTATTAGAGAGATATTCTTACCCTTCTCTTTCCATTAGTAAGTTCTTCCCAGGGCCCACATTTTATGGAAGGACTCTGATCAGCCACCCTTCCAGTTCTCATTCTGACTTGCAGACTTCTTCAGAACCACAAAAACCTGTCATACTCTATATCCTCCTTTGTCTCCTGTCCCCCATGCCTGGAATCCTGTCTACTGCTTTCTCCAATTTGATTTGTGTTAATTGAAATTCTATCTTCTGCAGGGTACCTTTCCTAACCTCTTTTAATTCTAATGATTATCCTCTCTTATTTCCTATTCATCCACCATATGGCCTATTTATAAGTTATTTTTCCTTATTGTCTTCCTATTAGATTGTCAACTCCTTGAAAATGAGGACTGTCTTTTACCTATTTCTGTATCCCCAGCATTTAGCCTAGTAGATAGTAGGCAATAATTAAATTTTCAATTAATTATTAATTAATTTTCTGAATTTTAATTAATCAACAATTAATTAGTTAATTAGTAATTAAAACATTAATAAATATTTGATCATCTAGAAAGAATACGGGACCTGGAGTCAGGAAAACTCCTCTTCCTACTTCATATCTGGCCTTAGATGCTTACTAGCTGTGTAACCCTGGGAAAGTCACTTTCTCCTATTTGTCTCAGTTCCTCATCTATAAAGTGAACTAGAGAAGGAAGTGGCAAACTACTGTAGTATCTTTGCCAAGAAAATCCCCCAAAGGGGTCTTGAAGAATCAGACATGACTGGAAAATAACAAAACAACCATTTCACTGTCTGGTTAACTGTGTAAATGCTTCTATCCATCCACTGCATGAAGTGGATCTTGTCCCTGTGGACGAGGTAGAAAAACATCATCTTTGAATGTTAGCACTTAGAGGATTCTTACTTGATAACTATATGCACCAAGTAGTTTTCAAATATATATTCTATTTCAATGCTTTTTGTTTTTGCATCACATTTATTTCCAGATGTATCTTCTTTTATGCTACCTCCAACAAGTCTTCTCTTGTAGCAGATTTTTAAAGGAAAAAAAGTCCCTACTCATGTTAAGAAGTGTTATCATTTACTGTATCTGCCAGTCTTCTACCATATTCCACACTTAAGTCTTCTCAAACCCTCACTCCAACTATGTGATGAAGCAAAGAGAGATAACTTTTCTCAACTCTTTTCCCAGACCAAGCTTGGTCATTACAAAAATACAATGTTAAATTTCATTTTATTCTTTTTCCATACATTGTTGTACTCATTTGTCTATGTCATTTTGCTGGTTCTGTTTACTCCACTCGGCTTCATCCCAGGTTCATGTCCTTGAGGTCTTCCCTTGTTTCTCGGAGTTCCTTATAGTACAGCAGTATCCCATTATAGTAATGTACCAGAATTTGTTTTTTACCAGTCCCCAGTTGATGATGGTACTTTGTTTCTAGATCTTTGCTACCACAGCACTTGCTACTCTGAATATTTTGGTATAATTGTAACTATTCTTTCATTGACTTCCTTGAGATATGTGCCTAGCATCTGGATCAATAACTATGAATAGTTGCATTCCTTTTTTTGTCGTTGTTAAGTATAATTCCAAAATGCTATCTGTATTGGTTAAATTGATTCATAGCTCCTCTCACTTTGCCTGTTTTCCCATAACACATTTTTAGTAAAATATTAAATAACAGAGGTGATAATGGGCATCTTTGGTTCACTCCTAATCTTATTGAGAAGGCTTCTAACTTATCCCCATTGCAGATGATACTTGCTGGTGGTTTTAAATAAATACTACTTATTATTTTAAGGAAAGGCCCTTTTATTCCTATACTTTCTACTGTTTTCAGTAGGGAAGGATGTTGTACTTTGTCAAAGGCATTTTCTGCATCTATTGAGATATGTGATTTTTGTTAGTTTGGTTATTGATACAGTCAATTATACAGATGGTTTTCTAAATATCAAATCATTCCTAGTATAAATCCTACCTGGTAATAGTGAATAATCCTTGTGATAACTTACTATACTCTCTTTGCTAGCATTTTAAGATTTTTGCATCTATATTCATGAAGGAGATTTTTAATCTGTTTTTAGTCTGCCTGTCTTAGGTATCAATACCATATTTGTGTCTCAAAAAGAATTTGGTAAGATTCTTTGCTTATTTTGTCAAATAGTTTGTATAGTATTGGAATTAATTGTTCTTTATATGTTTGATAGAATTCACTTGTGAATCCATCTTGCCTGGGGATTTTTTCCTAGAGGGTTCGTTGATGGCTTGTTTAATTTCTTTTTCTGGGATTATTTAAGTATTCCATTTCCTCTTTTGTTAATCTAGGCAATATATATTTTTGTAAATATTCATCCATTTCACCTAGATTGACATATAATTAGGCAAAATAGATCCTAATAACTACCTTAATTTCCTCTGCATTAGAGGTATTATTCCTCTTTTCATTTTTGATACTGGTAATTTGATTCTCTTCTTTCTTTTTTAATGAAATTAACTAATACTTTATTTTATTTGTTTTTTCAAAGAACCAATTCCTAGTCTTATTTATTAGCTTAATAGTTCTTTTACTTTCAATTTGATTAATTTCTCCTTTGATTTTTAGGATTTCCAATTTTGTCTTTATCTGGGGATTTTTAATTTGTTCTTTTTCTAGTTTTTTTAGTTGTATGCCCAATTCATTGATCTTCTCTTTCTCTATTTTATTGATATAGGCATTCAGGAGAATAAATTTTCCCCTGAGTACCACTTTGGGCTCTATCTCAGAAATTTTGATATGTTGTCTCCTCATTGTCGTTCTCTTCAATGAAATCAATAATTATTTCTATGATTTGTTCTTTAAACCACTAGTTTTTAAGAATTAGATTATTTAGTTTCCTATTAATTTTTAATTTGCCTCTCCAAGAACCCTTATTAATTATAATTTTATCATATTATGATCTTAAAATTTGAAATTATTATTTCTGTTTTTCTGCATTTGTTTGCAATGTTTTTATGCCCTACTACATAATCAATCTTTGTATGGGCTGCTGAAAAGAAGGTATATTCCTTTTTATCTCTATTCAGTTTTCTCCAGATATCTATTAACTCTAATTTTTCTAAAATTTCATTCACTTCCCTTATTTCTTTCTTATTTACTTTTTGGTTCAATTTATCTAGGTCTAATATGGGAAGATTGAAGTCCCCCACTACTATAGTTTTATTATGTATTTCCTCCTTAAGCTCCTTTAATTTCTTCTTTAAAAATCTGGATGCTATACCATTTGGTACATATATGTTTAATATTGAGATTATGTCATTGTTTATAGTATCTTTTAGCAAAATGTAATTTCCTTCCTCATCTATTTTAATCAGATCTATTTTTGCTTTAGATATCATGCCTCTTTTTACTTTTTTACTTTAGATGATGCATAATAAATTCTCCCCCAGACTTTTACCCTTAGTCTGTGTGTATCACCCTGCCTCAAATGTGTTTCTTGTAAACAACATATAGTAAGATTCTGGTTTTTATTCCACTCCCTATCCACTTCCATTTTATGAGTGAGTTTATCCTATTCACATTCACTGTTATGATCACTGTATTTTACCCTCCATCTTATTTTCCCCTTTTGATCCTGCTATTTTTCCTTTTACTCTGTTCCTTGTCACCAGTGTTTTTCTTTTCATCACCCCCCTCCTGCTTATCACCCCCCCTCTTTCCTTGTCTTATTCCCCTTCTACATCTCTGTAGGGTAAGATATAGTTCTATACCCCAGTGAGTATAGTTGTTGTTCCCTCTCTGAGCCAGTTAAGATGAGAGTAAATTTTAAGCATTGCCTATCACCACCCTCATCCTCCCCTCCACTGTAATAATTTTTCATGCCTATTTATGTTATGTAATTTACCCTATTCCATCTCTCCCTTCCCTTTTCTCTCATTGCAATCCTCTTTTTCACCCCTTGATTTTTTTGCATATCATCTCATCATAATCAGTTTACTTCCCCACTCTCTCTCTAAGTATATTCCTTTTTATCTGTTCTACTACAAAGAATAATGTTTATGAATTACAGATATCCTCTTTCAATGTAGGAATATATACAATTTGACCTTATTGAGTCCCTTAAATTTTCTCTTTCTTATTTACCTTTTTAGGCTTCTCTTAGGTCTCATGTTTGGACTTCAGATTTTTTGTTTAGGTATGGTTTTTGCCTCAGGAATGCTTGCAAATATTTTATTGAATTACCCTCCCCTTTTGCCCCCCCCCCAAGAGAACATACTCAGTTCTGCTGGATAGGTGACTCTAGTTCTAATTTTTAAGAAATTATTTTCCTCCTTCAGTTTTTAAGGTTCCTTTTTCATTTGGCTCATTCCTTCCTGCATTGCTTTCATTTCTCTTCCCCTTTTTTCTCTGCCTCTTTTAATTGCTTTTTGAAATGCTCTTTGAGCTCTTCCAGAATCTGTGTCCAATTCATATTTTTCTTTTGGACTTTGCATGTCTGTGCCTTACTCTTTGTCTCCATAAAATTTCTCTATAGTTAGATACTTTTTTTTTTTTTTTTTTGCTATCTGCTCATTTTTCCACCTTTTTATAGGTTGGCTCTGTTCTCTGGGAGGTTAGGGTATTTTCTTAAGCTTCAGTCCTTCCTTGATGCTACCCTTAGCTTTATTTCTGGGTTTCTGCCAGTTTCAGTTCTTACCAAGATAGTATGATGGCCTAAGGGCTGGGATCTCTAAGAACCACCTCCCACTGCTGATTCAGTTAACTCTCAGACTGCTGATGGCTGAAATTCTCACCTCAGGCTTGGATGAACCTTTTGGTCCCACTGTGGGTTTGATCAGATCAGGTACTGCTCAAATTCTAGCCTCAGGATTGAGCGAAGCTATTTTTCCACTCTAGGCTTGATTAGGTCAGGCACAGAGCAAACTGCCCTGCCCTTGAGACTTTAGTTTGGTCCACCAACTACCCCAAACTGGGATCTATGTCCTCTCCATAGGCCATAGCTAGGACTCCAGGCCTCATTCTGAGCCCACACAGATCATGCTGTTTCATCACAACTGCCTTAGGCTTGAATTCTAGATCCCACCACAGATTTGCCTGGAACCTCAAGGGGTGGGCATTGACTCGGACCTCTCCCTGCCCGGGTGATGTCTCAGGGTTTGGATGTTGCCATGGGTGTAGGTTCAGAACCTGGCACAGCAGATATCCAGGTGGAGTTATGTGGCTTGCTCTTGGCTTACTCCTCACTTCTTGCTACAGCTTCTTGCTGGCTGTGCTCCCCTCTTACCCCAGTGTCCCAAATGTTCTCTGCCTACCTTTTAGGTTTTTCTCTTCTTAAAAGTTGTTTCACTCTGTCTCCTTGTTGGTTCTTTCACTCCTGCATTCTTTTTGTGGTGTTATTTTAAGATTGGATGGAAGGGATTCTCATCAGCTTTTCTTTTTTACTCTGCCATCTTGGCTCTAGAACCAGACTATATTAGTTTCTTGCCCCCCCCTTTTTTTTGGCAAACTGGAATTATTGAGGGCAGAGGTAGTTCTAAATCAAACCATTCTTACTTAGTACAATGAACTCAAAAAGAATCTGAATTATTAAAAAAAAAAATCTTGATAATCCTCAAAGGACAACATAGGCATGTCAAAAATACACCTAACAATAAAACATAACCAATAAGCCAAGGTTCATGTAAATATAGTTATTCTGAACCCTGAATTGGTTTGACTGGTAAGGCAGTTATAAAAACCATTTAAATATAAACTCCATGAGAGCAGAAACTGTGCCATAATTACTGCTGTTGAATGATTGTTATTAGATAAATTATAGCAGAAGTAGCATAGCTAGAAGAAGAAAGGTGTGTTATTGCAATAACTTAATTGAAAATGTTTCCTTTTTTTTATAGCAGTGGTATCATAGTTTCTGCCCTCACTGTTTTTAAGTAGGAATTGTAGATAAATGTTTCTATTTTTCTTACGCCATGTTCAAAGGCTGAATATTGGGGCAACTTGACTTAAATAAATTTTGTTATATAGAGCTCTGTTTCTTTTTTTTTCCTATTTTTTTCCATTAGATAATTTTTCTAACAGCCATTCCAATACTAAGATAGGCTATAGTCAAAAAAATTGATCTCTATAGGAAAGTGCAGTAGACTTTTAACTATTTACTAAAAGGCTTCTGTGGATATCTCTTGGTATTTTTAATTTGCGCAATTTCATACTTATTATACTTATGGATTGCAGGTTGGACAGGTTCATGGCGGACTCATGGGAATCATTCAGAGGGCTATGGTTAAAGCTTGTCCCCATGTTTGGTTTGAACGTTCAGAAATGAGGGATCGACATCTAGTGACTAAAAGGTAAGAAATGCTCTTAAGGGGGGTAAATAGTATGTAAGAATTAGAACTGAGGTTCTACTTGTTCTTACTTTCTTTCTAAAAGGTAAAATAGATAGATAACCAGTATAGTAGGACTTTGTGTGAGTATATGTACATGTGTGTGTTAGAGAAATTTTTAACCTATTTGCTAGAAAAGTATAAATTTAAGCCAGATTACACACAAGATCAATTTGAGATAATCTCTGAGGGAATACCCTAAGATTAAGAAACAATAGGAAAGGTTTCCATCAGAAGATTGGACTTTCACTGAGACTTGAAGGAAAAAAGAAAGTCATGAGATAGAGACTAGTACGGAGAGAGTTCCAGGCAGGAGGTATAGCCATTGAAAATGCACAGAGGCAGGAGATGGATAGTTTTTTTTGTTTGTTTGTTTTTGTTTTTTTTTGAAGAACAGTAAAAGAAGTCAGTGACCCTGGATCACAGAATCTGTTCAAGAAGTATAAGGTTAACAAGACTCTAAAGGGGAGAAGTTTTTTTGTTTTTTGTTTGTAAACTTTCTCTCTATTGATTAAGTTTTGAAAACCAGGGTCCTGTGTTATTGGAATGATGGTGGCATAACATACTATAGTATTTAAGCCTATTAGCATGATTGTGCTATAGTCTAAATAGCCTAAATGTTGGTCTTCAACAAACATTATTAACTTAGTTAACTGTATCAGTTACACAACTTCCTACTTTTTTTTACTTTTTCATCTTTTCCCCACAATTAATGTTGTGAAAAAGACAAGGGTACCAGCAGCCTAAAAATAGAAACCTTCTTAGGGCATATGGTTGACTTCAAATTTTCCTTTTCAAATGCTACATGTTAAAAAAAAATAGCATTTCCTACAAAATAAGCAGTGAGTCATCATCAAAGTTAAGTGCTAACACTTATAGGGGCATGGACTTGAAGCTGAATCCCAACGAAGACTCTAGTAATCCAGATCAATTTGACATGCTTCCCTCACTTTTCTTTATCTTCTCACAATTTTGTATCTTCCTTCCTTCCTTCCTTCCTTCCTTCCTTCCTTCCTTCCTTCCTTCCTTCCTTCCTTCCATCCATCCATCCATCCATGTAAGTAGCTTCTAATGAGAAAACTCCTTCAGTGCTACAACTTCATGACTTGAAGAATTAGAAGAGGTACCCTCAAGTTCAAGAACCAAATATTATCCTTAGCTCTTCCCTCTCTTACTTGCCGTATACAGTTAGACAGGCAGCAAGATTTATCAAGCACTTAGTCATGTGTCTTGGCACTTCACGAAGATTGCTCTCAAGGTACTTATATTCATATGACAAACTGAGGAGTTTGCATTTTCTCCCTGTGACAGCAAGGAAACACTGGAGATTCTAGAGCAGGCAAGAGGCTCATGGTCAATGAGCATGGAAGAAATATGATTAGATGTGTACTTTAGGAAGATTATTTTGTCCTCTAGTGAGCAAGAAGAGAATAAGAACTAGGAACTCAATTGAATGTGGAAAAATGGTGATACTAATATATTGTTGGTGGAACCATTTTGGAGAGAGCAGTCTGGAACTATGCCAAAAGAACTATAAAATGTGTATACTCATTGACTCAGCAATACCACTTTTGGATCAGTTTCCTAAAGTGATTAGGGAAAAAGGAAATAAACTACATGGAGAATGGCTAAACAAATTGTGGTATATAATTGGGATGGACTATTACTGTGTAGTAAGAAATGATTAGCAGGTTATTTTTTTAAAACATGGAAATATCTGCATGAAATTATAAATAATGAAATGACTTGTACATGCAGCTAGAAAAACTAGAAAAAGAAGAAAAAATTAAAAATCCTTAAACATCAAATTGGAAATCCTAAAAATTGAAAGATATTAATAAAATTAAAAGAAAACTGTTGAACTAATAAGTAAGAAGGAGTAGCTGGTTTCATGAAAAAAGCACACAAATAAAATAGATCAAACAGTGGCTAATTTGATAATAGATAAATATTTTTAAAACATATATTGCCCAGATTTAAGAAATAAAATAACAACCCCATTTCAGAAAAAGTAATCGAACAAGTAATCAATGAAGTCCCTAAGGAAAAAACTCTAGGGCTAGATGGATTCACAAGTGAATTCTACAAAACATTTAAACAAGAAATTAATCCTTATACTATATAAACTATTAGGGAAAATAGCTGAAGAAGGAATTCTGCCAAATTCCTTTTATGATATAAATATGGTAGTGATACCAAAATTAGGAAGAGAAAAGACAAAGAAAACTATAGACCACTATTAGAACTATTAGATAGATAGAACTAGTAGATCTCTCTAGTGAATGTGGATGCAAAATTTTTAAATAAAATATTAGCAAGGAGAATACAGCATTATGTCACAGAGATCATACCCTCTGACCAGGAAAGTTTTATGCCTGTAATATAGAGATGGTCCAATATTAAGAAAACTATCATAATTGAACATATAAATAACACAACCAACCAATAACAGAAACCATGTGATTATCTAATAGATGCAGAAAAAATTGACAAAATATAATATCATTAAGTATTAATTATTAAATACTAAGTATTATTAAAACATTAGAGAATATTTGAATAAATAGAACATTCCTTAAAATGATAAATAATATATGTCTTAGCGTTATCTGTGATGGAGATAAGCTAGAAACCTTACCTCTGGGTGAAACAAAGATGCCCATTATCACTACTACTCTTTGATTTTGTATTAGAAATGATAGCTATAACAATAAGGAATTAAAATAGGCAACGAGGAAATACAGTTGCCACTTTTTGCAGATGATATGATGGTGTAACTTAGAAAATCTTAGAGAACCAACCAAAAAGACAATCAAAACAATTAATAATGTTAGCAGAATTACAGAATGCAAAATACATAAATCACCATTATTTCTTCATACTACCAATAAAGTTCAACAGCAAGAGTATAAAGAGAAATGTCATTTAAAATAACTGTAGACAATATAAAATATCTTGGAATCTGCCTGTCAAGACAAACCCAACAATTTAAGAAACACAACCTCAAAACACTTTTTCACACAAATAAAATCAGATCTAAACAGTTGGAAAAATATTAATTGTTCATAGGGAGGCTGAGCCATTATAAGATAATAATATGAGATAATTACATTAATTTACCTATGTAGTGTGATAGCAATCAAACTACCCAAAAATTATTTCATAGAACTAGAAGAAAATAACAATAAAAGTCACCTGGAAGAACAAAAGGCCAAGAATATCAAGGGAATTAATTAAAAAAAAATATGAAGGAAGATTTGTGCTGGATCTTAAACTGTATTTTAAAGTGGCAACAATCAAAACAATCTGGTACTAACTAAGAAATAGAGTGTTTTATGGAATATATTAGGCACACAACATACAGTAGTAGATGACCATAGTAACTTAAGAGTTTGACAAACCTGAACATCCAAATTTTTGGAATAAGAAGTCATTTGAGAAAAACTGCAGGGAAAATTGGAAAACAATATGGCAGAAACTAGATATATATATATGAACACTTCATACCATATGCCAAGATAAAATAAAAATGGATACATAATTTGGAAAAACAAGTGATATCATAAATTAGAGGGGCATAAAGTAGTTTACCTGTAAGAACTCTGGAAAAGGGAGGAATTTATGATCAAACAAGACATAGAGAACATTGTAAGATATAAAATAGATAATTAAATGAAGAAGATTTTGCTTAAACAAAACCAATGCAACCAAATTTTGTAGCAAGTTTTTATAGCAGCCTCCTTTCTCATAAAAATATATATATAATTCATTCAAATTTATAAAAATATGAGGCATTCCCCAATTGACAAATGATCAAAGAATATGAACAGGCAGTTCTTAGGTGAAGAAATTCAGATTATCTTTAGCCATATGAAAAAATACCCAAATCACTATTACTTCAAGAAATGCAAATTAAAAAACCTCTGAGTTGCCATCTCACATTTATAAGACTGGATAATATGACAAAAAGGGAAAATGACAAATGTTGGGGATGTGAGAAAATTGCAACACTAATATACTGGTGGTAGAACTTTAAACTGATCCAGCCATTCTGGAGAGTAATTTGGAGCCATGCCAAAAGGACAATAACATTTTTTTTATTTGAAAAATTTTATTTAATTAATTTAGAATATTTTCCCATGGTTACATGATTCATGTTCTTTCTCCTCTCCTCCCACTCGCCTCCTGTAGCCAATGAGCAATTCCACTGAGTTTTACATGTGTCATTGATCAAGACCTATTTCCATATTATTAATAGTTGCATTAGAGTCTACATCCCCAATCATATCCCCAACAACCCATGTGATCAGGCAGTTGTTTTTCTAGTCCCACAGTTCTTTCTCTGGATGTGAATAATGTTCTTTCCCTCAGAATTGTCCTTGATCATTGCATTGCTGCTAGTAGAGAAGTCCATTACATTGTTATGATTAAAAATGATGAGGATGAGGGCCGAGATCAAAAGGGAGAATAGTATTTTAATAAAAGCCATGCTGATAGAGATAAACTGACCATGCGCCTGTAAGAAACCTATTCCAACCTCACCCTCAGCCATTTACCTTTCCTCTCTCCGCATGCTCAGGTAGCTAAAGAGGAAGTTCCAAGTCACTTCCCCCTATTTAAAACAGTCCCTCACCTTGAATACGTAATCCAAAACAGGAAACCCATTGGACCACGGGAAATGTAGTTTTAAGGACCCCCACAGGTCCACAGAAGTTTGTCAAACACTATATTGAGGTTCAATCCTTCCAAATAGAACCCCAGGTGATTTTAACTAACACAACATTCAATTTTTACCAAAGTGTATCAGTCTCTGTGTATAAAGTGTATAAAGTTCTCCTCGTTCTGCTCCTTTCACTCTGCATCACTTTTCTGGAGGTCATTTCAGTTCACTTGGAATTCCTGGAGGTCGTTCCAGTTCACATGGAATTCCTCCAGTTCATTATTCCTTTCAGCACAATAGTATTCTATCACCAACAGATACCACAATTTGTTCAGCCATTCTCCAATCGAAGGGCATCCCCTCATTTTCCAATTTTTTGCCACCACGGAGTGCGGCTATAAATATTTTTGTACAAGTCTTTTTCCTTATTATCTCTTTGGGGTACAAACCCAGCAGTGGTATGGCTGGATCAAAGGGCAGGCAGTCTTTTAGTGTCCTTTGGGCATAATTCCAAATTGCCATACAGAATGGTTGGATCAATTCACAACTCCACCAACAGTGCATTAATGTCCCAATTTAGGACAATAAAATTCTGTATATCCTTTGACCCAGTAATACTGTTATTAGAATATGTCTGTATCTCAAAAAGATCAAACATAAGGGGACAGGACCTACATGTACAAAAATATTTATAGCAACTTTTTGTGGTAGCAAATAATTGGACACTGAAGGGATATCCATCAACTGGGGAATGATTGAACAAGTCACGATTGTAATGGAATACTCTTGTGCTATAAGAAATGAAGAGAATGACTAACACTAAAAAACCTAGAAAGACTTAATATGGAGTGATGAGATGTGAAGTGAGGAGAACTAGGAGAATAGCTTATATAGTAACAGCAGTAAAGTATGATGATCAGTTGTGAATGACTTAACTGTTAGCAGTGCAAGGGTCCAGGACAACTCCAAGGACTCATCATGAAAAAGACTATCCACTCTATAAAAGAAACTGATGGAATCTGAATGCAGATTTAAACATATCTCTTCACTTTATTGCCTTCATGAATTTTTCTCTAGTATAAGGGGATATGTACCTTCTTTCACAACATGATGAACATGGAAACATGTATTACATGATAACACATATCCAACCTGTATCACATTGCCTGCTATTTCAGGGGCAAGAACATAGATCACAAAATGTGAGAAAATGATTATTAAAAGTGTATCTACGGGGCAGCGGGGTAGCTCAGTGGAGTGAGAGTCAGGCCTAGAGACAGGAGATCCTAGGTTCAAACCCGGCCTCAGCCACTTCCCAGCTGTGTGACCCTGGGCAAGTCACTTGACCCCCATTGCCCACCCTTACCACTCTTCCACCTATGAGACAATACACCGAAGTACAAGGGTTTAAAAAAAAAAGTGTATCTACAAGCAATCTGAAAAATATATAAAATAAAAAATGAAAAAAGATAAAAAATAAAGATAGGGGAAAAAGTATAAAATGAATGAAACCAAGAGAACATATGCAGCAACAGCAATATTGTTTAAAGAATAACTAAATGTCCACCTCCAAAGAAACGTTTGATGAGAAGTATGCATGACATAGTTTTATATACACATGTATATTATTTTGTCAAATGCTAGCTGGTGAGGGAAGGAGGGAAACACCTTGGAATTTTAATGTAATAAGCAAACAAAAAAAGAATAGTCCAGATAAGAATTAATGGTGGCCATATAAAAGAGAGATGAAAGGTATAGAAATATTTGTAATAACTTTTTTTAATAATGGCAAAAATCAGTTGTGGAATGGATGAACAAATGTTGGCACATGAATGTAATGAGATTTTATTGTGCTGTAAGACAAGACAAAAGAAGTGAAAACTCGGAGAAAGCTAGGAAGACTGATATAAGGGAATTTAATAGGATCTGAATAACTGATATAATAACAACTCTGCAAATGTATAAGCCAGTGGAATTATTCGTCAGCTCCGGGAGGGGGAGGGAAGAGAAGAGGAAGACAACATGAATCATGTAACCATGGAAAAATATTCTAAATAAATAAATAAAATTTAAAAAATAGCTATTATGTAAAGAACTCTGATCAGTGTCATCACCAGTGATGAAGCATATTCCCTACTCCTGAGAGGGTTGTGATGGTTTCAGAATAAGTTATGCATTTTTGCACATGACCAATGCAAGGTTTTTTGTTGTTTTTGCTTAACAATGCATAGTTGTCCTAAGTATTTTTACTTGTTTTTATTCTAGTTGTGTTGGAAGAGATAGTAGGGCAAGTTAAGGATATATAGAGAGGTGGCCAGGAAATTATAAGGATAAAAAACAATAAAGGCTGAGATAAATATAAAAATTAGTATTTTAATTAAAGCCATGCTGATAGATAAAGTTATTAGACCACGAGCTTGTAAGAATTCAAAACTGCCGCCCCAGCCATTATTGTTACCTCTCTTCCTGAGTCTGCTGGCCAAGAGCGCCACTCCCTCTTAACCCAGGAGATTTAAACTGACCTCTACGTGGGGACGTAGGTGTCCCCACGCCCAAAGAACCGGATCCAGAAACCCATTGGACCACAGGAAATGTAGTTTGATAATTTCCACGTGTCCATAGAAAATACATATATATACTTAATTATGGCATCTCCCAAATTTCATTCTTACAATTCCCCCTGAGGGCCAGCAAAAAAAAGGTTAGCCCTTTTTCTTCGCTGGACCTGTAAAAATAGACAACTTCTAAAATTTAGGAATTTGGGGGGGTAAAAGAAATAGATGAACGAATGGGTAAAATTAGCCTCATTGACAAAAACCAATTTGGGGGCAGTCCCCTATTGGTATAACAGTGTACAATTAAAACAATATATACAACTCAATTTCAACTCCCCATAGTTCAATCAACTGCACCCCAAAGTTCAAAATTTGGTCTTCATGGTACAGTGAAGGCTTTTCAGACATCTTCATGGTGTCTTCACCAAACAGTTTCATCGTCTGGATTTTGGGGAGATGGCAAGATCCTTATCCTGAAATTATTCTCAAAAGAATTTAAACTTTACATTATAGATTACAAAACATACATTTTCTTCTAAGATTTATACAATTCCCCGTGAAATTACTCCTAAAAGAGTTAAATATACATATATTTTGACATTATCGAATTTAAAAAAAACTTAACAGATATCCCCCTGAGGTAAATCTTAAACACACCTTTTTTTCTTAAAAAGGGTACCTCAGGTCAGCTAAGGATGAGTGGCTGAGTCCTGGGGGTTATATGAAATCAATTGGCAAAATACAAAGAATAAAATTCAAGAAAAAAAGAAGAAAAAATTAACTTGTGCAAAAAATCTGGGGAAAATAAACTTAGACCTTTGAATGAAGGTCTAATTAAAGTGAATTCAGCAGATTGCAATTACCCATTCAGGGCCAGAACTTAAGGAAAATGTCTCTCTCTGATCTGGCTTATCATCAGCTTTTCAGGGAACTGAGCCAAATAAATAACCAATCTTAGGTGCTTTCTAGGAATCTAAGTTGAGGGGACCCACGTCCTCTAAAGTTTTAGAAAAGACTGGGACTCCAGGACTCAAACCCCAATTTCCAAGCCCTAAAGTATTGGCGTAGAACTCCTGCAATTTATGCAGATCTTAGTCAAGTCTCTGATCATGTGCTTTCTTTAGCACTATTAACAGCTCTCATGTTCCCTTTTCGTAGAATCAAACAGAAAGGCATTTAATCACAGTCCTATAGGCTCAGGTATTTGCTGTAGAATCAGAAAAAGGATAAATGATTATATATGTACTTCCAATACAAGATGAGAAAAGGGAAAAATCAATTGCTCTCATTAGAAAAATGTTTTAAAAATCAAAAAAATATATATAGCTTAGAACTAGAAGGGTTATGTTGCCCAAAAATGAGGTTTTCTGTGAGAGAAAGTGGGTTTTACAAAATAGCAGATTCACAATGCACATCCAAATAGAGTACCATTATTTCCAATAGCACATTTTAAAACAATAAACAATGATGTTTAAAATTATATACTTGTTACAACTTGTAACCCTTGGCTAAGAATTTCTCAACAAACCCTGTTATTGCTTCCATAGCAAAATCTGATATTTTAAAAAAAAGAAACCTTCTGTTATAATCATCCTCAGATAAGAATATACAGTAGCTCCTTGGCTTCCTGTTTTAAAAAAAATCCTGGGTAGGAAATGCTTCTACCCATTTAAGGCAATAATTTCTCTTATAATAAAATATATAAAAGCTTTATCCTTTAAGACAACAATTCTTAAGGATTTAAAGTAAAAGTTAAAAGATCTCTTTTAAAATTACAAGGTAATATTCAAAGCATGGAAACTTCAAGGTTCTTTACCAAGACAGAATAAAATTTAAAAGACATGTGCTCTATAAATCCAGTATACATAAGGCAAGTTACAACATTAAAAATGTGTAGGAAATATAATGTGAGTATTAGAGTAACAAGCTGGTCAAAACCTCTTACCAGTTCTAATAGATTTTTCTCATTATTTGGGAGTTACAATAAAATCATCAACAGAATTAATCTAGCAGCCACAAACTTCATTAACTTAAAATGATTCAGTGCAACAGAAAAATCAACGAAATAAGCAAGATTAATTTACAAAACACTAATTAGCAAAATACAGTAAGATACAAATCTCTTTAAAACAGAAATAAAACACATTCAGTTCCAAGGTTTTAAAAGTTCACCCTTTGTTCAATTTAAGTTTCTTTTGATTGAGTTCTGCTGAGTTTAAGGAGTTTTTTAAAGTTCAAAGTTCTGAGCAGGTATGGGGGTGAATAGGCCATGCGGCCCAATTAAGGGTAAACGCTAGGTCCACGTGGTGTCGGGTCATGGGCTCAGGGCTAGAGAAAAGCTTAGGTCAGTTTTGTAGAAAATACCCACGTGTAGAGCTTGTGGGGGTGGGAGTTGCCTAAATTAGGTCTTTAGAGAAACACATGGAGGACTACAATGCAGGCCATTACCAAGGGAGGGTAGAGGAAATATATTACCCAAGCCTAAGCAGTAGAGGCAGAAGTCTCCGAAAAGAGCAGGTCATCGCTGTTGGGGCTCGGGGTTCTAGGACTTAGCAGCACTAGCAGCACCAGCGGCAGGATCGGAGATGTGGTCTGGGATGCTTGCAGGCTTGTGGCACGGCAGGAATGGAGATCAGGTCTGGAGTCAGGAGATCTGCGGCAGAGGCACACTGGCTGGGCTTCAGCATTTTGGTTTTAAAGCCAAAAGCCAGAATCAGCTGCCCTGACCTCCCAAGTTGGTTTGGGCTGGACTGGCTGGCTGAGTCCTGCCTGAGGCAAAAACGTGCTGTTGCTTTTAGCAAAAGCATGGCAAGGAAAGCCACTTTCCTTTTTAAAAAAAGTGCTCAAAAGAACTGAGCCAGATGGCCAAAAAACAGGCATGGCTATCGTTAGGCTATCTGGAAGATTGAAAGTTCGAATTTCGACCGTGTGGTTGCCAAAATTATAAAGATAAAAATAATAAAGGCTGATATAATAATATATATTAGTATTTTAATTAAAGCCATGCTAATAGATAAAGTTATTAGACCACATGCTTGTAAGAATTCAAAACTGCCGCCCCAGCCATTATTGTTACCTCTCTTCCTGAGTCTGCTGGCCAAGAGCGCCACTCCCTCTTAACCCAGGAGATTTAAACTGACCTCTGCGTGGGGCCGCAGGCGTCCCCACGCCCAAAGAACCGGAACCAGAAACCCGTTGGACCACGGGAAATGTAGTTTGATAAATTCCACGTGTCCATAGAAAATACATATATATACTTAATTATGGCATCTCCCAAATTTCATTCTTACAGAAGGGATTTTGATCTAGGGAATCAGAGAGACATTGAGATCTGATTTCATCTGTTGGACTATAACTGATTTACTTGCTCTTTTTTTTTTTTTTTTTTTAAACCCTTACCTTTTTTGTCTTGGAATTGGTTCCAAGGCAGAAGAGCAAAAAAAAATCTAGGCAATGGGATTTAAGTGCCCAGGGTCACACAGCTAGGAAGTGTCTGAGATCAGATTTGAACCCAGGACCTCCCATCTCTGGACCTGGCTCTCAATCCACCGATCCACCTAGCTGTCCCTACATGCTCTTTCTAAAAGAAAGAAGGGAACATTATTAAATGCCTACCATGTACAAGGCTTTATGATTATTTTGATTTCTTTTTATGGTTATTGATTCTCTTAACCCTGGGAGTCAGATACTATTATGTTCATTTGACAGCTGAAGAAATTGTGCAGTCAGATTTAAGTGACTTACCCACTGTCATATTGCCAGTAAATATCTGAAATCATGTTTGAACTCAGATCTTCCTGATTCCAGGCCTATTCTACCCAGTGTTTTCCATCATGCTGCCCAGCTCCTTGAAGGAATGAGAGTATTGATTTACTTACTATGCTTTGAACAAAAGGAGAACAGGAAGTGTAGTATCAGGCCAGATGGATGATGAAGATAGCTCAGTCCCAGGACTGGAGTTCCAAACTAAGTGGGTTAATAATGAAATGGGGTAGTTAAGTGATTCAGTGGAAAGAGAGTCAGGCCTAGAGATGCAAAGTCCTGGGTTCAAATGTGATCCCAGCCACTTTCTAGCAGTGTGACCCTGGACAAGCCACTTAACTCCAAATGAACTAACCCTTGCCACTCTTCTGCCTTGGAACCAATACTTAGTACTGACTCTAATATGGAAGGTAAGGGCTTAAAAATAAGTAAATAAACAAATGATTTAATATGAGAGAGAAAGTCAGAGGGCCTACTTGGCCAGAAAGTTAAATATATTGTCACATAGGGCCACTGTTTTTGCTTAATTGCTTATCTTTCTTAGAAAGGAAATTAAGAAGGAGGAAATTCCCCATTTCTCCCCAGAAATAACTGATGTAAAGACAAAAGGAATAAACAAAATTTTATTTATTATATTTAAATTAAACAATAATACATTATGATAGGGAACTTTTCCCTATGAAATTATTAAAGATTCTCTAAAGTTACATTGGTCAAAACCAAATGGTTTTTGGTTGGTTAAGTTGGTTAAGAAGAGAACAATTTATAGATAGTAAAATATCTATCTCTATATGATATATAGGTGTTCAGAGAAAAAAGCAAAAAATGCAAACCAGAATTAGCACAATGATAGAGAAAGGATTCACTGTTTGTCATTGGGATAATGGATGTCTGGTATGGAGAACATTCATATCTTGTCCATATACTATAATACTCTGGACAAATTAGAGTTAAATATGTAAAAAAACCCAACAACAATGAAAGAAATTGGAATAGCATACTAATTAATGTCAATGATGGAAAGGAGAATAAAATTGTGATTATTAACAAAAGAGAGAGTAACAATCTGCCAAAAAAAAAAGATCATTTGGTTTCCTCTTTGTCATTTCTGATTTCTCAATTTTTCTCAATTCCTTGTTTTCTGCTTCATCAGCATGAGATTCACAAAAAGTCATTTTCAGGAAGTTACACTGTACAA
Source organism: Gracilinanus agilis (assembly GCF_016433145.1). NCBI lineage: Eukaryota > Metazoa > Chordata > Mammalia > Didelphimorphia > Didelphidae > Gracilinanus > Gracilinanus agilis. The sequence continues at coordinate 41,467,048 of NC_058135.1, read as the reverse complement.
ATAACCCATATTATTTCATGTTTGGTTTGGAAGGAAATTGCTTCTTTTGCAATCTGTGTCAAGCATTATATCTTCAATCGTTTCCTTTAAATTCTTGTTCTCTTACAAAGAATATGGAAAAGTTTTCTGATTTTTTTTAAGTTACTAGTTTGATTTTTTTTTCTTCTTAGGTTAAGAGAACACATTGCTGATAAGAAAAAATTGCCCATTTTAATTTTTCCTGAAGGTAAGAACAACAATCACTTACTATCTTTTAGTTTATGTAAGTACTGAGTTAAAACAGGGAAGAAGAATAGAGGTCTGGGACCATTGGAAAATTTCCTTCTGGAAATTCTTATAACTTAGATCTTCACAAACTTGTGAGAGTAGCTGCTTTCTTACTTTCTCACTGATGTTCATTTTGGTTGTGCTCTTTCTAGGAGTCCTTAGACAAATCATCCTTGGTTTGCTAAATGTCACTTAAGAGCTCTTAAAAGTATGTTGCCTTCTGACCTTTGAAGTCCTTCATTTAATGGTGTGGAAAACATAGTTTTTGCCAGATGGATTACTTTTGGGCTTTGGGTACTTTTTTGTTTTGAATTAGTACAACACATGATGCTGAAATAGCTCAAATGTACAAGAAATGTTGCTTCTTCTTGTTCTGTCTTTTAAACCAGACTTGACTTTTATGGTTTATGATTGTGTATAATGGCTTGAACAAAATTCACTTTTCAGGCTATTACTTGAATAACTTGGTTTAAAAGCAGGAGTAATTTTTAAATTCTTTTTTGTCTCTATTTGGCTAGGAACCTGTATAAACAACACATCAGTCATGATGTTTAAAAAGGGAAGTTTTGAAATAGGAGGAACTATATATCCAGTTGCAATAAAGGTACATTACATACTACTTTTTAAATGAAAGTGCTAGTTTTTCTGAAAACAGGATTAAGTGAAAATGATTCATTTCTTTGCTACAGTTTTACTATAGTATTTGTGTTGTGCTTTGAATGTGAAAAGTATTGTTCCTGATTGTTTCACAAGGACTTGTATTCTAGTGTTTGTTACTAGTGGTGTAATGGCTTAAATAAAGCCAACCTTAGTGCCATTTTCCTTTATAAGAAGTAGCAGAAATCAATAAAAACAACTAGTTGACTTTTGTGGTTCTGTCTGGTTTTTAGAAATAGATCATTTTACTTTGGAAAGTCAGGTGGTTTATGCAGACCAAATTTGTAATCTTGACCTTATTAGTACTATGCTCTAAATAGATTATGGGGTCACTCTTGACTAGGTTTTGGGGAACTCTTATGAAAAGAAAGAACTTTGTATTTTTTTGGCCTCTTATTCAGAGTTCTTTCTTTTTAGCTATAGCAATTCAAATCGCTGAGTAGATTAGTTTGTATATTTAAATAGTTGGTGGAATCAGGTGGATGTTTTTGGCTACCATCCCTAGAAATCTGTATAAGAAGATTAGAATTTGCTCAGAAATTCACAAGGCTTCATTTTTTTCTTCTCTTGCAGTATAACCCTCAGTTTGGTGATGCCTTTTGGAATAGTAGTAAGTACAACATGGTGAACTACTTGCTACGAATGATGACCAGCTGGGCCATAGTCTGTGATGTGTGGTACCTTCCCCCAATGACCAGAGAGGTAGGGTTTAGATAAGTTATGATCTTTGATACTCTGACCAGATTAACCCCGAGAAAACTGGAGGGACCTGTTTGACGGAGCTGAACTGCTTAATGCCTTCTCAGCAGTTCAAACTCCACATTTTAATGATGAAACCAATAAAATAAAATCATGACATATTGAGCCATTGGAGATATGATAAGTGATAACTGTTAGCTTCATTGACCTATGGACCTATTACAGAAAGTTGTACCTTGTCTAAGACCATAAATGAAACTCAAGCTACTTTCCTATAGCCAGCTCTTACTTCTGCATCTCCGTTGTGTATCTAAATGAGATAAAAGGTAAATGGATACTTCTATCTTGTGTGTGTGTATGATGGGAGATGGAACATTTTCTATTATAAATTAGCTATATAAATTGTAAAGTTGATATCTCTAAAAACAACTGTGCAGTAATTCATTCTAAAGAAATTTTGTAGAATTATCCTTTCAAAAATTAATCATTGAACTTTCTTTACAGGAAGATGAAGATGCAGTACAGTTTGCAAACAGGGTTAAATCTGCTATTGCTGTGCAAGGAGGATTGACTGAACTTCCCTGGTAAGACTAAATTGTCTAAGAACATCTAAAATATTTAAGTTTTCTTCTTTAGACCCTAAATTCTTGTGCTAAGGCTTCAGTCTGAGGTAGAATGAATACTGAATTCTCTTCTCTCCTCTCCTCCTTTCCTCTCCTCTCCCCTTGCCATCCCTCCCCTCCTCTTCTCTTCTCGCCCTTCCCCTGTCTTCCCTCCTCTCCCCTCTCTTCTCCCTTACCTTCTGTCTTAGAATTGATACTAGGTATTGGTTCCAAGTCAGAGGAATGGTAAAGGCTAGGTAAGGAGTTAAATGACGTGCCCAGGGTCACAGTTAGAAAGTATCTGAGGCCAGATTTGAATCCAAAACTTCTCTCATCTCCAAACTTAGCTCTCTATCCACTGAGACACCCAGCTGCTCCTTGAATTCTGAGTTCTTGAAGGTTTTGCCAAGTGGATCACTTTGTAGGTAAACCCCTACCAAATTCTGCAAGGTTTCAAGTAGAATCCTTCAGCAGACTGTATCTCTGTTCTCTGAGTAACCAGTCTATCTCAGTCTTGAGTGACATCATCAGAAGCCTAATTCTTTATTAGGGGATGAAATATTTTTCCTTATAGCAACTCAAGAAGATGGGTTGGGTATGATCCAATCATTATTAGGGTATGAGGAAATCATACTTCCTTGGGAGGATCATGCCTTTAGTAAAGTTACTTTTGATGAAAGCAATGAGTGGTTTTGATCAAAATCAGAATTTTAGGACCAATATCTTTTTTGCCAGATTTCTTACAATCATACGATTTGAAACTCAAAAGGACCACAGAGATGACTTAGCTCAACCTCTTTATTTTACAGGTCAAGAAATATGGACTACCAGAGGTTAAAGAACTTACGCAAAGTCCCAGAGATAGTTAGGGTTAATCCCAGGACATGAACCCAGGTTTTCTGGTTCTAAGTTCATTATTGTTTCTACCATATCCCCTGCCATCTTTGGAAGGACTATATTTAAGGTTACAAATACTGGCAGTCCCCAGCTTGATTTACTTGCAATGACTTGTAAATAAATTGACTTACAAATGATTTGTCTGTCAAACTGGCTACCATCTATCACAGCCCTATCCACCTATCACACCCCACCAGATACACTTCTACCCTGGAGTGATTGTAATATGGTGAATATGAAAGAGCACTGGAGGCAGAAGGATTAAAATCTTAATTCTGGCATTGAATACCTTCCTGATTTCAAGAAAACTAATCTCTCTGAGCCTTGGTTTCCTCATCTATTAAGTGGGCATAATAATACTTGTACAAACTACCTCACAGAACTGTGTTTTGAAGAAGTGGCTTGGCAAACCTATATAAGCATTAACTGTTGCTATTATTATCAGAGAATCTATGAGTTCAGGAAGGAAGAAAACTGAAAAATGGAAGTTGTATAGGAAATTTGGCACTAAGGGGAAAATTCCTAGCCATGTGTCTGGTTTATTTATGGATATTTTTAATTATGTTAATTGAATTGTTAAGGATATTAAAAATATTACCTGAAATTCAACTTATAAGAGATATACCTACAAGAAACTAATCAAGATGGGAAGACAAACACCCAGAAAAGTTCTAAAAATGCTCTAAAAGAATAACAAAAATGAAAATCAAAGAAAAACAACTATAAACTCTATTTAATCCAAGATTTTGCAAAAAGACTGTCAAAAGTAGACAAAAAGATTGCTAGAGAAACTCATTGTGGAATTAAACATCTACTTTCTACATGTACACTGCCTCTGACAAGGTTACTGGTTTTTGAGGAAGGTAAAGATAGATCATTTGGGATAGTAGCAGGAAGATAGTAAAAACCCAAGTAGAGGGATTAGGTCATGGAGCTAAGAGAAAAGAATAAGTACTAAGAAGTTGGAAGGAAGTTCAAGAAGTTTCAGAGAGCCAAAAACAAAGCTTCTCTGATTTTAAAATCTGACTTCATGCTGCCTCTGACTCCAGACAAGAAACTTCTTCCTACATTTGCATAGTCCAACTTGTCATGAACCAGATTTTAGGCTGGTTCTGTTTAGCTACATTTTAGATTTATTAAGTAGGATTTTTGTGATCTGACCTGAATACTTAAGAACCATTTATGACATAATTTCTTTGGAAAAATATGTTCTAAGTTGCACACAAACTAATTTATTGATGAACTTTTACACACACAGCCCTATGTTGGGCATTATTTATAATCCTTCCTATAAAGAAGGCTTAGAAATTGCTCTAAAGTAGACTTTTGGTTAAAGTCCAAGTTCTTTTTTTTTTGTCCATGGCATAACATCCTAAATATATTTTTTAAAAATTGGATTTTTGCTAAGCATTAATATAGCTTAATGACTGCTTGAGAAAAGTTAATTATCTAAAGTATAAGGTTGTGAACTAGTCCTTCCTTCCTTGGTGTTTAAAGTCTAATATATTAGATTTGGAAAAAGATAATATCTGTTGATAAACCCAGTCTCTCCTAGCTTTCTTGATTGATTGCTATTAAAATCATAAAGCTAAAATGAGATTGTAGAATCATTATTGACCCATGTAGATAGATAGATAACAATAATTTATTTATATTTACTTACTGTATGCACTATGGAATTTACTATGTGCCAGGCATGGTGCTAAACACAAGTGGAAATACAAGTAGAAGCAAACTGGGAGTGAAAAAAGGAATACCTCAAGTTTACTAATGTAATAATATAAGAGCTCTAATTGTATTGTAATTAGATCACTAATTAATTAATTAAGTAATTAGATCACCACTACTTTGGCAAACTTCATATATTCCTTTTTTTTAATTTGTTTTTATTCTGGACTTAAATAATAAATAAAATAATCATTTCCATATACAAAACAGAACAGAAAAAAGATTATATTTGAAACCTTGACTAGTATGTAGAGCTCACTTTTCCTTTTCCGTATATAATAAATTCAACATGCTCCCTTCAAAGCTGTTTTACTTGTCTCTTTTCTTTTCTTTCTTTTGAACATTAAAAACAATGAGTGACACTTTTTCCTTCTCTTTTTTTTCTTATTATTTTGGCCATGCTATCAATAGCCCCCTTCTCCTCTCTTGGACTCTGAACTACCTGGACCCTGGTCTAGCCTTGATTCCTGATCTCGATCCTGCCCAACCTTAGCTCTACATTGAGCTTCTGTAATGGTCTTTTTGTCCACTTTTGACTGTGTTTTTGCATAATCTTGAACTAAATAGAGGAGTTTATAGTTGTTTTTCTTTGATTTTCTTTTCTGTTATTCCTTCTAGTGCATTTTTAGAACTTTTCTTGGGTGTTTGTTTTCCTATCTTAATTTATTTTATATATATGTACAAACATACATACATATATAATCGGAAAAATAAATCAAGATAGGAAGACAAATATGTATAGCCTTTGTGGCGAGGTAATAATTTTTTCCTCTATGACTCTGCTGGACTCTTGAGTTTTTCTCAATCCAAAGTACTTTAGTGTAGTTACTGTTTTCTTCTGTGTACTGATATCTCAGTTTCTGGATTGATGCTTGGTGTTTGTGTCATACTCTTCCCCCTCTCACAGTCTTAGATAATTGTGAGTACTCTCTACTTGGTTCTAGATACAGCAGCTGAAACTAGATCCAACCTCCTATAGCAATTCCTGGGTTTTGGCTCAACCTCTTGGTGCCTTAACTTTGGTTTTGGCCTAAGACCTTTCTGTCTCCTTTCCTTTTCCTTTCCCTTTCCCCTTTTCCCTTTTCCCTTTTCCCTTTTCCCTTTTCCCTTTTCCCTTTTCCCTTTTCCCTTTTTCCTTTCCTTTCCTTTCCTTTCCTTTCCTTTCCTTTCCTTTCCTTTCCTTTCCTTCTTTCTTTTTTTTTTTTTTTGCATTTTTAAAGCTTTACAAAGGTGTTTGTAGAATATCTGAGATCTTCTAGGTCCCATATATGGCCATATTAGTTGAAAGACCATATTTCTTAAAAAATTAAAAAGCACAATGAAATAAACAATTTATTGTCAAATAAATGGTATGGAGAACAAAAGGAATTTGTAGAATCATTAGTATCTACATGTTATTGAGTTTTCCCCCTCTTTTAACTATCAGAATTATGGGTAAACCTAATTGACTAGGACCCATAATATACCTACTTCATATAAATAGTCATCAATGAAATATTTGTATTTTTCTATATTAATAAAATTAAGTAGCTTTTTACTTTTTGTATGGCCCCTGATTTTTAGTCTGTTGGCTAGTGAAACACAAATGGTTTCCTTCTGTGGAGCTAGACTACATCTTCCTAGCTTGTGAGTGACCTTAAGTATTTTGGGAGATGCATATGTATCATTTCATCGGTGTGGAATTCTTTCCATGAATGCATGTTGGCAGCTTTTATATAGCTTAAAGTTGTTTTTCAGTTGTGCCCAACTTTTTGTGACCCCATTTGGAGTTTTCTTGGCAAAGATACTGGACTGGTTTGCCATTTCCTTCTTTAGCTCATTTTATAGCTGAGGAACTGAAGCTAACAGTTTTAAGTGAATTGCCCAGGGTCACGTAGCTAAGTGTCTGAGACCAGATTTAAACTCAGAAGGGGGATCTTCCTGACTCTGGGTCCAGCACTCTATCCACTACGCCACCTACCTGCCTGTAATTAACTTAAAGATACAGTACCTAAATCCTTCTAAATTGATGCTTACACTGTGTTTTTTATTTATTCCTGTTTTATGTTTTCAGGGATGGAGGTCTGAAGAGAGCCAAGGTCAAAGATACTTTGAAGGAAGAGCAGCAGAAGAACTATAGCAAGATGATAGTTGGAAATGGGTCTATAAATACAGAGTCTGAATGAGTACAAAAATGAAAGTAGCCCCTTTTCTGTGCCAGTGGCAGAACACAGAAATGGACTTTTCATTATAACCTCATTCCACTGAATTATATGGTAGTTTATTGGAATGAAATAGATTCCACCTTTTTAAAATGAAAGGATTAAAATAGTACTCCTTTGAATAATTAATTTTGGACTGAAATACTTAAGTAGTAAATCTTGAAAAGGAAACTAGGACACTTTCTAAGGTTTCTTGGAACTCCTTGTTTATAATAATTCCAGAAGGATAGCCAGAATTCTCTTTCTGATTTACTTTGCTTTTACCCCTTTCCTGCCATACCCAGAAAACAAAAACAAGAAACCAAATATCTGTTAGGTACAGTTTCTTTGGTATCCTGGCAAACTTGAATCCCTTTACCAAAAATTTGAATATAAAGCATTTGGGGATTTTCATGAAACAAGAGCTCTTCAGCCATACAATGCTGTGAAAGTACATATTTTGGGTTAGAAGTAGAAATAGTATTAATTGATCTCCACTCAACATAGAAAAGTGAATTGAATCTGAGTGCTTATTGAAGTAAAGCACCATACCAGTAATCTACTAACATCTTTCATACCTATAACTGCCTCTTCCTATTATTCTCAGCCCTTATTTTGTCTTCCACTGGCTTGATTTGTGGTTTGTTTAATAGACAAATAAACCTTCCCACTAGGATCAGGGAAAGGAAGTCACAATGAATATCTTTAAAAGAAGCATGAAGGTGGAAACATGTCACTCTAACATTACAGTAGGAATATTTTTCATGCCTCTATAGTTTGAAAAAATAAAAAGTCAAATCACTTCAAAAAACTGAGCCTTAAAAAAGAGTAAAAGGGAAAATATTTCCCAACTCACACAGCATAAGCAATGTTTGTTAGCAATATGATGCAATTCTTAAACACAATGAAAAGTATTATCTATTATTTTCTGATGTAAAGAATGTTAAACTATCTTATTGTAAACTCAACAAAAATAAATTCTATATTTCTAAGTGTCTCTCTTTTTTTCTTCTCTCCCTCTCCCTAATTTAGTATATATAGGACTCCTCTACCTCAATCAAAAAATTACTTCTTTGGAGTTTAGACAAAACTTGGTAGTTTAGAACATCCTTGGTAGAGAATTTCTGTGTGTATGTAGTGTCAAGAAAGGATACATTTCTTCTTATCTATTCTTTAAAAGCAGGGACATGTGCTGCTGACTATGCTTTTGGCCATTTTGGGAAGGTTGGAACTGGTTATTTGTAGGGGAACTTTTAGGAGTTTATCTCTTAACCACAATGCTCTTCTAAGAGCACAGCCTTTTCTTTTTTTAATTAAAAATTTTTTATTGTCATGCAAAACTCACTTCCATATTGGTTCTTGTTTTAAGAACACACTCATACATAACCAAAACCCTAAAATAAAACTAAAGATCCACTGATGTGAAAGACAACTCCAACAGATCTTCCTCTGGAGGTGGATAAGTCTTTCAGGATTATCCCAGATCAGTACCTTGCTGAGATTGGCTAAGTTTTCACAGATGATCATCATTCAATATTGCTGTACAAGAGTTCTGCTTATTTCTCTCTGCATCAGTTCCTGCTATGAAAAGATAAAGGAGATACCAGGGATGCTACAACAAAATCTAAATGGTTATGGGTACACACACTGGATTGTAGGAGAGATGGGACCAGGATAGACCAGAGTTCACTGGATTAACACAGGAATGGCAGTTGGCCTTAACTGTCACCCGGTTCTCCCTAGGCCAGAGACTTTGAAACCAACAGGCAAGGTAAAAGTTTTAATGGTTTTAATTATGTACAGCTAAAATAACGGTGGGAAAGGGATTTCTATACTTAAATGATAAAGGGCAAAACCACAGGGTAAGGGGAGGACTTCTCTACTCTAATCTTAGTGATCTAAACAGACAGGGCCAAAGACTACTTTGGCTGCATTCCAAAAGTTGTAATCTGTTGTCTTTCTTAATAATAGTAGCCACTTCTGGCCCTCGGGGATGGGGCACTCTGCTACTCACAGTCCTAAAGGGTCCCCTGTGGACTAATTTGACATTGAATTGCTCTGGTTGTTCAGTCCTGTCTGACTCTGTGACTCCCTTTGAGTTTTTCTTGGCAAAGAACTTGGAGTCATTTCCTTCTCTAACTCATTTTACAAATGTGGAACTAAGGCAAAGTTAAGTGACTTGCCCAGGGTCATAAAGCTAGTGCCTTGAGGCTGGATTTCAATTAGATCTTTCTGACTCTAGGCCTAGTATTTTAATTACTGTACCACTTAGCTGCCCCCCAAAATGTTAAAACTTAATTATAACTGTTGACTTGGTCTCCCCTCTTCCGAATGTTAACAAGGTAATAAGGTTCCTTCTAGGAAAATATTCCCTATTCAGAGTAATAGATATTAGCAATTTGACCACTATTTATTTCTATCACCACAAAAGAAAGCTTAAAAGAATCCAAGTATACATTAGCAAATACTTGAAATATTTTGTGAGACTGCTGAACAGGTTACCTCTAACCCAGAAGCTTTGGTTTTCCATGTCCTTTAGAAAAGGACTAGAGTGCTTCAACCCTACCCCTCACTCTGCTGAGAAAGTACAGATATCCCTTCCACATCATGACTTTCCCCATTGTGGAGTGTATATTTCGCGTTAGCATAAGAAATTAGGAAGGAATTTTTGGGGAGTTTTGTGGAAACCACAGAGAACATGAGAAGGCCAGCAGATGACACAGAAAAAGTTTACAAACTCAGAAATACACTATATATAACATTACATATTATAATATATAGTATTGTAAAATTTCAAAATATTTTCTTTTAGTACCCTAAATATGCACAATTTTTTGTAAACACCCCATAAAAGAAAAGGAAAAAAATTCAGATTTTTTTTCTCTGGTATTAAGGGAGGGCTAAAAAAATTTTATGCAGTTCTTCCAGATCATGAGGCTCCAATTCCCTAACCCCAGCAATGTGAAAAGGATACCTATGATATAATCCATTTGTTAAGTAAGAGGGGACTCTAAGGAATATCTCTGATTAGGAGATAAGGAAATCATCACCACTATAGAAGTTTTATGTAGCCTAAAAGGAAGAATGGCTCATTTATTCAACAAAATTCAGCTTTCATTAGCAAATATTTATTTAGTGCAGATCATGTTCAAAGTTCTCAAGGAAACCCAGGAAATAATGGATGATTGAAAAACAAATAGCCAAACAAAAAGGCAAGTGAATGAAACACATGACCGTTTTTATGTCCAGGACTCCTTTGTCAGTTTAATGAAACCTTCTCAAAAAAACTTAAAACATTTTTTAATTGAAAAGAATAGCAAATTTGAAGTTTATTAAGTTAGAAGTCAATAAAGGAAGAGATAATGCTTTTCTCCATCCCAGTTCACAGCCTCACTGAAATCCATTAGATTATGAACCTTTGATCTAACAGCAATAATCTCAAACTGATTTTTAGGAATGTGGGGTTGACGTGCCACCTGGTGGTGAACTCTATGAATTGGTCCATTACTGGCACTAATTTGTCATCAGGTTGTTTTCAAAAGTTTTTAGGTTGGTTGTTGGAAGTTTGAGATACATTTCCCCATAGAAACAATGTTGTGGTGATGGATAGATTTGCAGGCTTATCCATGAAGCTTATTTAACTGATGAGACACTTGAAATATAATAAAAATAGCACCATGTTTCATGTTTCACCATCATTTGTAACCCTATTTCTAATGTCATTGATTTTTTAAATATCCCCTTCATTTCCACTTTGTCCCTTTCCAAGGTTTCCAGCCTTTTATAACAAATTTTAAAAAGAAAAAAAGGCCCTTCAGCAACACTAACCAATCTATCACCTGAAGCTGGCAGTCTGTGCCATGTTTCATACCCATAACCCTTGACTTTCATCAGGAGGGAGGAAGAGAAATCCATTTATTTTTACTCTTTTCTAGAGCCAAACTTAGTCATTATAATGACACAATGAAGACACCACTTCTTTGGGGAAATATCTTAATGTCCAATTCAGAACATAAGGAACATATCCTACCTGGGATGGATGGACACCAAGAACTTGTTAGCTCCTTGTAGAGGCAGTGTTTCATAATGGTAAGAACATGGGATTGCAAATCAGAGGACTGAGGTTTAATGACTGACACTTACTATGTGACCTTGATGGAGTAATTTCTTTTCTGAACTTATTTCTTTGTCTGTCAAATGAGGAGATTGTATATAGGGAGACACTTAAAAGTTCCTTCCAGCTTTAATTGCTATGGCTTTATAGCAATGGTTCTCTGTATAGTTTGGCATACTGGACAGAGTGCTGAACTTGGAATTAAGAGGACCAGAGTTCAAATCCTTCTTCTGACCTCAGATAAGCCACTTAATTCAGTTTTCTCATCTATAAAATAAGGATGACAATTGCCATTATTTGTATAGCATTTACTATGTGCTAGGCACTGTGCTAAGTACTTTGCAATTTTCATTTCATTTTATACTCACAAAAGTCATGGGAGATAGGTGCCATTATTATCCCCATATGACAGATGAGGAAATTGAGGCCAATAGAAGTTTAAGTGACTTGTTCAGGATCTGAACTTGAACAGTATCTGAGGCTATATTTGAACTCTGGTCTTCCTGCCTCCAGACCCAGAACGTTATCTACTGTACCACTGAATTATATTAATATTTATAGGTATTATATTATTAGCATAATAATAATATAGGTATATATTAATATGGGTATATTAATAATAACTATAGTGACTAAAAAGGTTGAGAAACTTAAGTGAAAGAGAATTTGTTAACTTGCCTTACCAATCATAAATTTCCTTGACACTATCTTCAAAATGTTCTGTGTATATTTTCTATGTGCATAGTATGCTGTCTCCCCATTTGAATGTAAGCAATTTGGGGCTATATTTTTGCCTTTCATTATACCCTCCAGTGCCTAAATGTTTGTTAATTGATGACTAAATGTCAGCTATTGTTATCATTAAAGAAGGTAACACTCTAGTCCCAACATTCCTCTATTGTTCTTTTTTTTTTTTAAACCCTCACCTTCTGTCTCGGAGTCAGTACTGGGTATTGGCTCCAAGGCAGAAGAGTGGTAAGGGCTAGGCAATGGGGGTCAAGCGACTTGTCCAGGGTCACACAGCTGGGAAGTGTCTGAGGCCAGATTTGAACCCAGGACCTCCTATCTCTAGGCCTGACTCTCAATCCACTGAGCAACCCAGCTGCCCCCTCCCCTATTGCTGCATATATACATATATATATATATATGCAGCCAGTGAAAAGAATATCCTTTCTCAAGGAACTAAGTCCTCTATTCAATCCAACAGGATTGCTTCTGTTATACTCTCCTTTCAGTTAAATATTTGTCATCCTCACCAAATCAAAGAGAGAGGCATTTGACCTAATTTCCCACATCCCTAATTCTAAAATGTTCTTGGAGGGTATGGTAAAGGTCAAGCATTATTCTTTTAGACACCTCCATTAAAGATTCTTGCCAAAGTCAATCTGGCAGAGATTTTGTTTGTTTGCTTGCTTGTTTGTTTATTTTTAACAATCTCCTGAATGCAATCTTAGCAGTCTATACAGATAGTTTTTAGATTGTCCCATAATTAATGGTCTTCAGTGAGGAATAAATCAACACCAAATATAGAATTAGGAAATTTTTATGAACTCCAACATATTACAAAGTTTTCATTTCCTCTTGCTTTTAAGGGCTTGTTCCTATAAAAATAATAAAATTATAATGAAGCAAACAACTAAAAAAATTGAAAAACTAGAGACAAGAAAAAGAATGGCTTTCTGTTTAAAAAGTCAAGTCCCAAAAGAGTTTCTAAAGCATCTGGAGCTCTTTCAGTAGCAACTTAGGGACCTAATTGGTTGGTCCTCCTCCCTTCCTGTCATCTTCCAATGAGATGTCCTGAGTTAAAAACAAATAAACTTCTGCATGTAGGGAAACTAATACATTTTCCCCAGAAGCATGTGCGATCCAGATGGAAGTTTGAGCAAAATTTCTCCAGAGGCACTCCATATTTCTCTAGTGAAATATTTCAAAGGAAGGTCCAAAGTCACCCCAAAATGAGACAAAGACAGCTCAAAAAGCAAGCAAGCAAACTCAGATGAACCCCAGAGAGGTCTGGGGCTCTGATAATTGAATTACGCACTTAGGATTGATAGAGTTCAGTTCCCAGATAAGTTCCCCAAGGGTAAAGGCATGAATCCATGACACTCGCACCCCTTCTCCCACTATGTGGCCCTAATTGAGCACAAACTGGATTTAGTCCTGTGGGAGCCTGACTTCCAAAGAGAGAGGGCCAGGTTCAACCCTCTGTATTCTGGCTTTTTATTTTCTCATGCTAGAGAGATTTTGCCCAAATCAGGAACCCCAGCAAAAATCTTTTAAGGCTTGCTTTTGGGTCATCTATTTGCCATCCTCCAAAGTTTCTAAAAAGGTATTTAATGCACAAAGGTCCAAGATAGCTTTTTTATTTCTTCCACCAGAAAAAATGCTCAAAACACAAAATACTCATAAGCATTGGCATTTAAACATGAAACATGAAAACTATACCATTATTATACTTTCCTAGGAGTCTGATACTTAAAATAATAAAACAAAATACTCCATGGGACTATTGAACAGACAATTCATTTTTACCTAACTCTGCATTGTCCAAGCAAAACATTCAAGTTTCATATATTCTGGTAAGGCAGGCCATAGTTGATCATTTTCAGAGTTGGTTTCTCTTCAGTTGTAATCTTCTGCAAGGCAGATGGCAATGACTGAGAATCCTAAGGATCTTGAACTCCTATGATAGTCAGTAGGCTCTAACATTAGTCCATTTCTCAGAATTGCTGTTCATTTATCTGTGCTTAGAGAAACCAGCATGAAGTAAGATTCATGCATTGACTAAAAGTTTAGTCTCAGGCTTCATCTAGGCCAGCACATGGCATCACTACCATATTTAGATTGTTGTCATTACTGCTGGATAGTGAAGGGAAAGAAGAAATCTCTCTAGACTCTTCTCAAGAAAGGGAGCAGAAAAAGCCTTTGACAAAATACAATGCCTATTCCTATTAAAAACACTAGAAAGCATAGGAATAAAAGGGCCTTTCCTTAAAATAATAAGCAATATTTATTTAGATCAGCAAGTATCATTTGCAAAGGAGATAAATTAGAAGTCTTCTCAGTAAGTAGTGAAGTAAGGATGCCCATCATCACCACTATTATTTAATACTGTACTAGAAATGTGAGCTTTAGCAATTAGAGAAGAAAAAGACATTAAAGGAATTAAAGCAGGTAATAAGGAAACGGAAATATCATTCTTTGCAGATAATATGATGGTATACTTAGAGAATCCAACTAAAAAACTAGTTGAAATAATTAATGACTTTAGCAAAGTTACAGGATACAAAATAAGCCCACATAAATCATCAGATTTCTACATATTTCCAACAAACCTTAGCATCAAGAGTTAGAGAAACTCCATTTAAAATCACCCTAGACGATATAAAATATTTAGGAATCTCTTTGCCAAGATAAATGCAGGAATTATATGAATACAATTGCAAAACACTTTTACACAAATAAAGTTAGATCTAAACAATTGGAAAAACATTAATTGCTCATGGATAGGCTGAGCTAATATAATAAAAATGACATTTCTGCTTAAATTAATTTACTTCTTCAGTGCCATACCAATCAAACTACCAAAAAACTATTTTATAGAACTAGATAAAATAATAACAAAATTCATCTGGAAGAATAAAAGATCAAGAATATCAAGGGAATTAATGAAAAAAATTGTGAAGGATGGTGGCATAACAATATCAAATTTTAAATTGTAAAACAAAGCAGTAATCATCAAAACAATCTGTTACTGGCTAAGAAATAGAAGGGTAGATCAATGTAGATCAAAGGGTAGATTAGAGGTAAATTATCCCAGCCACCTAGTGTTTGATAAACCCAAAGATTCTAGAGCTTTGGGGATAAGAACTCTCTATTTGACAAAAACTGCTGGGAAAATCAGAAAACAGTATGGCAAAATTAGGTTTATATTGAGTATTTCAAATATCTAATACGCTATACCAAGATAAATTCAAAATGGATATTTGATTTAAAAATGAAGAGTGATGTTATAAGTAAATTAGGGGAACATAGAATAGTTTTCCTGTCATATCTATGGATAAGTTAAGACTTTATGACAAAACAAGAGATAGAGAACATTACAAGATGTAAAATGAATTTTGATTATATTACATTAAAAAGGTTTTGTACAAACAAAATCAATGTAGCCAAGATTAGAAAGGAAGCAACAAAATGGGAAAAATTATAATGAATTTCTCTGATAAAGGTTTCATTTCTCAAATATATAAAGAACTAAGTCAAATTTATAAGCGTCCACATCATTCTAATCTATCAATCAAAGGGTATGAATAGGTAGTTTTTAGGTGAAGAAATCAAAACTATCAATAATTATTTGGGAAAATGTTCTAACTCACTCTTATTTAAAAAAAAATGAAAACTCTGAGGCACCACCTCATAACTATCAGATTGGTCAATGTGACAATAAAGGAAAATGATAAATGTTGGAGGGGATGTGGCAAAATCGGGACATTAAATGCATTGCTTGTGGAATTGTGAACTGATCCAATGATTCTGAAATGCGATTTGGAATTCTGCCCAAAAGGCTATAAAAGAAGGAAAAAATATTTGAACAAAAATATTTGTAGCTTCTCTCTTTGTGGTGGCAAAGAATTGAAAACTAAGGAGATGTCCCTTAATTAGGGAAAAGCTGAACAAATTGTGGTATATGACAGTGATGGAATACTTTTGTGCTATAATGAATGATGAACAGGATGATTTCAGAAAGAGCTGGAAAGACACATGAACGGATATGGAATAAAATAATCAGAACCAAGATATCATTATATACAGTGATAGCAATATTTTGGAACAATCAAATGTGATAGACTTTGTTACTAACAGCAATACAATGATCCAGAACAATTCTGAGGAACTTATGACAAAAAATGCTATCCACCTCCTGAGAAAGAATTTTTAGAGTAAGGGAGCTTATGATTTATCACTTCTTTATTTGGGTTTATGTTTTAGGGTTTTGGTTTTATAAGATTATTCACTTACAAAAATGAATAATATGGAAACATGTTTTATGTGATAATACATGTATAACCCAGATCGAATTGCTTGCCAACTCTGGGAGGTGGGAGGGGAACAGAATGGGAGACAATTTGGAAAACTCATGGAAATTTGTTATTAAAATAAAAAAAGAAAGTCCAAGGGGGAGCTGTTGGAATACTAATCTTTATGTTCAGAAAATCATGAGAATGAAATGTTTTTCCTTTTAAAGTACACTGGGTTAAAGGTTCTTTCTGTTCTAGTCAGTCCTAATACCCCTCTAAATGGTTGGTAGGAGAGGAGAGGGCATATAAGGACAGCCAATAGGAGAAGGGAAAAGAGAATAAGCATCCACATAGCTTTCTATGTGCCAGGCACTGTGCTAAGAACCATTTAATCCATTTAAGCAAGATTGGTGCTTTTATGATCCCTATTTTAGAATTGAGGAAACTGAGGCAATGAGGGGTCATTTGAACACTCAGTTATTAAGTGTATAAGACCAGACTTTAATTTAGATCTTTCTGATTCTAGACTCAGGGTTCTATCTGCTGTTTTACTAGCTGCCACCAAAACAGTCTCCTTGCTATTTCTTGATGAACTAAAACACATGCTTTAATGAAAACATGCACTCCAATGGATCTTTAATATTTTGGGGAATCGCTTCTGGGCCTGTTCATGCTGTGTGACTCTTAGCCATATCCTCCCATATTTGTCATAAGAATTCCACCCAAGGTGGTAAAAGCTTCCCTTATTTTCTTCTGACCTCACTTAGATGTAAATAGATCACTCTTACTGGCACCTTCTACTTCTCACCCTTGCCACATTTTTTCTTTTTTTTTCTTCCTATCATATAATTATTTGAAAATATATTTTCTTGTATTGTTTGTTGGCATTTCTCATTCATTGTATATTATGTGCCACCAGCATCTCTATTGTGGGTGTCTCCCCCAGAATCTCTGGGTGATAGTCATTTCTAGTTCTTTAGGGACTATTGGACTTCAGGTCTCACTGCCACATAGAAACATCAGTAGAATGCTGGGATTATAAAATAGGTCTTTGCTTTCATGGGACACTTGGGATTGTTCAAGTTACATTATTTTTATTATATTTATAATTTATATGTATGAATTACATATAATTTATGTAACTACAATTCTATATTAAAGTTATATATATTATAAAAAATAAAATTTCAAAATTATTGAAATTTCTTGAAGGCAAAACAACATCTCTCCTACTTTACTCTATCAAACCATTATCATCCTATTAAACTCTGAGTGCAACAAATTGTTCAATTGTATGTTGTAATCTGGGCAATAGATGGTTTTGATTAATCCATTAAAATAAATAAAACATTTAATTTGTATTTCTTCACATCATATGAATGAGGATGCTAGATTTGATGATAAAAGGGTCTTTAGTGGGCACCTAATTCCTCACTTCAAAAATGAGGTGACACATTAAATGGCTTGCCTAAGGTCACACGAGTAGAAAGTGGAAGGTCTGGTACTCAAACATATGTCCCACTTATTGGATACTGGTGTTAAACTCTAAGGAACCGTGATCCATCCCTCAAAACTTCTTCCCTTTATTTAAAGAAGGGAGGAAATCAGATCTTTCCTCCTCTTTAATAGAAATTGTGTGCTGGAAACGGTTCTAGTTTCAGCCTTAGGGGGAAAAAAACCTGGAACGTCATCTTTCTAATTTACATTGATTTAAACTGTTATATAGAAAGTCCAAAGACTTTCCACTTGGGGATAAACTATTTTAAGTAGCTTTCTGTATCAATTCTGGTGGGGATAGAAAAGGAGAAAGATTCCAGCAGGTGGTGCTGTTATACAAAGTATAACATTTGGTTTGTGGCTTTGGGAAAGAGCTTGTTGTATTAGCATTAAGAAACCATGAAATGATAACCTGGATCACCCTAAACTTCCATAGTGTAGACTTTACACTTCTTCAGTTTCAGCAGTCAATGAGGAAGGGGAAGGGAGAAATTCCATTTGGGCAAAAATTTGAAAATAGATAATTCTTTGCAGTGGGAAAGGAGGAAGAATGATTAGAATAAACCTTGATTCACCTCAAAGTATGTGTGTCTTGGTTTGGACAGTCCCAGTTTCTGGGATTTTTTTTTTTTTAATGAGAAGATGTTTCCTAAGAAGTACCAGGGCAAACCATGCTGTAGGGTTAAAGGGATCCCTAAAGGTCAGGCAAATTGTGAAGTGCTTGGGGCTGCTTTTGTAAACTGTGCTTATTATGATAAACTTGATAATTTACATTTGTGTAGCACTTAAAGAACCAGAAAAAAATCTTTACATGCATTATTGGATTTGATTTGAGAGCACTCCTGAATGAGCACTTCTGAAGAGGGCTGTTGGGCAAGCACACATATACCAGAGATGAGTCTTCCCTGAACGCCACATACAATGCTCTCCTCAATCTTTATAGCTGGCCTTTCAGAAGTCTATTCCAACTGTAAATTAATAACCTCTGGGAGTTTGGAGCAAACCAAAGTATAGGGAGCCTTCTCTTCCATACTAAAATTGGGCTTTCTGTACTTGAGATGAAGGCAGAGTCCTGATAAACCCCAGTTAACCTTTTCTTACCTCTATGTTGGAAGGTGGAAATCAGTGAATGGAAATTTTTAAAAAGCCATCTTTTCAAGGTTCCAATCAATTGCCAAGACAACATAAATGTGTGTTATTTTAGGAATGTATTTTGTATGAAGAGATTACAGATCTAGAACTGAAAGGGACCACAAAGGCAATCTAATCCCTTTGATTTTTACAAATGAGGAAATTCAGATTCCAGGTCTAGTTAAGTAGCTTGTCCAAGGTTCAAGAGATGAGATTAAAACCTGGGAGAGAAAAAAGGCATTCGATTAGGCTAGGGGGAAGATCACTTTTTTTTTTTTTAACACTATGCTTTTTTTTTTCAATCAGCAAAATATGTTTTATTCCCCACCTTCCATTGAGAATGAAAGAAAAACAAAACCCTTGTTATAGACATGCAGTCAAGCAAAGCAAGTTTGCACATTTCCTATGTTCAAAGAAATATACACAGCTCATTCCTCATTCTGTACTCTTTACCTCTCAGTTAGAAGTTGGGTAACATGGTCCATCATTAGTTCTCTGGAATTGTGGTTGGTGATTAAGATCAGAGTTCCTAATTCTTTCAGAGTTGCTTGTCTTTACCATATTGTCTTTGAAAAAATTGTTTTCCTAAATTCTATTCACTCTACTCTTAGTGAATTCAAATGTCTTCCCAATTTCCCTTCATCATTTCTTACAGCACAATAGTATTTCATCCCTCATATACTGTAATTTATTCAGGCACTTCCCAATTTATAGTTTTGTATTTCCATAGTTTGCTACATCAAAAAGAGCTATAAATATTTTTGTACATATGTGGGGTTTGTTTTGCCTAGGACTAATCTTTTCCTTAATCTACCCTCATTCTAATTCTTTCCTCTTCCATTTTTTTCTTTCCTTCCTATTTCCTTATAGAATGACATGCATTTTTGGACTCTCTTGTGTATTTAGCCTTCTTTCTTTTTAACTACTTCTGATGATAATGAGGTTCAAATGTCATCCACCTTACCTCTTCCTCCTTGTTTTATAGGTATTTTCCTGTACACTGGATCAAATGAGATAATTTTGCCTAACTTTCCTTTCTTCCACTCTTGTAATATATCCTTTTTTCTCTTCCTCTCCATTTTTCTTTTAAGAACATCAAGACATTTCAGAATCACTCTCAAGCTTTCTGTCTAATTGGATTCCCTTGACATTCCTTGATAATTATGACAGAGTTTGAAGGGGACACATATCATCTCCCCATCTTTTATTTCAAGCAGTAAATCCTTGGTTAGTCTCTTGTCATTGTTTATTAATGTATATCTTCTTATGTTTCTCTTTTTATTTTTAAAAACCCTTACCTTCCCTCTTGGAGTCAATACTGTGTATTGGCTCCAAGGCAGAAGAGTGGTAAGGATAGGCAATGGGGGTCAAGTGACTTGCTGAGGGTCACACAGCTGGGAAGTGTCTGAGGCCAGATTTGAATCTAGAACCTCTTGTCTCTAGGCCTGGCTCTCAATCCACTGAGCCACCCAGCTGCCCCTTTTATTTTTCTTTTAACTCCTTTGTTTGAGCTTCAAAATTTCTGTTCTTTTCATTAAGAATGCTTAGAAGCCCTCTATTTCATTAAAAGTCAGTTACTCCCCTGTAGAATTATATTTTGTTTTGCACGGTAAATAATTCTTGGTTGTAAATCTATTTCTTTTGCTTTCTGGTATATGGTTTTTCAAGCTTCCCACTCTTTAAGTAGTCACTGAAAAATCATGTATGATTCTGATTATGATTCCTCAGTACTTTTGAATTATTTCCTTCTGGCTGCTTGAAGTTTTTCTTTTCTTTTCTTTTTGAACTGGAAACTCTGGATTTTGGCTGTCATGTTCCTAGAAGTTTTCATTTTGGGATTGTTTTTTTGTTTTTTCCCAGGAGGTGACTGGCAGATTCTGTCTATTTCCAGTTTACCTGCTAATTTGAAGTGATCTGAGCAGTTTTATTTTAAGATATCTTGAAATTTGTAGGCTCTTGTTATGATCATTTTGTTCAGGTCATCTAAAGATTCCTAAACATTTTCTCCTTAAACATTTTATTTTTTCTTTCTTTTCTCCAATATTTGTCTTTGTTTTAATATTTCTCATTGTTTAATGGAGTCATTAGCTTCTATCTGATCCATTCTAATTTTCAGGGTACTTGTTTGGCCAAGCCTTCATAAGAAAGCTTGCCTCATACCAAGCTGTTTATTCCCCTTTCATTTTTTCTTTAATAACCCTTTTCTTTTCCAATTTTTTCTCAAACACTCAGTTCATTGACAAAAATATTTTTAGCTTCTTTTAAACTTTTACTTAATTTCTTCTGGGAATTCTAGTAATATTTACCCAAGCTCTTTTGCTCAACTGTTTTTATTTGAGGTTTTGCTTGTAGATGTTTCAGAATTATTTTCTTCTTCTGGGGGTATGTCTTAAGTGTCCCTGTCACTATAATAACTTTTTTTTTTTGATGGGATTCTTTTTTGGTTTGCTTGGTTTTTTTTAGCTTACTTTCTGATTTCTGACTTGATATTAGGGTTGGCTTTATACACTTTTATAAGGAAGATCTGGACTATTCCTGTTTCTTTTTTTTTCTTCTTATTGAAAGTTGTGTTGTTCTAGGACAACTCAGGGACAGCTCAGTCTGGGAACCTGTAGGCTTATAGCACTCCAGAAGTGGTTATCATCAGAGAAACATCGGGTTGCTGCCTCTCTGGTCTAAGCTTTGTAAGTTTTCCACCTAAGTTGGAGTCTGAGTGAGAATAGACTGCTTCTGTACTAAGTCCCTTTCAGCCAGTTGGGAAACTGCTGGTTCAGTGACAGAAATGCAGACTTTCTTTTAGACTAGGATTCCTGCCCTGCATATTCCTCTGTGGGCTTCAGAATGAGTTAGAGGCTAGAACTGATACTCCTCTCTGCTCCTGAGGAGTGATTCATACTACTGCTAAATGCTTCTGAATTGTCTTTTCTCTCAGTACTCTCAGATCTAGGGTTTAAGACCAATAGGGGGTGAAAGAGGGATGGGTTTAGGTTCTCTCATCAGATCACTCTGAATCTGTGACTTTTATTGGGCAAGAAAACTGCCAGTTTGATTCTGTTCCTGTTGTGGTGCCTCTCTATGGGTGTAGGTGCTCCATATGGATCTGGATCCCCTTTCTCCCTTGTTCATAGCCTCTCTCTAGGCACTGGAATCTCTAGGCACTGCGTGCTCCACACTGGGCTCCATCCACAGTGTCCACAGATCAATCTGTCATTCTCTTAATCCTGGCATGGGCTAGGAAAATGACTCACTAACTTTTTCTTGGATTTCCCCATTAAGATTTGGTCTGGTGTATTTTCTAGATAAGTTTGGAAAAGTTGGGGAGGAGTTCCTCACTATACTACTTAGTGATATTTTGCCATCTTGACTCCCCTTCTCCTAAAGGAATATCATTTCTGCAAAGAGAACCCTAAAGGGTCAATCCCATGTAGATATCCTCTGACTACTTCCTGCCAGCCATGAAGATGGATGTGAGGTAACAAAGTGAGTCAGAATTCGATAGTGACCCTGCATGACCATAGACCTCTTCTTCCCTGGTGGCTTTTAGGGAGGAATAAGGGCTGTGAGCTTCTGGGTTGGGACAGGAAGCTGGTTGTTTTTAAATACACACACACACACAACTGCTTGAACGCATGGGTTGGGGTGGACATGATTGGGGATGTGGACTCGAAACTACCACACCAATGCAACTACCAACAATTTGGAAATTGGTCTTGATCAAGGACACATGACAAAACTAGTGGAAATGCGCATGGGTGGGGGGGGGGGGTTGAAGGGGAAAGGAGGAGCATGAATCATGTAACCATGTTAAAAATGAATATTAATAAATGTAAAAAAAAAAATCTGTATTTTGAGGCCATGTGTTAGGGCTAAAAATAACAGCGGGGAAGAACAATAAGCACATTTATTTATTACCCTTTAACAAGCTAATTGTTTCTTTAGCTAGGAGACTTGGTTTTGATTCCAGTTCATTGGTGGTCATTAATGCATAAAACTACACTGGAATTTTACATCTTTGAATTCCCTGTGCCTTGAATTTCACACAAGGGAATCAAGATCAGTCAGCATTTTCATATGAGATTTAAAAAAATTTCTTGGTAGATACTTATTGCTAAATCTTGTTATAATTTGATGCAGAAAAATCTCTGTTTTAAACCTCTTTTAAATCAATTCCCATTATTTTACTTGTATTCAAAGGCAACTACAAAAAGGTAAATAATTGGTTTGGCTTTTCTTTGTTTGGTATTGCTGATTAAAGGCAAGGGATGAAAATGAGAATAATTAATTTAGGAGGTAAACATCTGGTAAGAAAGTAGAGTCTGACATTTGGATTAGATATTCTGGACCATCTCTGAAAATGTAACCATGACAGATTATATTGGTTATAACTAACAAAATCTGGTAAAAATGTATTTGCTGGGTTTCTTGCAAATCTAATCAAAAGAGCTTCAAACAAAAGTGAGGGGAAAAGAGTATCCAAGATCTAATATCATTGCTGAAGATTAGAAAGAATGAAGAAAAGCAAGTGAGGCACCCTGAAGGTTAAAGTAGACCATATCCAAGAAAGGAGATAACAGTAAAACACATGGCCATACATATTGATATATAAATGTTCAATGTTCGGGTAGCAAAAGAGACTAGAAATCCTAAAGAAAAAAGGTGAATTTCACTATGACTAGAGTTGGTCTGAAGTGTTATAACAAGGGGGTGATGTGCTTCTGTAATGTGGTCCTGATCAGCTAGCCCAAGATCCCTAGATGGTGAATGAATCTAGGCTGAGTGAGGTTAGGATGCCTGGGTGGCCAACAAGGTGTGCTGATAACCACCAGGGCTTATGAATATTCAGCTCTGCCAAGCACTTGACCCTGTAAACAGTGCCCAAGTGAAAGTTATCAAGTGAGAAGGTGTATATTGTTCACACAGCAACCCTGGTTACTTGTAGTAAAGATGGTTATTGATATTGGCTCGGATAAGGCTGACTGACTGTGACCTGGGTAAAATCCCTTTCCCCTTTGCCTGTAATTATTCCCTAGCTCTTAAAGATACAAATCTTCAATTGAGATATGCTTCAAAAGGGCTTAATGCTATAAACTCAAAGGGGTGGGGTTCAGGATAAGGAAAGTGGTGTTGGGAATGACTATGTTAAGTCTATGGGAATTAGAACGGGCTAATCAATAAGCAACAGATTGGCAACTGGCTAGAGATGCTTCTCTCCCTCACAGACCCAGCCATGGTTGGTCTAGACCAGGTGAAAGGAAGGGATTGTGATGTTTCTTCTTAATGGCAGATTTTGATGTTTATTTCTTAGCCTTATTCAGTAATAGGATAATTGATTGCTTGAAGCAATAATGTATAGGTGTTGGATATGCAGGTCTATAGGCCTACCCAGCCTTCACCACCCTCTACCCTCTCCAAAAATCGGTTCTCAAAAATGAGACCCAGAAGCCTTCTGCCCCTGGGCTTTTATAGAGGTGGTCTCAACTGTCTTTTGCCCTTGGCTCATGCCATCTGGGTAAATTCTGAGTTCTATAACCGACAATTTGTCACTCAAGCTGCTCTCCATCTTTTTTCCAGAAGTTACTTATTACAGAAGAAACTGATGCTTGGTATAGGAGAAGAAATCTCTAGACTCAGGGGAAATAGATTTTAAAGGAAATCTATTTTTCAGGGAAAATATAAATAAGACATCACAGACAATAATGATACAAATAAAGTCAGCATAAAAGATATTAGAGATACTTAAGAAGGAAATTCTTAAGAATTTCCCATTTCAAAAAGAAGGAAAAATGGTAATTTTCCAAGAGATCTATGTGATAAAGGAAAACAAAAGCCCAAATAGATTTTTTTAAAACCCTTGTACTTCGGTGTATTGTCTTATAGATGGAAGATTGGTAAGGGTGGGCAATGGGGGTCAAGTGACTTGCCCAGAGTCACACAGCTGGGAAGTGTTTGAGGCTGGGTTTGAACCTAGGACCTCCTGTCTCTAGGTCTGACTCTCACTCCACTGAGCTACCCAGCTGCCCCCCCAAATAGATTTTTAAAATAAATGCATAAAAGAAGGAAGTAAGATTGAATAGTAGAGGATCAATATTAGAGTTTTTAATTGATCTATGAAAACAGTGTCAAGAGCTCTAAATTTCTAAATGATCTTAAACTGAAAAGTGAATTTAAATACAATAACAAAAAGATTATTTTAAAGCTAAAGGGACCAAATAATGTATGACAACTGAAAGTACTTGTCCTTATGAATCTTAGCATCTAGCACCAAGATCTGACATAGATAACTATAGTTTTAAAATACAATGCAAGTGCATTAGAAAACTTCAATGAAAGGCAAGTCAAAATATATCTGAATCTCCATTTCTTCATCTATAAAATAATACTAATAGTATTTGTTCTGCCTATGTTGCAGGTTTACTGCAAGAAGAGCACTTTTTTAAAGTTGGAAAGGACCATATTTCATTGCTTTAATGGAACAATTGCTCTGCATCCTTGCTGTGGCTATTCTCTCTAGCAGTTCAGATAGCAACTTCTTAATGCCTTCTCATCCTATGTGACCCATGTACATGTTTGTACAATATGCAGTTTGTATGGCAGTGATGGGCAACATTTTGAGCTTGACGTGTCAAAATTCACCAAAAAAACGAGTATAACTCAGATGGTATGTCACTTTGAGAAAAACAACATAATTTTGCAATATTTATAGTTTAAATAACAAAAGTGTATAATTATAATATATAACTATTTAATAAACCAAAATAGGTAAATTAATATAGGTAGAATTATCATCTATAGTGCACAGAGTGTCTACACTATACTACAGCAAACATTTCATGTGGCCTCATGCGGCTGCGTGTCATCAAAAATGGCTACGTGTGTCAGTGCTGACACATGTGTCATAGGTTTGTGATCACTGTTGTATGGGCATTCAGGGAAGCCTAATACCTCTGATATGAGGATTTCCCAGCCCTTTTCAAGGGTTCTTTTCACCTTTGGTGTTCCCCTGTCATCCAGCTCTCACTTGTGGCTCCAAGAAGTTGTAGCATGCACAGTGGCCACATCCCAGTAAACCTTATTGGAGGGTGGCATAAGTCGAGTTGCAGGTAACCAACAGTATGTAATCTGTAGGTAAG
>NC_058135.1:41418849-41437333 GCF_016433145.1 Gracilinanus agilis | reverse complement strand
AAAAAAAAAAAAAAAGAGAAAGGATAAAGGTGTCTTGTGAGACACACCCAGTCTCTCTATTCCTTTAGAGGCAGCAGATGGCTGAGAGAGACAGCAATGTGGAAAACCATGTGGTAAAGGTGAGGTTAGATTAGGCTTAAATCTCTCTATATCTGCTTTCTCTATTTCAAATGATTATTAATAAACTCTATGGAAAAGAAAAAAATAATAAATAAATACACACACACACACACACACAAATACACACATGCACTCAGCCATCATGTGTCCCTTATTCTCTGTTTCTGTTGTGTTTATTGTTTCTTGATCATAAGTGAGTTAATAATAAGAGAGGAAGTTTCCCAGGTTACTGATAAGACCAGGAAATCCACCCAAGTAGTCCTCTTTGGAAAGTCATAGGGAATTATGAAGCTGTTCATTCCATCTGACCCAGTAATTTTACAATATCCTAAGAATATTACTGAATATTGGGAGAGAAACTGGGGATGCATTTTTTAAAAATGAAATTTTATTTTTTTCCCAATGGTCCTCCTTCCTTTTTACCTCCCTCCTATCTCCACCCTCATTCCTCCCACCCATTGAGAAAGTAAGAGAGATATAACCTTGTTACAAACAAATTTAAGAAAAATAAATTCCTACATTGGCCAAGTCTATCTCTCCCTTTCAACCTTTTTACCCACCACCAGATGTCTCATTTTGCATTTTGAGACTATCATCTCTAGTATGTCTCATCACAAGTATTTTGTAATTGTGGTTTGTCATTGGGCCAATTAGAGTTCCAAAGTCTTTCAAAGTTGTTTGTCTTTACAAATCTTCCCAAGTTTCTTGAAAGTCATCTCTCTTGATCATTCTTTACAGCAGTATTCTATCACCCTCTATTCCCTAGTTCAGTTTCCAATCCTTTTTTACCACTGTAAAAAGAATTGCTATAAATATGTTTATATATATATATATATATATATATATATATATTTCTTTCTCTTTGATCTCTTCAGCAGGTCATCAATGGGTCAGAATGTACAAAGTTTAATAGTTTTCAGGGACATAGTACCAAATTGCTTTCCAGAATGGGTGGATTAGTTTACAGTTCCATTAATAGGCCAGTAATGAGGATAGGGATCCATCTTGTCTACTCATGTGGAAGTATGCTGTATAGACAGAAAGTGTTTTAGATCTGGCTGGGTTGTCAGATCTTTGGCATTTTCTCCTCTCTTTCTCTCTCTTTCTCTCTTTTTTATTAATGGGAACCCAGCATTAATCCTGGTTTTTTCCTTTTAAAAAATTTTTCATCCCCCTTCCCAATTACATGTAAAATTAGTCTTTTAAAATAATTTATTTATTTATTTAGAATATTTTCCTATAGTTACATGATTTACATTCTTTCCCATCCCTCTTCCCTCCCGCCTCCCAGAGCTTGACAAGCAGTTCCACTGTGTTATACATGTAACATTGTTCAAAATCTATTTACATATTATTCATATTTGAGATAGAGTGATCTTTTAACACCAAAACCCCAATCAAATTCCATTTCGAACCATGTTATCAATCATGTTTTTCTTCTGTGTTTCTACTCCCACAGTTCTTTCTCTGGATGTTCTTTCTCATAAGTTCTTCTGGATTGTCCTGGGTCATTGCATTGCTGCTATTAGAGAAGTCTATTATATTCAATTGTGCCACAGTATATAATGTTCTCCTGGTTCTGCTCTTTTCCCTCTGCATCAGTCTTTCCAGTTTACATAGAAATCCTCCAGTTCATTATTTCTTTCAGCACGATAGTATTCCATCACCATCAGATACCACAATTTGTTCAGCCATTCCCCAATCAATGGACACCCCCTCATTTTCCAGTTTTTTGCCACCACAGAGAGTGAGGCTATAAATATTTTTGTACATGGATTTTTCCTCATTATCTCTTTGGAGTACAAACCCAGCAGTGGTATGAGCAGGCAGTCTTCTAAGGCCCTTTGGGCATAATTCCAAATTGCCCTTCAGAATGGTTGGATTAATTTACAACTCCACCAGCAGTGTATTAGTGTCCCGATTTTTGCCACATCCCCTCCAACATCTATCATTTTCCTTTGCTGCTATATTGTCCAATCTGCTAAGTGTAAGGATACCTCAGAGTTGTTTTTGTTTGCATTTCTCTAATGAGGCGGGATTTAAAACACTTTTTCATGTGATTATTGACAGTTTTGATTTCTTCATCTGAGAACTGCCTATTCACATCCCTTGACCATTTGTTGATTGGGGAATGGCTTGTGTAAAATCAATTTTCAGCTCATTCTTTTAAAAATAATTTTGAGTTCCAAGCTCTCTCCCCTACTCCTTGATTGAGAAGACAAGCAATTTGACATGAATTATGTATATGCAATCATGCAAAACATATTTCCATATTGGTCATATTGTGAAAGAAAATACAACCCCCCCAAAAAAAATCCTAAGAAAAACAAAGTAAAAATAAAAATATCTTTTGATCTGCATTCAGACTCTATCAGTTCTTTCTTTGAAGATGGAGAGTATTTTTCATCTTAAGTCCTTTGGAATTGTCTTGTATCATTGTACTGTCAATAATAGCTAAGTCATTTATGGTTGGTTATTATTACAATATTATTGTTACTGTATAAACTGCCTTCTGTTATGAGTAAGATTAGATTAGCTAGTTATTAGGTATTGGTTATATATTGATTAGGAAGTACCTAGCAGGAAGGATCTGGAGGTGGGAATTCCAGGTTGGAATGAAGGAGGAGGAAGTCTATCTATGTTCTGTGTGTGGACTCCATTAGTGGTAGGCAAAAACTGTTGCCAGCCTGGGAGACCTCAGAGCAAAGGACACCCTGCTTCCTGTTTTCCCCTGAATCCTGTGTGGTGTGTCATCTAGCAAAAGGACAAGATCTACAAAGCCAAGAGAAGAGGTGAAATTGGAGTTCTGGCGGACAGTGCTCCAAGCAAAACCCTTACTGCTTGGTTCCTGAAACAACTTTAGCTCCTGGCATCCAGAGATCATCAGTGGATTGCAGTGAGAAATCCCAAAGCCACAAACCCCAGCTGCACTCAAGCCTGGCAGGTTCCAGGTGTCAGGCAGAAACCCAAAGACTCCAGTATAGCTCCTTGGGCCCTGTTAGTTAGATAGCTTAGATTAGTATAGTTGAATAAGTCCTTCCCTGTCCCTTTGGGTTTTGTTATTAGGTGTTAAGATTTTAGAGTAGTCATTCCTATCCCTCCTTTTAGTTTATAATTAAAACCCAATTTCACCTTGTTACCTTGTCAGTTAATTCAAGGCCTCTGGCCAGAGTGACAGTTGGCTGTTATTTTTTCAGTTGGGAGTGGTGTAGCTGTACAAGACTTCAGTGTTCAGTTTTAGTTTCTCTTACATCCCAGAGAGTGTTCCCACAAACCCCATAGTTGATTTTTAATATCCCTGGTGACCCCATTACTTATATTTTCTTACACTTCCTAGTTCTGCTTACTTCATCCTGAATCAGTTCGTGTATTTCCATTTTTTTTCTAAAAGCATCCTGCCTATTATTTCTTATAGTACAATAGTATTCCATCATAATCATATACTCTAACTAGTTCAACTCAGTTGATGGGCATTGTCTCAGCTTCTTATTCTTTGCCAAAATAAGAAGAGCCCGTATAAATATTTTTGCACATATAGATCCTTTTCCTTTAAAAAAAATATCTCTTTGAGATACAAACCTAGTAATGGTATTGCTGGATGTTAAAACTCCTTGGGCATAGTTCCAAATTTATTTCTAGAATGGGTGGATCAGTTCACAACTCCACCAGCAGTGCTTTAGTGTCCCAATTTTCCCTAATTCTCTCAATATTGTTATTTTCCTTTTCTGTTATATTAGTCAAACCAAGAGATGTGAGGTGATGATATCTTTGAGTTGTCCCAATGTGCATTTCTCTAATCAATCTTTAGAACATTTTTTCATGTTACTATAGATGGCTTTGATTTCTTCATCTAAAAACTTCCTGTTCATATCCTTTGACCATTTAATTAGAAAATGACATATTCTTATAAATTTGGCTTAGTTATCCATATATTTGAGAAATGAAGCTTTATCAGAGAAACTTGTGATAATTTTTTCACAAGTATGATTATTAATTCTGCATTTCCTCCATATTTATCCTTTTCTCTTTCTCCTTAAACCTCCTCAAAATTGTTTTGCTTCTCACCATTATCTCTCCCAATCTACTCTCCCTTCTATTAGCCCCCTTTATTTATCTTTTCTCAATTTCTTACAGGGTAAGATAAATTTCTATACCCAACTGAATACATATATTATTCTTTCTTTGAATCAATTCTGATAAAAGTTGTCTTCAACTCTCCTCCATCTTGTCCTCCACTAAAAGGGCTCTTTCATACTTCTTTTATGTGATATAATTTACCCCATTCTTCCCTCTTCTCTCAGAGCAATCCCTTAATTTAATTTTTTAGATAGCATCCCATCATAGTCAACTCATACACATGTCCTCTATCCATGTATACTCCTTTTAACTGCCATAATAATGATAAAATTCTTAGGAGTTAACATTATCATCTTCCTATGTAAGAATG
This sequence comes from Gracilinanus agilis, assembly GCF_016433145.1. Taxonomy (NCBI): domain Eukaryota; kingdom Metazoa; phylum Chordata; class Mammalia; order Didelphimorphia; family Didelphidae; genus Gracilinanus; species Gracilinanus agilis. Next base: position 41,432,766 of record NC_058135.1, on the reverse strand, counting down.
TAAATATTTTAACCTTATTGTATTCCTTATGAATTTTCTTGCCTGTTTAACTTTTTTATGCCTCTCTTGAGTGTTGTACTTGAAACTATGGCAGTAGAAAAACAGAAGAAAAACAACTGCTTGATCACATGGGTTGATGCAGATATGATTTGGGATGTAGACTCTAAATGACCACTCCAGTGCAATTATCAATAATATGGAAATAGGTATTGATAGATGACACATGTAAAAACCAGTGGAAGTGTGCATTGGCTATGGGTGGGTAGAGAGGTGGGGTGGCTGGAGGGGAGAGTAAGAACATGAATCATTTAACCATGAAAAAATTTTCTAAAAATAAAAATTAGAAAAAGTTCAGTTTTTCTACTTAGTTCTTGTCTTTTCATCAGGAATGCTTGAAGGTCTTCAATTTCATTAAATATCCATCTTACCCTGAAGGATTCTAATAAACTTTGCTGGGTAAGTGATTCTTATTCGAAATCCTAGTATTTTGAAATGTAGAAGCTGCTAAATCTTGAGTTATTTTGACTTTGATATTTGGTATTTGAATTGTTTCTTGCTTTCTATTTGTAATATTTTCTCCTTTTCCTGGGAGCTCTGGAATTTGGCTATATAATCCTGTGAATTTTCATTTTGAAATTGCTTTCAGGATGTTATTGATGGAGTATTTCCATTTCTATTTTATTCTCTGGTTATAGCACATCAGGGAAGTTTTCCTAAATAATTTCTTGAAATATGATGACTGGGTTCTTTTTTGTTTTTGAACATAGTTTTCATGTAGTTCAATAATTCTTAAATTATCTCTCCTGGATCTATTTTCTGTTGTTTTTTCAGTGAGACATAATTGCATTTTCTTCTATTTTTTCTTTTGATTTTCTTTGATTGTTTCTTGATATCTTGCCGAGTTGTTAGCTTCTCTTTGTCCAATTCTAATTTTTAAAATGTTATTTTCTTGAGTGAGCTTTTGTACCTCCTTTATCCAGTTTAAAAGATTATAAATATAATCTAATCTATGGGAAACCAGTAGTGTTTTGGGCAACTGCCACTCACAGATCAAACTCACAAGGAAGGATAGTGTATCAAGGGTAGAATAAATCTGATAACCCTACACTAAAGGAATGGCAGTTGGGATTACTGGTCTCTGTCACAAACCAGTGAATAACACTCTATGGGTTCTTTGAGGTGAGAGGAAACAAACAGGAAGAAAAACAAAACAGTTTAATGAGTAGAAAGTGTAAGGAGAGTGGGAGAAGTATTTCTATAACTAGGAACAGCTAACTGGCAAGAATGGAGTTCTAAGAGGGAGTTGAATATCAGTTTCTCTGCCAACCCAACTTCAGTCAGGCTGACAGCTTTGACTGAAGGCTAGAGGGAGAGCTGGGTATTGGAATTCTCACAACTGGTCCAGGCTGCTCCTTTGATGACTTCAGGAAAACAGGAACCAACTCCTTGCACAGCCAATAATCCAATAGATACCAGGTAGGGAAGAATGCCTGCAAACTGTCCACCAGAAATATACACTTCCCACTACCAAGGTTTGCCTTGAGAGATGTTGTCTTCAAGCTTCTCCAATCCCAAAGATCCTAAACTTATGGAGTCACTGCTGGCTGGACACCTGCTCCAAACCCCTTTCGCATCAGCACTGACAGTTCACTCTCCCCACGGCTGCATTCTAATACAGAATGTTCAAAGCTGACAGCCAAGCTCCCATCCCTAGGCACTTCTTACTCATCTTAAATTTCTATTCTATTCCCTAAATTACTTCATTACACCCATTAGGCCCATTCTACCTTTTAAGAAGTTCTTTCCCTCAGATAATTTTTGTTTATCTTTTTTCATTTGACCAATTCTGTTTTTTAAGAAGTTTTTCTCTTCAATGGATTTTTGTGACTTTTTTTAAAAATAATTTTGGCTCTATTCTATTTTTAAGGTGTTATTTTATTCAATTTTTTATGTGCCTCCTTTACCAAGCTATGGACTCTTTTCATGATTTTCTTGCATTGCTCTCATTTCTTTCTCCAAATTCCTCTTCCTCTCTGATTTTTAAAATGTCTTTTTGAGCACTTTCAGAAAATCTTTTTGGGGCTATGATCAATTCACATTTTTCTTTGAGGCTTTGGATGCAGCAATTTTGATTTTGTTCTCTGTCCCTGTCACTATAGTACCTTATGATCACTGTTTTTTTTGTTATTTGATCATTTTTGCTGCCTATTTTAAATCTCTTACCTTCTGTCTTAGAATCAATACTGTATATTGGTTCCGAGGCAAAAGAGCAGTAAGGGCTAGGCAATGGGAGTTAAGTGACTTGCCCAGGGTCACACATCTAGGAAGTGTCTGAAGGCAGATTTAAACACAGGATATTCCATCTCTAAGCCTGGCTCTTAACCTGCTAACCACCTAGTTGTCTCAGCCTATTTCTTGACTTTTAACTTTATGTTAAAGTTAGACTCTGCTCCCAGGGTAACTTTTGCTCCAAGGTTCAGGTTTTTTCATGCTACTATTTTAAGTGCTAATTCTAGGCATCTATAACTTTTCAATTCTTCTAGGGTGGAATGATTTAAGGAGAGGCGTGGTCACTGCTTTCCTGGCTTGTGCTCTGCTTAGTGAGTAGCCATGAGCACTCTTTTCCACCATGGAACTGTGACTAGGATTTTCACTCACCTGCCACATGCTTTAGAGTGCCAGTGCTCCTTCTTGCTCTAGGACTGACCCAGAATGACATATGGACAATAAAACAGAGTCCTGTACCCAGTGCCCACAAAGGGTCCCTTGTAATCACCATCTTACCAATTGTCTGACCCATTTCTAGGCTATGGTCCAAGACCTCTGGAAGCTGCCACTGCTGATGTTAGATGACACTGTACCCGAGATCTGCTGCTGGCATGCTAGAGTGCAACTTATGCTGCATTGAGCTTCAATAAGAAAAACCTTCCTGCCAGCCTTCTAAGTTCCCTGGGGAAAATTTTTTCACCTCATCCTTTTGTTGTTTCTGCTGCTCCAGAATACATTTTGAGGCATTATTTTAAAGTTGCTTGGAGGGGAATTTTGCAGAACTCAGGCTGGTCCCTGTTGTTACCCTGCCACCTTGATCTCCCCTTACTCAGTTTTCTTCTGCCTGTTGGGGAAGGAAAGGATGAAAAGAGATGCTTTCAGTAGCTCATCAAAATTGGTCAATTTCTAAGTTTTTGTTTTATTGTTAACTTTCTAGACCTTAGCAGAATGCTTAGCATATATAAAGCACTTAATAAACACTTGCTGACAGACTAACTCTCTGTCATACTCCTAGGGAAAGTTTGCTCTGAGATGCATAGTCCCAGTTTAAAGAAGCTGATCTTCTGTTTCTCAGATAGTTTGCAATTAAAGAAACACTCATTCTTTCTGAGGGTAGATAATATGTTTCATTATGAATCCTTTTAAATTGTTTTTGGTTATTGTGTTGATCAAAATTAATAAGTCTTTAAAAGTTAATTATCTTTATAATATTGCATTTACAGTGTAAATTGTTCTCAGTTCCTTTCACTTCACTTTGTATTAGTTCATGTGATTTTCACCAGGCTCTTCTGAAGCAGTCCTTTCATTATTTCTTTTATAGAACAATAGCATTTTATCATATTCATATGTAATAACTTATTCAGCTATTCCCTACTGATGGGCATTCCCTCAGTTTCCAATTCTTTGCTACCACAAAAAAAGAATTGTTTCTAATTTTAATTGAACTAGATTTTTCATGTAAAACCTTTTATTACATATAAAATAAAAATTGTCCATCAATCCTACATGATAACTTGTTTAATCCTAAGCTTATAGATATGAAATGTAATTTCTTTCTTGCTGTTTTTTTTATTTTTTTATTTTTTAACATTTATTAATATACATTTTTAACATGGTTACCTGATTCATGCTCCTCCTATCCCCTTCACCCCCATTTCTTGCTGTTTTAATTTGCTTATGATGTCACTTTTTACATCTAAGACATGTGTGCATTGAGAGTTTATCTTAGTATACAGTGTGAGATGTTGGTCTATACCTAATTTCTGACAGTTTTCTTGTTTTCTCAGTAGTTTTGGATATACAGTAAAATTTTGCCTACTTAATAGGACCTTTGCGATTACCAAACACTATACTTCTATGTTTGTTGTATAGCTCCATGTTGGCCAACCTATGGCACATGTGTTGGAGGGAGCTGCTCTCCTTCCCCTCTCTACTGTGCCTGAGGACATTTTTCACTTCAGCTGCCTCTCTGCCTAGCAACCCAATGGGAGTGCTTCCTTCCTCCCATGTCTGGGGTAAAGTGGCAGCTCACATGCAATGTTTGGGCACATGGTCTCTAAAAGGTTTACCATCACTGGTATATCTAATCTGTTCTCCTGACTGGTCTCTTGAAAGATGATGTCTAAACTTTTTTGATCATGGTTTTCAGGTAGTTCAGTAGTTCTTAGATTGTCCCTCTTTTTTATTTTATTTTAATTTATTTTATTGATTTTCCAGGTCAGTTGTTTTTCCAGTGAGATATTTCACATTGTCTTCTGTTCTTTTTTTTTTATTCATTTGACTTTTTCTTGATGTCTCATGGAGTCATTAGTTTCCACATGCCCAATTCTAATTTTTAGAACATTATTTTCTTCAGTGAATTTTTGTATCTCCTTTTCCATCTGGCTGATTCTACTTTTTAAAGAATTCTTTTCTTTAGTGAATTTTCATACCCCTTTTTCAAATGGCTAGTTCTGTCTTTTAAGGAGTTCTTCTCTTCAATGACTGTTTAATATCTTTTCCCATTTGGCCAGTTCTGCTTTTTAAGAAGTTCTTTTCTTCGAGAGAAAGAACTGTGGGAGTAGAAACACAGAAGAAAAACAACTGCTTGATCACATGGGTAGATGGGGTTATAATTGGGGACACAGACTCTAAACAATCACCCTAATGCAAATATTAATAATATGGAAATAGGTCTTGATCAATGACACATGTAAAACCCAGTGGAACTGATTGTTGGCTATGGGAGGAGAGTGGAAGGAGGGGAGGGAAAGAACATGAATCATGTAACCGTGGAAAAATATTCTAAATCAATTAATTAAACAAAAATTTTCAAATAAATAAATGACTTGGAATAAACAAAAAAAAGGAAGTTCTTTTCTTCAGTGGGTTTTTTGGTGCCTCTTTTACCAACTTGTTCTTTTTTCATGTTTTTCCTATATTGCTTTCATTTCTTTTCCCAATTTTTCTTCTAACTCTCTTACTTGATTTTTAAAGTTCTTTTTAAGCTCCTTTATTAATTCTTTTTGGATTTGAAACCAATTTGTATTTTTTTGGAGGCTTTGGATGCAGTGTTTTAGGTTGCAGTCACAAAATAACTTTCTATGTTGAGTTTCTTTTTTCGTTGCTTGCTCATTTCCCAGCCTTCTTTTCTTTTAACTTAAAAACTATTAAAGTTGGGCTCTGTTCCTATGGTGAAGGGGACACTGTTGCAAGCTTCAGGTTCTTTCTGTAGTATCTATAGGTTTTCAGTTCTTCCAAGGTGGTATGATGTTTAAGTGTCCCAGCTTATGCTCTTGTTTATAAGCAACCACAAGCTTGCTTTTCTGCCTTGGAACTGTGATTAGAGTCCTCTGCTCCTTTGTGACCATAAGCACTGGTATGTACTAGTGCTCCTCTTCACCCTAAGACTTGGACCCAGGACTGTGACTGGAGTCTGCATATGGGCAATGTGATAAGGGTCTTGCACCTAGCACCAGCACAAGGACCCCTGTAATCTTCTGAGAAGCTGTCTGATCCTTCTTACTCCCTGTGGCTGAGAACTCCAGAAGCCTCTGATGCTGATGCAGTTGCCCTCAAAGTCTGTCTTTATAATGGGGCCTGCCTTTTCATGTTGCTTTTTGTTGTACTTCCATCCTGATACAATAGATCTGTTGTGCTGGTCTTTTAAGTTGGTTTGGGCTTAAAAATTATTTCACCTCATCTTTTTCTGGGTTGTGCTGTTCCAAAATTCATTTTGAGGCATTATTTTATAGTTATTTGGGGGAGAGTTTGGTAGAGATCAGGTGGGTGTGGGTATATTATTTGCCATCTTGGCTCAGTCCCTCCTTGAAAGCCACTTCATTTTCTTTTAATGCTTTTTTTGTTTATTTAATGTAGTAGTAATGGTAAGGGAGGTGTTTGTTAGGTTCCTCCTCATTCCAGTATTTTTCCAGAATTCTTCTCAATTAAAAACAAAAATCTATTTTTATTTCACAGACATTTCTGGACATATCCTTCCACCTTAGCCCCTAATATGAATCTTCTCCTTAAAAAAACAAAACACATTTAAGCAAAATATGCACATGCAGAATTCTATACCATATTCCCAGGATTTCACCAAGTTTGGTAGAATGATAACTTTGCAAGCAATTTATTCATGTCAGTTCTGAACAAATGGTATTCATTAAATAGTTAACTTGATGCATTTGGGGTGGTTTCACAAATGTTCACTAGGGAATAGCCATAAGCCATGGTCAGAGGGAAGTATAGAATGATTTAATGAGATGCTAAGAAATGACCCAGCACCAGAAAATTGGTTTATATTACAGTTAGGTTATTATTTGTTTAAGCCAAAGGACAGTACAGCATCAAGATCCAGGAGGATATGGACAGGTCAATAAACTCTATAACGCATGAAGGAGTGGAGACACAAAGAAGAAACTAGTAGGTTAGATTACAAGTGTCTTCACATGTAATAATCAGGAAGTCTCATATCAAGTAAGATTGGGTATTAATACACTGGGTATTCAGGCATATGTTGTACTGAAGTGGTTAGATTCCAAAGATAAAGTCAGATATTAGTGTATAAGAATGAAATATCAATACAGGAAAAGTGTTTTGACAAAGGAAATTCTGACTTCTCCTTCGAACTAAACTGGTCACCTGGGCATCTGGGGATTTAAACAGCCCTTCCACTATAGAGCTCACAGTGTTGCAGGGTCTGACAAGTGATGAAAACTGGCTGAAGACATTGTTGTTTGGATAAGAAAATTACTTGATCCCAAGGTAGCCTCCTGAAGATTGACTTTTCTGGGATATCTCATGAAGAAAAGAAAAGTCCTCATCTGAGGGATTAAAAAAGATTACCCATATCCAGTGCCTATCAGTTTCCTGAGAATTTACAGGCATTTCTCAATGTTTTATCATAAAATAATGTTATGGAAGACCAAGTTTTTATACTTTGGGAATAGATTTGGAGCAAAATGATTAGGACTTAAGTAAGAAGGAAGTTCCTAGCTTTCTAATACTCTGCCTAGACCCACTGAAATATTTTCAAGGCACGTCCCTTGTTTTTATTACCCTTGCATTAACAGGTCCACTTCAAGGAACTAACCATGACCCAGGAAATGGAAGCTGACAAAAAAATGGAGGAGAAAGGACAAGGAGACATAAAAGGAATTTTATGGTCTTTTTTTAAGGAGTCATTAAAATAGTGTAAAATAAAATCTTTGTGGAGGGGTTGGGGGTGGGAGTGGGGTGGTGACAGCCAGAATCTACAAAGTGGTGAACAGATAGATAGGACTCAGGAATGGCTTTATATAGACATGGGGTTAAAAAAAAAAAGAGGCAAGCCAGAATAAAAAAGAGCATCCTTAACCACTTGGAGTAAGGCAAAAGTTAAGACTCATGGTAGAGTTACTTTTTCAGAATTAGGTCTAGTATAAGCTCTAGTGCCTGAATTTTGAGATTTTAAATTTTACTTTTTTTGTGGCAGAAGGGTGTGTATGAATGAGTACAGATATATATATTCCAGTCATTGTTTATTATTTTTAGTCTTTGGTTCTATATATACTAATATTAGTGTCATATGTTAATGACCTATTTAGGCTCCTTTTTTGAATTTCCAATATGTCTATTAAAATATTTGCCTAGATATAATTTAATAAATAAAACAAAAAATTTCCAATCATTAGAAAAACTACTTTAAATTTAAATGAGTAAATAATTCAAATTATTAGATTTGGAAGGGACTTTAGCACTCATCTAATCCTACTCTTTCATTTTATGGTTGAGGAAATTGAAGCCAATTAGAAAAGTTAAAAGAGGCATTAAATGTCAAAGTCAGGGGTCAAGCACAGGTTCGTTGATACAAAATATAGAAATCTTTCTAATAGCTAGCTAATGCTGCTAGAAAGGAGGACATATTTAATATCCTCAAATACCACGTTATTTTCCTTGAAATAAAGATTTATTAGAATAAGATTGATTTTTAGCATAGTTATGATAAAACAAATGGCAGAAAATGGCTTCTTATTAGTCTTTTTAGTTATAGTGTATGTTGGTTTTTCTGTGTCAGAGATGCTTGACATAAAATTTATTGTTTCAGAGGCTTAGCCAAAACAGAGACCAAGACTCACTCTCTTAATGCAACCTCTTCTTGCATTAATAGTGGGTCCCCAGATCTTGGTTGTCCACATTTTCCCCACAGGGTCCTAGAATTAATCCTGGGGTCATTTGATTTCTTCTAACCTCTTAGCTTGAGACTCCATTCTGAGAGACATTCTCTCTAATATATATCATCAGTGATTAGTGCCCCAATAACATCTAACCAATTAACATTTTTAACAGCTTTGACAACTTATTTTTTTCTTTCTGAAAAGGTATAGCAAGAATTAAAGGCCCAAACCATTTCTCCAAACCATTCTCCAAACTCTTCTTTCTGCCTTCTTAGTCCCTGTGGAGAGAGAGAGCCTAAATATGAAATGGTTGTTTCAAAGTATTTGTGGCACCAAGTGTACTTCCAAATGCTGCATAGTCACTGGACAGACTGCTTGTTGGACATGGATGGGGACATCTCCTGAGGCTGGCTGGGCCATAAATTGTCAAGCTACTTCTCAGGACTGCATCAACTCATTGGGCTGGGCTGCCACCAAACTCTAGATTCTTCTGAGCTTTCAAAGTTCAAAAGGTAATTTTATCTCCAATATTCCATCATCTAACAACACTGTCATAAGTCAGAATCACCTTGAACAGACTGAGAAGGCTCATAGGGCTGGTACCTTTTTAGCTAGTCTATCTATTACACTCTCACACTACCTTTTAAAAAACTGTCATCCTGGGCAAATTGGCCAGGGAGCAGTTCTGAACACTGTCCATGTAGGGAATACAGAACTGACCTTTAGGGATACCAGGAAGGATGCTATCCTTTCACTTATTCTCCAGTGCCATTCAGTAATAACTATAAAAATAGTCAATATGATCTCGTATGGTTCTCCATGTACAAATGAAAATTACAGTTACCTTCAAATACCAAGTTAGGTATATTCAACAAAAAATGCTGGATAAAGTTTAACAAGCTTTGAATTACTGCTTGCCTAGGATTTAACAAGGGCATGTCTTGATTCTGGAAGTGGCTTTTCCTAATCCAAAGTTGATAAAGAAAAGAAAAAGGCAAAGAAAATCCATCTTCCTAGGTTAAAAATAAATCTGCTTTCTCTCCAGAACTTCCCTGACCAACAGGAGCCCTCTCTGCAGGGATTTAGGACTTGCGGTGGACTAGAAGTCATCTCCTTATCATCAGCCGAGGAAATGAATTGTCCTGGGTGAAAACTCTTTCATGATTCTTTCAGTACTTAGGTCCAGCCTACCTGAGGTCTGGACAAAATTTCTAGGTATCCCTATACACACACACACACACACACACGTATGTGTATATACATAGGGGTACAGTGACGTATTTGTGTGTGATCTGGAGCACCAAAATTTATCCAAGAGTCCCTAAATGATAAGTGCCTTCTTAAAAAATTCAATTAAATTTCTTCTGTAACCCTCTATTAAGGACACTTGATATTTCCCCCACTGAATCCCTGCCATGGCAAAGACAATCTTAATGGAATTCTAATATCCAACAATAAAAGAAGCAGGCTCAATCCAAGAGGAAAGAAACAACATCAGATATATCTAAAATACAAATGAAGTTTTGAAAAGGAATTAAGCATTTGAAAAGGAATTCAGAATAAAACTCCCAGGAAAATTATAGAGAAAATACAGTTTTCCCATATCAAATTAGAAAATACTGCAAGTAGCCAAAGAGAAAGGAGTAAGTGACAATCAGGATCATATTAGATTTAGCTTAAGGCAGCTTATCCTGCTCTTTATTTAACTCCTTACATCTCTTAATTACAATTACAAATTACAACTAAGTTAAGAAATTTGAAGTTTCTAGGACAGCTGACAAACTTTATCCCATGGACATGCAGAATGTAAGGATCTCGCAATGTGTCAGACAGTTTATATCTATTTAAAAACAGAATAAACATATCATCCAGGCAATCATATTTTGGGGATGCAAAATTCACGTCTCTTATTTAGCCTAATTATCAAAATATTTAAAAGACTGAGTAATACAGTAGATATCAGTACTAAGTATTCAACTATAGAAGAATCACCTCAAAAGGAATTGGTCTGATTTGCATAGGAAACATATTGGAAAACTGACAACTGTATTATTTCAGCCTAAAACAAATAGAAAAATAAATTTCCAATTGCTCTTAGTGAATCATCTCCAAAACTATGAGCTTCAATAATGAGAGTCTCAGGGAGGCAGAGCCAAAATGGCAGAGTACCAGAAAGAAGTACACTGAGCTCTTCCTTTCTACCCCCTAAGTTTTCCAAACAGCTCTAGAAAAAGCAAGAGACTGAATCCTAATTGGGAAATGCAAGAAAAGGTCATCGTAAGTAAGTACTTTTTCTAGGCCAGGTTGTAAAAGGAAGACAGAGAGATCTGTGGATGCAGGGGATGGGATATTGCTAAGGAGCTTGTCTTGCACTCTGGCAAGGGAGAGAGGCTGTAAACCAGGGCAAAAGACGATCCTTGAACCCATACTGGGGCCCCACAACCTCTTACAGGGTGTGAGAACAGATTCCAATTGTTGGCTTTGTTTACCAGTACTAGTTTTGAGTCACAGATTCAGGGTACACTAGGGAGGGGATCTGTATCTGGAGGGGGTGTTCTGGAATAAGCAGCCATGTCAGGTTCTAGGTGGGGTACTAAGAGAGGAACAAGATCTGTATCAAGAAGTAGTGATGTAGGGGCAGCTGGGTAGCTCAGTGGAGTGAGAGTCAGGCCTAGAGACAGGAGGTCCTAGGTTCAAACCCGGCCTCAGCCACTTCCCAGCTGTGTGACCCTGGGCAAGTCACTTGACCCCCATTGCCCACCCTTACCAATCTTCCACCTGTGAGACAATACACCGAAGTACAAGGGTTAAAAAAAAAAAAAAAGAAGAAGAAGAAGTAGTGATGTAGCTCAGACACCAAGAGAAAAGCTGGTTATCAGACCCAATTTCTATTCCACTGTGAAACCTACAATGGAAGGAATCCCAGACCAGAGGGGGGAGGCTGCAGTTTTGCCTGTCCTGCAAAACCAGCAGAACTTCCCAGCTGGCTGATAGTGGCTAAGTCCAACAGCAAACCAACTCAGACCCAGACCTGGGTCAGGAATTTGTGGGCCTCATGCCAGAGAGCCAGACTATTGCCCTGGATCAGATAACATTGGAAGCAATAATAGCTTGCAGACTGCCAGCTTGAACAGGCCCTGATATCCAAGTTTAACATAATACTCAATACCTCAAGAGAACATCTATGGGACTAGATCAGACCTTCTTCTGGGAATGCACAGAGCATGGTCCTAACATCAAGTTAGAATTCAAGAATTAGGCTGGAACAATGAGCAAACAAACAAAAACTAATTCTACCTTAAAAGTCCATTAAGGTGATAGGCACATTTAAGAAAGAAACCTAGAAGGGCCAGCTAGGTAGCAGAGCATTAGGTTTGGAGTTCGGAGAACCTGGATTGAAATCTAGCCCTAGATACCTTCTTGTTGTGTGCCTCAGTCACTTAACTCCAATTTCTTAACCCTTTCTGCCCTTCTTAGAATTTATATTATTTATTAATATTATATTTTATACTTTTATTTATCAATTCTAAGAGAGAAGGTAAGGTTTTTTTTAAAAAAGAAAGAAAAAGAGAAAGGAATCTAAAAGATGAGAACAACTTCAAAACATTTACAAAGCAAAACCTCCAAGAAAAAGCATGTAACAATTCAATCAGAATTTCTAGAAAAGATGAAGTAAGAATTTTAAAATTTTTTAAATGTTTTTGTAAATGAAATGAGCTATCCAGAAGGGGAAAAATTGGAAAGGAAATGATAGCTATAAAAGAAAGAATTGGAAAGGGAATTAGCAGTTTAGCACAAGAGATGTAAACTAGTGTAGGCACAAACTCACTGCAAAATAAAATGAATCAAATAGAATCCACTGTCCATGAGACAACAAGAGATACTAAAACAAAGTCAAAAGACTGAAAAAATAGAAGAAAATATAAGGTATCTCATGGCAAAAACAAGTGCCCTAGAAAATATATCAAGAGGAAAATATTTAAGAATCCTTAAATCTTAAAGATATTTAAGATTCAAGTAATTATTGGATTACCTGAAAGCCTTGACCAAAGAAAGAGTTTAAATATTATATTATGGGAAATCTTAAATTGAAATCTGCCTAGGTCTTTTAGAATTGCCTTCTTAGAGGGCAGTGTAGAAACAGAAGGAATCCACTAGGCACTTCCTGAAACCCCCAAATGAAAACTCCCAGGAAAATTATAGAGAAAATACAATTTTTCCACATCAAATTAGAAAATACTGCAAGCAGTCAAAGAAAAAGAAGTAAGTTACAGTCAGGATCATCCTATATTCAGCTTAAGGAAGCTTCTCCTGCTCTTTACTTAACTCCTTAAATCTCTTAAATCTGATTACTCATGGTTCAAGCATTACCAAGGAGGAAATAGTCTAGATTCATATGGTTTGTGAAAGGAACAATTACTTACAAATCTTGAACTCAGCATTAAATGTGGCAAAGTCTATTTTACTTCACCCTTGTGAGAATGTGTACACAACAACTGGTGTTACAGCCAGTACCAGGAGGGTGAACACACAGGTCCGTTTTTTTTTAGCCCCTGATATGAATCAGTCTCTCCTCTCCTTTACCACTGCTTCTTACTAGAGAATGATCTGCATGCAATTTACAATCACAGTCATTCACATGGGTTTTAACCAATCAAAGTAAAATAAATTCACCTTAGCCTCTTAAAGGTCTAACCTATTCTGTGCACCTTGTCATGTCTGGCTGACAGAACATGAAATGACTCAAGTTTTTTTTTTTTCTTCTTTTTTTACTCCATTATATGGGCTTATGAGAGGAGTCCACTACTTGTTAGAACTTATTCCTCAGTTTATTACCATCCTAAGTAGTGTTTTTAAACTAAAAATAAAAACTTATTAAGATTCTCAATCATTTGGGTCAAGCCTTCTGCTAAGAGAAAGCTTGAGTTCTGAACCTACATCTTAAAAAAAACAAGAAAACTATCTCAGTCTCTGTCACTATTTCTCTTTTTCAACACCTTCCCTTCCCATTACAAATTAGAACATATACAAATTGGAATTGGTCAGATTTCATCTAGTTACTTTATCAAACTACTTACACAGAAAATGCCAAGTTAGTTTTAGGGAAGAGAGAGAAGCAAAGAACCAACTTTGGTCTCTCACTTATACAGAGAGGGAGGGAGAAAGGAAGACCTTGCTTCATGGTCTGGTTCCATTTTACCAAGGAGAAAGACAGGAGATACCTGTGACTCAGATACCCACTTCTAAGAGTCTGTCAATTGTCCTATTGTGACCGTCTGAATTCAGGCTTTGATAAGCTACTGTGCTGCCTCAACACTCAGCATCCCGATTTCTAGGCTTGAATTGCAGAAAGTCTTGCTTGAGGTTCTCCTCTTCTCTCCCTTTTCACATTTCTCCTTTTCCCCTCCCCTCCCTCCCTCTCTCTCTTCCTTTCCTTCTCTCCACTTTTTCTCTCCCTTTTTCTATCTCTGTCTCTCCTTTCTTTTCCTTCCTTCCTTCCTTCCTTCCTTTC
>NC_058135.1:41309636-41414360 GCF_016433145.1 Gracilinanus agilis | reverse complement strand
GGCAATGGTGGTCAAGTGACTTGCCCAGGCTCACACAGCTAGGAAGTGTCTGAGGTCAGATTTGAACCTAGGACCTCCCGTCTCTAGGCCTGGCTTTCAATCCACTGAGCTACCCTGCTCCTCCCCCCCCCCCCCAATCACTTTTCTGTAAGGACATAGGTCACATATTTAATTGTAGGTCCCCTGGAGTCATGCTTTCTTTTGGTCAGTGTTCTTAAGTTTTTATGTATAATAATTACTCTAGAAATTATATATAATTATATTACATATAATATCAATACATCTTATTTAATTGTTTTTATTTATATAATTTTAAAATTCTGTCACATATATATAATTTTACATATGATATATTTAACTATATAACAATAATTATATTCATATCTAAAATTATACATTACATATTTTAAATTTGTATATAATGATTAACATTGAAATTATATATAATTTAAATTTATATAATTATGTATTTATTTAAGTTATATAATATAACAATAAATATTATATAATTAATCATTAATGCAATGATTATTATATTTAATTATTTTATTTATAAAAATTCTTTTTAAAGGATATATAGCATTATGTAATAATTAATATTAATAGCAATAAATTACTAATGCAATGGTTATTTTATTTATTAGTTATTATATATTGTGGGTACATTAATTATTATATTTAATTGTTTTAATTTATATTGATTAGTCTTCTGGTTCATCCCACTTTATTCCATATCAGTTTATGCAATTTAGGATTCTCTGAAATTATCTTTTTAGTCATTTCTTACAGTTATATTCATATACCAAAATTTATTCAGACATCCCCTAATTGTTTGAAAAGCAACCCAAAGTGGCCCTTAGATTTTAGTTCTTTTCTTTTGTTCCTTTCAAGATCAAGAAGTTTCTTTTGCATTAGACTGTTTCTTCCCCAACTTTTAACCTCAAATTTTAATTTTAATCTCAAACTTCCTATTCCTTTATGTGACGTTCCAGGATGAAAGGGATCCCTTTGGTTTCTCATTGGATTTCTTGTTTCTAGCACAGCAGTCCTTCACACATGATAGGTGCTCAAAGAATGTTTGTTAAACTCAGTAGAACTCAACATTCTCTCTATGAATCTATAGAAGCTGAAGAAAATGAGCTCACTTTAGAAGGAAGAATTTAGCAGAAGCAAAGAAGAGAATGAATTATAAGAATATTAAATCTTAAAATAAACCCAATGAAGAGAAGTTGGAATATTTTTTCCTGGAGACTTAAAAAAAAACAACAAAAAACTCTTCCCTTCTTTCTTGGAATCAATACTATGTACTTATACATATACATACATAAATACATATACATACAATACAAAATACATAGTATCGATTCCAAGACAGAAGAGTGGTAAGGGCTAGGCAGTGGGAGGTCATTTGAATCTAGAACCCCCCTCCTGTCTCTAGGCTGACTCTTAATTCACTGAGCTGACTATCTGCCCCTACCTCGAGACTTTTTATAAGATTGAGAAACAGGAGATTTGAAGGAGATTATTTTTAGTATAAGAAACTTTCTGGAATCTTTTCTCTCTTCACTTGTGAATTTTTCTTTAAATTTGAAACAGCCAATGAAATTCATTTAAAGTATTTTAAAAGGCAAACCACTCTTTAATATTTTACTTTGATGTGGGTGACCTTGATTTCCTGAAAGTTACACTAGTAGAATATGAGGCCAGACAGCAGCCCAAGTGTTTGTCCTAAAAAGCTTAGTGCCAGAGTGAATTCTTTCATCTCAGCTCTAGAAGATCAAGTTAAGGAGGGCTTGGAATCAGCATCAATGAAGGGAGAACCCATGCTGTTGGGATTTCAGGTCCTCGAAGTAATGAAGAAGCAAAAAACACCACATAGAGACATACAAAAAGACTGAAAAAGAAAAGTTGATAAAGTAGGTCTAGAAAAGTGGTTCCCAAACTTTTTTGGCCTACCACCCCCTTTCCAAAAAAAAAAATATATTACTTAGCCCCTTGGAAATTAATTTTTAAAAATTTTAATAGCAATTAATAGGAAAGATAAATGCACCTGTGGCCATCAACTCTTCCCTGGATTGCTGCAGCACCCACCAGGAGGCAGTAGCACCCACTTTGGGAATCACTGGAAGGATTATATAGCATCCAACTGAAGTCATGTGGACCAGTCAGAATGGTTACATGATTTTCTCTACCTTTTTCAGCAACACGTGTATAAGAACAAAGCTAGCAGATGGTGGAAGTGATCCTAGGCTGAGGCTTGGCATGGAATCAGTGAAATTCTGAGCGCTAGGAATTCAGGAGAAGACTATAGTGTTGAATTAGTTCAGCAAGTGGTCCAGATGAAGAAAAAAAAGAAAAAGAGGCTCGTTCAAGGGAAATGGCCTGGAAGAGAATTAAAAGATCATGAGATTGGAGTTAATGAAGAGTAGGGTTTCATAAGAGAAGACAGAAGAAGTAAAAAACAAACAAACAATAGATTATTATTGGTTAAGGGAATTTGAGAATTCTTGGTAATTGTTGTCTGCAGACTTCTCAAGTTATTTCTCTAACTTCCTCAATGAGTTTAGTACATAGCTCATAATTTTTATTTCCTCTCCAACTCTTGCCCTCATGCTAGGGGACTTTAACATTCCTTAATTTACTCACTTCCCCTGAGCTACTCCTCTACTCACTCCAGCCTACACAAAGATAATTATAATTTTGATTTTACCATTATCATCCAGAAATATATGCCCTCCATGTCCAAGTGCAAATATCAATAAGATGGAAATAGGTCTTAATCAATGACACATGTAAAACCCAGCGGAATTGTTCATTGGCTAAGGGAGGGGGTGGGAAGAGGGGGGATAAAGAACGTGAATCATGTAACCATGGAAAAATATTCTAAATTAATTAATTAAATAAAAAATTTAAGACTAAAAAAATTTATTTTCTATTTATCCTCTATTTAACTTGTTTGTATATATATATATGTATTTGTTTATTGCCACCTCCATTAGATTGTGAGCTCTTTGAGGGTAGAGACTATCTTTTGTCTCTTTTTGCAGTCCCAGGGCTTAGCTTAGTGCCTGGCATATAGAGTAGGTGCATCATACATTGATGCAATACAGTCATTGATTGATTGATTCTTGGCCCTAAGTATATATATGCTTGCTATTTAGGGAGAGCCATGGGGGATGACAGGAGCCTAATCCTCTAATTTCCCATATAGTTCCTGTGCCATTTACTGGCAGAGTTTCCCAAATCAATTTGAGGATATAATTAGAGAGAATTAAAAATAATTTTCTAACTCCAAGTCATATAGTTGTCTTGGAAAAAGGACCTCAAGCACTAGGAGAAAGTCAAGCTGAAGCACAAACTTAATCTTATCCTGGTACATTCTAATGGCTTTTGTTGACACCAATGCATATGGCATTTCTTAGGCTTCAGGTATGCCTCAAAATAGTTTTAGTCTTTCTCTTATGGAGAAAGGCTTACTATCCTCAAGAAGATGTTGAGAAAATCACTATAGATAAC
Organism: Gracilinanus agilis; assembly: GCF_016433145.1. Lineage (NCBI taxonomy): Eukaryota > Metazoa > Chordata > Mammalia > Didelphimorphia > Didelphidae > Gracilinanus > Gracilinanus agilis. The sequence continues at coordinate 41,410,844 of NC_058135.1, read as the reverse complement.
TCTGAAATGATGGAAGAAATAAGTTATTTATGCACATGGTAGCATAAATACCTTAGTGGAGATGACTTCAGTGGAGAATGGAAATACTATGTCTAGCAGAGAAGACACAGTGTCTACAGAGAGCAGAGACATGATGTCCAGCAGAGATGAAAGTTATGGTATTTACTGGAAAGCATCAGGAGGGAGATGCAAATCTTTGGCATGGGGGTTTTGCCCTGAATATGTAGGTCCCTATATGTGTGTCTCGGTAGTCTCTTTCTACATTTTCTTAATTTATGTTCTTTGGTCACATATAGTCTCTTATGTATGTCTTCCTACTCCAGTGGTAGTATGGGAGCAGCTATGCTATTTGTATGAATGGGAAAACTTTCTTTTCATTTATTTTGCTGAGCTGTTTTAATATATTTCTCTTTCTTTGAAATAAAATGATTTCTGAATGGCAAAAGTAAAAACATTAAGGGTTGCTCCTTAGAAATGATTTTGAGGGGATTCTGACTCACTTTCATGATATACCTTAGATATGGAATATAGTTTGTGGGAATGCTGTTGAGATTGTTGTAGGAATAAAACTTCATAATTAAACAAAGAACTGCAAAGAGTAGATGAAATCAAAAGGAAATATGACAAAAAGTGGAAGCTGGAGATGTTTATCAAGATTTAGTATATAGAAACAATAATGAAGGCCTGTAGGAGTAAGGCCAGAGACATAAAAGCAAGAACCACAATTTCATTTACTCAATTAGAAAAGAGAGAAAGAAATAAAGCCCTAACAAGGATGAAGGAACATGTTGCTCCTTTATTTTAGGTAGTGTCATCAAAAAGGATCAGATCTTTTAACTTTTTTTTACAAGTCTTAGCTTCCTGAACTGCAGATTAGAAATAGAAACAGGCAAAACATAGTTTGAATGGACACTCTAGAGTAGAGGAAGAATAGTGATAAACTTTTGAAATAAAAAAGTGATCTTTCTATAGAAACTTGCAATTCAGATAGACTTGACTGATTTCACAGTGAACCATAAATTGAATATAAATCATCAGTTTGTTTCATAAACTATGAATGTTCTATTAAACTGTGTTAACAGGTATGGAAGGGAGTGAAGCAGAACCCCTTTCATATTTTCCTCGGTTCAGCCCTAAAGAAGCTTCCTTTGGAGGCCTTTTTACACTTTGGATAGGGTCTAAAGATTTGAATGACCATTTATCTGCATTTGAAAAGCAACTGGGGATTGGTAAAGACAACTGGCTTTTCTCTGCTTCCTCACAGACAGGAAAGTCAGAGAATTTAAAAGAGAAGGAACTGATTGTTCAGAGGTTGGGATGCAGAGTTGACTTGAAACAAATAGTTAAGAATCTGGTTTTTAGAGCTGGAATCCTGTTTGGGGGATGGTGGGTCTGAGCTCCTGCTGGTATTACTGAATTTTTATTAAAGTGAACGAGAGGATTCTATTTTATTCTAGCCTAGGATGCTGATTGAGATATATGGTGTCCATAGCACATTCATTAGAGTTATTGTTGCTCTTCTTTTTTCATTTTTGAAGAGTAATCACAACAGAGGACAATGTCTTGACTTGTGCATGAAATGGATTTAAGTGAGGCACAGTTGCATAAAGTCACCAGCCTCACTCTCTCTTCCAGAGTCATTGAAGTTCAAAGGCAAGATAAAAGTCAAGATGACTGGCAATGGCCCAGGATGCAGTGGATGACCTTTGATGTTCTGAACCAAGCAAGATCTAAGCACTCCACAACTCCTGCTTCAGCTGACTTCATGGCAAATTGTTCTCCTCTGCTCATTCTGGGGAAGTCTTGATATGTTGGGAGTAGACATTCTCCTAACTCATCAAAGAGTTTGAGGCCTGATAGTTACCCTCAGTCTGATTTAGCCTGTCTGCCCAGATGGTTTTACTGGGCTGTGGCAACAGAATATTTAAGTGGTAGAATTCAATGGAGAAGAGTTGGTCTGAGAGTTCAAGAATGAGGTCAATGCATTGCTGGTGGAGTTGTGAATTGATCCAACCATTCTGTATGGCAATTTGGAACTATGCTCAAAGGGCTTTAAAAGACTGTCTGCCTTTTGATCAAGCCATACCATTGCTGGGTTTGTACCCCAAAGAGATAATAAGGAAAAAGACTTGTACAAAAATATTTATAGCTGCGCTCTTTGTGGTGGCAAAAAATTGGAAAATGAGCTGAACAAATTGTGGTATCTGTTGGTGATGGAATACTATTGTGCTAAAAGGAATAATGAACTGGAGGAATTCCATGTGAACTGGAACAACCTCCAGGAATTGATACAGAGTGAAAGGAGCAGAGCCAGGAGAACATTGTACACAGAGACTGATACATTATGGCACAATTGAATGTAATGGATTTCTCTACTAGCAGCAATGCAATAATCCAGGACAATTCTGAGGGATTTATGAGAAAGAACACTATCCAAGTCCAGAGAAAGAACTGTGGGAGTAGAATCACAGAAGAAAAACAACTGCTTGATCACCTGGGTTGATAAGGATATGATTAGGGATGTAGACTCTAAGTGATCACCCTAATGCAAATATTAATAATATGGAAATAGGTCTGGATCAATGACACATGTAAAACCCAGTGGAATTACTCGTTGGCTACTGGAGGGGGTGGGAGGAGGGAAGAGAAAGAATATGAATCATGTAACCATGGAAAAATATTCTAAATCAATTAATTAAATAAAAATTTTCAATTAAAAAAAGAATGAAGGCAATTGAATCAGTATAATGTCAATTAATTGCTTTTTGGCATCAGCAATGTAAGCTAATCCTCTTTGATTTTACCTTGATCCCACATATTCTCTATGTTTATACTTCTCTACTTATACATTCCATATGTGCCTATTCCCTTCATTGACGCTATATGTATTTATGGGATAATATGCCATAGGACTATGGAAGAGTATTCTATTGCTACTTTTCTTGCTATATCATTTGAGTAAATGCCTTTACTTTGAATGAATTGTGTCCTCTTATTGATTAAAGAGAAGACACACACTGGTGGAGGCTTGTGAGCAATAGTTTTATGAGTGGGGAGTCACAGATTCTTTGAAACTGGAATAGTTGTTCTGTGAAGGACTCAATCTGTGAGTACAAGTTGAGGCTAAGAGGTAATTCTACTCCCTTTGGCAATGGGTAAATCTTCACTTAAGTCAAGTCCTAGTTTAAGTTTATTTTAATGAAAATGCAAAAGTCATGAAGAAACTCAAGAACAACAAAAAAAAGAGAGAAAATAGAAATTAAGCAAGTGGCGGGTAAAAAGGCTAAGGCAAAAATTAAGCAGAGGAATGAATATATTTAAATCCTGAGCTTCCAAAACAATGTGAACCAGAGGACCAACTCAGAAAATCCTATTCACCCTGGGAAGCAGGGTTTTACTTTTATGGGCCTCTCTGGGCCATGAACGTGTTTCTTAGGCAGTAGATGCTAAGGTGTAAGGTGAATTATCATGAATGGGATTAGGACTGATTTTCTTTTTGGTTTTTATAGATAAATACAAGGAAGTGTTTTTAAATTAGTCTAAAGAAAGATGTCTGTTAAAACTCTTGTCTTTGCCCAAAGCAGAACCATTAATAATTTCTTGACTTGACAATTTTAATTTCATTTTTCAAAAGGTAGAGGAATCAACAAGGTGAGATTTTATTATGGATGTGATTTTCATTAGAAGTTAGCAACTTATTTCTGGGATGAAAAAGTGGGGAAGCCAACACTGTCTCTTAGAGTTTGTGACAGGGGATCAGAAGACATTCAGGCATAATTTAACATGAATACTAGATTTAGGGAAAGCATATTTCAGTGGATTCCTAGGAATACTTGATAGGATCTCATTTATTATAGTGCTGCAAAGGAATTTAGGCAAAAATGAATGAAAAATGCTCAGGAATAAAGATCTCAGGGCACAAAAGGAAACAATTTCAATGAGGAAGAAGAATGTAATTGGTAGGATGAGATCCATATAGATATGTAAAGAACTCACCAATAAATTTAGATTTTTAAAAGAAATATACAGAAGATAGAAGGAAAATGTGATAAGATTAATTACCTACTAGTATATTCTATGCTTTGCCCCTCTCCACCATAAATTTAGGTATACCTTCTTCCTTCCTCCTCACATGATAGGTACTCTTCAGTTTCTAATTCTTTGCTATTACAAAAAGAGCTATACTTGTATACATTTTTTAACATTTTATTTTTATTGTCAAGCAAAACACACTTACATAAGTCTATAGATAACCAAAATGCCTAACAAAACCATAAATATACTGATATGAAAGATAGGGGAAATCCTAGCTAAATCTTTGCAGAGTGGGTGCTGATTTGAACTGGTACAGGGAGTTTCCTCACTGGAAGGTCCTAATACTAGTGAAAATTCAGGCTCCATCTCAAATCTTTAAGTTCTTAAGGTCACCTCCATACCATAGTGAGTCTGCCTAATTGACCGAGGGACTTCATTCTGCTCTCTGAATCCTGGAATTAGCTAGATTGCAGTACATGCTGAAGCCCACTTTCCATTCCTGGGAGAAAGGAGAAGAATTTATTTTAGCTTTGGCCAGATCTTTTTATCTTCCCTTCCTTGAATTAGAATCATGGTGATAAACCTATGGCATGCATGCCAGAGGGGGCACTCAGAGCCCTCTCTGTGAACATGTTCACTATTGCTCCAGCACAGAGTTTACCAGGGTTTGTTATTAGAAATTCAGAGGGATATTGGGCCAGGCTGCTTCCCTCCTTCCTCTACACATGTCTGAGGACATTTCTCACATTACCACCCCCCCCAAAAAAAAAAGGTTATCAAGGATATCAATGGACTAGAAGATCTTTTGAGCTCTAAAGGAAAATTTAGACTTCTCATTTTCCCACTGATGTCCTAAACAGTTAAGTCAGTTGGTGGCAGTGTTTGAATTCAGAACCAAGGATAAACTACATACTATAAAGGAGTCCAACAATGAAACTATGACTTGTCATACATGGCTCTTGAAACTACTGAATAAGCATAATTGGAAATATAAAATAAAGGAAAATATTTAACAAAATAAATAAAAATGTAATCAAACATAAATAATGTTAATAATATGAATATTATCTAAGTCAGGGGTCTGCATATATGGTTTAGTGACCCATTTCTATTTGAGTTTGACACCTTAGTCCAAGGAGAGTTTCTTGAGCAATCCATTAATAGGAGAAAAGAACTTCCAGAAAACAGGAACTGTGAGTTATCCCCTTACCTCATATACTCCTTTTGCTTAGACTGTTTTCCTGTGAACTCTATATTTGTGGGAAAGGGTGTGACAGTGTTTTGTGAGGATGTTTTGTACCAACTATTCATATTTATCTTTGTAAATATCTTTTTCTCAGTTACTAACAGCAGATTGACTAAATCTTTTGGAGGAGCAGGGAAGGACACCAATGATAGCTTGAACAGATGGCACTAGAGAAAGAAACCTCTGACCTTCAATAGGAGATAGAGTCTTAGGATTTGACTCATTGCTGAGTGTGGAATCTGGGTCAAGGGCCAGAGCTCACATGCATTACAAATGCAAGAGATGAATGTGAACTTAGTCACACGTTTGTCAGATTGTTTAAACTAGACTGGGAATTTTAATATGTGAACTGCTAGGTGTCTGATATTTTTCTCCCCTGAATTACTTAAGGCAGGAGCCTGCAGTGGTCTCTAAATAAATATATTTTTGCTGAATGAAGGAATGATTTCCTTTTCTATCCATAGAATTGTAAACTTGGTCAGTGCTGTGCAGATTTATGCAGCTAGAGGCCAGTACCAGCTCACAGTTGATTTCTCTGATTCTGAGCTCTGACTTCAGCTGCTCTTGGAAGAAATTGCAGCTCATTTGTGTGGCACACCATTTGCATACTCTAACAAGATGGGCTATAATTGGCCTTTATTGATTTTGTTTTCATTGAGCTAAAATAGAGTCAAAGCTTCTTACACTAGAAGAACTGATTGATTTGTGGTAGAATTCAGGACTATTCAGTTGAAGAAATAATTATGTTCTTATTTAGGAATCATCAGGGCCCAAGTCTGCTCAGCAAGTATACTTAGGAGAATTTGACTTTGTGAGGATAAGACTTGCCTTGAAGCAGTTGTTTCTGTATGGGAAATGGCTCTCTTGCATATAAGCATCATTTTAAAGAAAAGTGCACAGCTTGGGGATACATTGGCAATTCTAGAGAATTCCAGCTCTGAGGATTACCACTTGTGTAACTTTGAGCAGGTCATTTATGCTATAAATTAGAGGAATGGGTTAGTTGACTTCAGAGGAATATTCCAGACTAATTTATAATTTTATGAGTTCCTCAGGACTTCTTGAGCTCCTAGAGAACCCTGTGAGTTATGAGAAAACATGCCTCAGTTAAAGTTTGGATGAATGAGATCCCTCTATCTTTTCTCCACCTCTAATGATTGGTCTTGTTTTTTGCCTAGAACAAGATATCTTAGACCTTCCTTGAGATAGGAGGAAATTCTCTGCCTTCTTTTTGACCTTTTAATATCCATATGACTGACTCACCATGCACTTCTCTGCAGCTCTCTGGGCATTTTTCATGTAGCAATGATGTGTAGTATTGTTGTGGGAGAGCTGGAGAGAAAATCTGGCCTGGGAAGGGCACTCTCATTAGGAATGACAGACTCTAATAATTAGTTTAAAAATAGAGAGATTTATTAAGTTGAATGCAAGTTGAATTATTGAGTTGAATGGTTGGGAGGCAAGTGCAGGTGGAATACTGCCTCCCAGAGGAGATGAATATTGCGATTCTTATACCCACTTGCAACAAGGTCTATGTGACTTAGAGATGGGGTGATGGTTGGGTGATGTGTTATGAGATGGGATGGGGGTGGGTAAACTATGAAGTTTAGGGGATGATCATATAACTGAGATACAAAACAGATACTTATCAGAAACATACTAGGAGATGCCTAGGAATCTTTCCTTATTGTAGGTTTCTGTTGCTCAGGGTCACCTTTCTTCAGCACTACAGGAATGCAAGGAAGGATTTCCTTATATGCTCTCTGACTTGGGATACCTTTGGGGTTTTGGAGTGTCTATGGGAAGCCCATACCTCTATATCAGTATGGGGTGGTATTATGCTGGTAAGGAGGGCTATTCCTTCCTTCCTTTTGACCTCCAGTCTCATGTGGGCAGAACCAGTATTTCCCATATACTTCCTCTGTTCTCCACATTGGGCATAATTTTGTCTCCCTAGTTATTTCTTTGATTCTCTCCTTTTGGAATGAGATTAAAAAAAAACTTTTTATTGTACCATGATTGCCTTTAGTAGTCTAGTGAAGTTTATGGTCTCTTCAGAATAATGTTTTAAATTTATAAAATAGAAATGTATAGAATTTCAAAGGAAACCAATTAGATTGAAATAAAGATATATTTATATTTTCCAGTCCAAGTTCATGGACTCCCTGAAATCTAATCATGAACTTCCTGGAGATCCATGGACTCTAGCTTAAGAACCCATTTTCAATAGGAATAACTTCCTATCAAACAGGAAAATACCAGAGATAATATCTCTCATACCAGTTCCAGTTAGTCACAATATTCCACCTACAAACTCTGATGACTCATGTTTACCTGGAAAGATCTGGGTGTATGTTTATCTCCCAGCTCTGAGAAGTTATAAAAAATAAATCAATAATTCTTTTTTATTTAACTCAAGCCCCCAGCCACAGAAAATTGCCCCAACAAATGTAAATCACAGCTGTGGCATTTCTCCTTGGAATCCCATCCCTATTATCCTTCCCCTACTGTCTCTGAATAATAAAACAGTTGAAGAAGCGAAGTGTGGTTAACCACATTTATCTTAGAGAAACTGACTTTTAAAACAAAAGTGAAACAGGAAGCAAACAAGTTCAGAAATAGTCTGGGGAACTTTTAACAAGAAGAGCAGTCTGAATGGTGTTAGCAAATCCAGTGGCTGTTTGATGATTGGTGTATGGCTCTGTCAGATATTCCTTGTTCTGAAGTCTGCCATGGTTTCTTTGGCTTCTTTGGTAACCCAGAAAAGTGGTTTCAGGGTGTGACTGCAAGTGTTGATTTTCCCATCTGCTGATAATTCTATTCTCTCTGGCTCTCTGTCTGTCTGTCTGTCTCTCTGTCTCTGTCTCTGTCTGTCTTTGTCTCTCTCTCTCTCTGTCTGTCTCTCTCTCTCTGTCTCTGTCTCTCTCTTTCTCTTTCCCCTTGCCCTGTCTTTTTAGTTCTTTGAAATCTATCTGTGGACCTCTTGAGATTCCAGAGAAGGCATTAATGTCCTACCACCCACATCAACACTGGAAAAACCCTGGCAATACTCAAAGATAATTCAGTCCACCCCCCTTCTTTTGTTTCATTCTTCTTATTGTCTATTTGCAGTATCCATCCACTAAATATATAGCTTGCACACTGTTACTCATCTTCCTGGATATCAAAACATGAAAAATCAACATTCTTTTAAAGACATTTTTTTAAATGACTAACTTGACAAATATCAACAAACATAACCATTCCTTATATAAAGATTAGAAAACATAATTTAAATAATCTCCGCTACATATCATTTGGTTGTTGTTTTAAGTATATAATATATTAAACACAGTAATTCTCCAAACCTTTCTACTTCTTGGTGTCTTTGCATTTCTTTCTATTCTCTTTTGTTTAATTTAAAAATATTAATTGACTTTTTTCTTTCTTTTCTTTTTTTTTATATCACTATCACTACCTTACTTCTTGATCTCTTCTCTACAAGTATCTCTCTTAAAAAAAAAAGAAAAGAAAAAAGAAAAACCCTCTCTCATAATAAAAAAGCATAGTCAAGCAAAATGAATCCAGTGATCAGTTGTGTCTGAAAATATATGTCTCATTCCACATCTCTAGTCCATTGATTCTTTTCAAGAATTTGGAAGCATTGGTCTTCTGGAGTTTTTTGTTTTAGCTGCAGACAATAGGAATGCTTCGTCCACTTTGTTTTTATAGTGTTGATTGTTAGGTTAGACTTTTGAGAGGATGTTATTCTATCATGGAGTCTCTTCAAGTCTTCTATGGTTTAATGAATCTGCAATGTCATTTTCAAATAAAAACATCTGGAGTACCTTAAAATATTTATGGGATCTTTCTTTTATTTGGACTCAGTGCTGTCACTATTTCATCACAATCATGCACCCAATTCAAGGACATAAATCTATTTCATGCCTCAGTTGAATTGATGATTAGAGAATAAGATTATATATCTTTCCTGAATAATTTTGACATATTTTCGGAGATGCTTTGTTAAAGGTGAGTTTTAAGATGAGGTTTTGATTATTAAATCATATACTCCATAAAGCAGTCAAAAATAAGAAATGTGATTATACATTTCATTATACCTTTCTGTCATTTATATGAAAGTCACTTGCAAAAACCTACTCGTTCCCTTCTAATAATGATCTCATAAAAATAACATAGTTGTAAGTACAAATTAATTCTACAAAATATTTGTAGGTATAGGAAAGTTGCTGATGTTCTCATGATAGTCTTTTTGAGGTAGTGATAAGGTTTTTTTTAAAACCTTTCACCCTTCATATATTTTGAGAGTCTATCCATCAATGCCCTTGAAACTGTGCTGCCTTTTAGTATTTGTGCCATCTATGTATATTTGCTTTTCTCACCTTTGTTTTCTCTAATGTCATTTTTGCCTTTCCTAATTTTCCCTCAGATGGTGACATTATAATTCAAGTGGGGTGACACTCTTCTTTTTGGTGAAAAGAGTTTATTATATAAATATTGCAGACCTTTCCCACATTTCATATTCTTCTTTTCAAGATCCTCTTGCTTAGGATAGCTATGCTTGGTTTACCCCCATTGCTTCCCTTTCTTTTGGAGGCAATGCTATTCATAATCTTCCACAATCTTTTTTTAGTAACACTTTACAAATTTATTTTTACTTCAAGGCAGTGTTTCCTTGGCTGTCATCTCTTACTGCTTGTCAAATGAGTCAAATGTTTGTTGATTAGGGTTGTTTTTAAGCTCTTTGTTCTTTTAATTATGGCAATTGAGTTATATCAGTTAATTTTCCAGGTATAATTATTTTGATAGATGTCATTCTTCTTTCTGTCTTAATATCTTGCTTTCAGCATCAAAAACAAAATCTGATTATAGTTGTTTTAACTGTGTGCTCCCTCTTTTAAAAATTCTCATCTTTTTTTATTGCCTTTGTATCAATTTTGATCTTTGCTATAAGAAGTCAGATGTTTGACATATAGCTGATTTAAGAATGACAAACATCAGTAATGAGTCATTTCATGTCTATTAAAATAGAAATAATTTCAATTTTGTAATTTATTCATTGTTTACTATGTCTAAAATATTTTGAATTTTATTGCAAAAATATGGACATGAGACTTATACCTGTATGCCACAAGTCTGATTTGTTTCATTCTTTATTTCTGGTTCATATTTTCCAACTTTTTGTTATTGTTGTTGCTATCCCTGTCTATTTCCATCTCCCCACAGAATTTTAGAAATGGAAGGAAATCTCATCATCCATATAATTGAACTGATACTTGGAAAAAACTCCTCAACACTATATACTTGATCTTTAGGTCTTTGTAAACCTCCAGAGAAGGATACACTCTACCTCCTGAGGCAACCTATTCTACTTTTAGATTCCTGAGTTGTTAGGAACATTTTTCTTTTTATCAAGTCCAAATTTGCCTTTTTTTTTTTAATAACTTCCATCAATTGGTTCTGCTCATTGAGTCTAAACAGAATTAGTCTAGCCCTTTTCCCCCACCAAAGAAACGTCCTTCAAACACTTGAAGCTATTATATCTATTACCTTTCATATTGCTTAGCTTCAAGTCCCTTTGCCATTCTGCTTGTTTTTTAGCTTACCAATAACTTTTCTAAACTGTGGTTTAGAACACAATATTCTAGATGTACTCTGATAAGGGCAGAGTGCAAAAGGACTATCATCCTCTTATTTTGGAAGTTATACCTCTCTTAACTAAGCCTAAGATTTCCTTAGCTTTTTTGGCTACCATGTTCCAAGGCTGACACCTATTGAGCTTATGGCCTACTAAAATTCCTAGATCATCTAAAGATAAACTACAGCCTAACCTGACCCTCTTTATCCTGTACTTGGGAAATAGATTTTTTGAACTTTTATATCTTTTCCTATTAAATCCTCAACTTCTCAAGATATGAAGTTCTTTGTTTCCTCTTGGTTCTTTAATGATCTTCTGGAAAAGATGCCATAAGAATGCCTATAGAAATTACAAACTACATCCAGAGATCCAGAGTGAACTTTGGGATATAATGAACTGAACTGAAGGGAGTTGAACTTATCATTTATTCTGATTGTAAACTCTTATGCCAAAGGGGAGTGCCCCCAATTGGCTTTTACATCAATGTGTCTATCAATCATTTTTTTCCTTTTTTCTTTCCCTCTTATCCCTCAAATTGATGTAATTACCTCTATGTAAGATAGAATATTTTATACTCCTCTAGTAAGAGAATCTTTAAAAGTATAGGCTCTATATGTGAATGATTCACTGGGTAGACCTGACATGTTAATTTCCTAGAAAACCCAAGTGAGGAGATTTAACAAGCTGGTCCCCCAAAGAATCAGAGGGGGGATTGTGGAAAGGAAATTAGCCCTGCTCCATTTCTGAGGTTGCACAGGTGACATCGTCTCCTGTCAACTACCTGGATACCTGGCATCAGCCTAAACTTGACCCGGAGGTTAGAGAAAGGGAGCCAGGAGGTTATTAAAAGGGCTAACCAAGAAGTTCATGATCTCTCTGTTCCTGGTGCTCTGCCTAAAACTTCCCTGTCAGGGTCTCCTGGAGGAGCCACATAGAAAAGTTAAATTAAGGCCCCTTTTCTCTCTCTCTCTCTCTCTCTCTCATCTTCTACCTCTCCAAATAATCCTAATAAACTTTATTAAAATCTAGAGACTGACTCCTATTTTAATCTAACAGTTTGTATACAAACATTAGAGGATATATGTTTTACTGCTAGCTTCCTCTGAGTTTTGAATGTCTCAATAGCAAGTCTTTCTACATTGTAGCTACTCTCTATGGTATCTAGCTTAGTTGATTGTGCAGTTATTTTCCTTATCCACTCTTTTTAGTTTACAACTCTTATTAGATTTTAAAGTCACTGGCTTTTGCTAGAAATATTCATATTTTAAGCTTTGGTGCAGAAACTCAGTCCCATTCTCATATACTATCATATGCTATTCCTTATCTTCAATGGGCAGCAGTGATGAAAATATGAATTATGCTCTTGTATTCTTCAGTGTTTTGACCATGTTTTTTTGGCAATGCTTTCGCAATCCTTTGTGGCAGTATTATATAGGTATGCATGAATCACTGGAAGAGAATATTTATCCATCCCCCAAATTGGGAATTCATATACACACACACAAATACACACATATGTATTCACACACTCATATATATATTATATTTTATATATACATATAATATGCATATAGATATATATACACACAAATCTACACCAAGAATGTGATAAATTTTGTATTATAATATCTCAAAGTCATATAGTGCTTTATGTTGTGTAAAGTACTTTATATATATATGACCTCATTTGATCCATACAACAACCCTGTGAAGCAACCCTGGGTGCTATTATTATTCCCATTTTATATGAGGAAACTGAGGACTTGAAAGGTTAAGGCTCTTGCTCAGGATCATACAATGTGTGAAATGTCTTTAAAATCCAACTCTTACTGACTCCAAAGAGTCACTCTTCTTACTAGGTCATACATGTAATCATTTAGGTGGTGAACTCACCAGAGTTACCAGTCCTGCTGTTTTCTTCCCTTTACCTTTGAAAGAAATTCTCCCATGTAACTACATCTCTAATTTGTATCTTTGTTCCTTGGAGGAAAAAAAAAACTCCTTCTTTGGAGCAATTTGTTTTCTCCTCTTTAGAAAGAGGTTTAATTTTTTTTTTAGTCCAGTTGCCCATTGATCTTTCTTGCTCTCCTTCTTTGTATAATCCAGATCAGATTTTCTCTGTCAGTTTTCTGATCTTTTTGTTTCCTATTTTTACATTAAACAACTTACATATTTGAAAAAATAAATACTTCATTTTCTTTGCTAACCCAGAATGTGTGTCCAGGTGTTCTTCAAGAAGAAAAGAAGATGGACTATCCCATACATTGCAAATAAGTAGCAGGCTCTTGGCTGTGGCAGAAATACAAGTATCATATACTCAATGAAATTCAATGAAAGATTGACTTTTTTCTCCAACCTTATTGGTGGCTTTTACCTGATTTAACCTTTTACACCTTTATTCCCTTTATGGGGTTACTGTACCCTTAGGTCTAATTCTGTAACTACCTTGATTCTCTTTTACCAGCTCTTACTTGGTAGTCTTGCCTTTTTTCTTACAAATTTATTTTATGTTTCTTTTCTTATTTACTTTGCCTTACCAACTACCTCTTTCTTCTTGAGTCTTCCATTTCCTTGGGTCCTTTTCTTCAATTTGTTACCTTTCAAATGCAGCCTTTATTCTCCCTCAGCTGGAGTTATTGTCCTTCAGTTTTTCTTCATTTGCCCTAATTTTTCCAAATTACTCCTCCCCAAATTCATTTCTAGCATTCTTCATAAAATTGAAGACTTACTATTATTTCTTTCTCTTTTTCACTCAAATCAAGCTTTTTCTCCCACATCTTTTCCTGCAATCCTCTTTGGAAATCAAGTACAAAATGATATCTTGATTTAATTTTGTGAGCTTTAGGGAGTTCTTCATAGATTTTTCTCTGCTTCTTGATCTCATGAAATACATTATGAAACAAACTCAAATCGTTTTCATGGTGATCATTTTGTAAATATTTGTCATGAAAATTATAATATCAAGGGTGGCTCAGTGGATTGAAAGCCAGATCTAGAGACGGTAGGTCCTTGGTTCAAATCTGGCCTCAGACACTTCCTAGCTGTGTAACCCTGGGTAAGTCACTTAACCCGTATTGTCTAGCCCAGTGATTCCCAAAGTGGGTGCCACCATCCCATGGTGGGTGCTGCAGCGATCCAGGGGAGCAGTGATGGCCACAGGTGCATTTATCTTTCCTATTAATTGCTATTAAAATTTTTTTAAAAATAATTTCCAGGGGTGCTAAGTAATATTTTTTCTGGAAAGGGGATGGTGAGCCAAAAAAGTTTGGGAACCACTGGTCTAGCCCTTACCGACCTTCTGCCTTGGAACCAATCACATTTAATCTTAAGATGGAAGTTAGGATAAAAAAAAGAATGATAATATCAAATGATTACATTATGATCAAATGAGATGGTAAGTATAAAGTGCTTAGCACATAGTGAGTACTATAGAAATCTTACCTATTATTATCTTTAAATTTCACATGAAACTATATTTCTTATGGTCTCTGGCACATAATAAAACCACCTGTTAACTGTTTTATATTTCTCTTTAAGGAGTGTCTACAGATCATCATTGCTACTTTGTGTTCATCTACTCTGTACATACGTATCAGCATATATATCTTCTTCCCCATTAGAATGTAAATTCTTTTTTTATTTGAAAAAATATTTAATTAATTGCTTTAGAATATTTTCCCATGGTTACATAATTCATGTTGTTTCCTTCCCCTCCCTCCCCCCACCCCCAAAACTGACCAGCAATTCTGCTGGTTTTTACATGTGTCAATGATCAAGACCTAGTTCCATATTATGGATATTTGCACTAGGGTGATTGTTTAGAGTCTACATCCCTAATCACATCCCCATCAACCGATGTAATCAAGCAGTTGTTTTTCTTCTATGTTTCTGCTCCCACAGTTCTTTCTCTGGATGTGGATAGCATTCTTTCTCATAAGTCCCTCAGAATTGTCCTGGATCATTGCATTGCTAGTAGAATGCAAATTTCTTGAAAGACTTTCATGTTAGATTTAATCATTAACTATCGCTTTATTTTATCTTCTGTTTTTGACTGTTATAGTGAGAATATTCAGATTTATATGATTTTATTTCTACTAGTACCATGTATAGACATTCTGTTACTGGTTCTAGTCGATTAATCACATAATTAGGAGAAATTTTTTTGATTGGTAGCTGAATTGAAACTGGAGATGTCTTTGGTGGACACTAGAGACCTTGGCTATTCATTTTCTTTAGCTGTTCTTCCTTGGTTTGACTCTTCTGGCAGGGTCTGGTGAGAAACAGTGTTGAAAGGTCTCTAAGAGGCTTGGAGTCTTGGGTCTAATCTGTCCAGAGATTGAGGTTGAATAAAGGAGAGTGTTTCTTCAAGGTGTTGCTACAACTGTTATAGCAGACTATTATTTTTTGAATTGCAAACCTTTATTTAATTAATTATTTTTGAATATTTTTACATGGTTATATGATTTATGTTTTTTCCCTCCCCTCCTTCCCCTTTCCTCTGTAGAAAATGAGCAATTCCACCGGGTTTTACATATATCATTGATCAAGATCTATTTCCATATTATTAATATTTACATTAGGGTGATTGCTTAGAGTCTACATCCCCAATCATGTCCCCATAGAACCATGTGATCAAGCAGTTGTTCTTCTTCTGTGTTTCTGCTCCCACAGTTCTTTCTCTGAATGTCAACAATGTTCTTTCTCATAAGACCCTCAGAGTTGTCCTGGATCATTGCATTGTTGCTAGTAGAGAAGTCCATTACATTCAATTGTGCCACAGTGTATCCATCTCTGTGTATAAGATTCTCCTGGTAGCAGACACTATTTTTGATATCATATTATATTGTAAGCTTAAACATGGGATTTCAATGAGTAATATTCATTCAGATAGGACTCTTGCTTTTTGCCATCTAAGACCAGTCACTCTATATGGTGGGAATGAGAAAAACCCCTTCACAGGAAATCCAAGAGAGATAGCACCCCTGGATTATTGACATACGGGAACAAAATATACTAGAAGGTGTTATGAGAAGTGAAGGGGCTCAGGAGATGCTAGTGATGGTTACTCAAAGAGGAGAGAGACTGTGACCAAAGCTTGATGTGAGTATAGGATTTGTTCCCATACCAGCTGGGCTAAGCCTCCTTTAAGAACTCAAGATTCTTTGCTAAACCACAAAACCTAGTAACCAATCCAGGCAGGCAGTTGGTAAGGGTATCTTGGAAGTAGAATGTAGGCTTCTGAAATCTTAGGTTGAAATGAAGGATTACCACTGGATAGGAAATTACTATAAACAATTAAGATGTTACCCAGATCTGAGAGCTTGAAACTAGTTACTATTACTAAGATAAGAATTTGGCTTTCAAAGATTATTTAGGCTTTAGGATCAAACTGGGTTTATTTGTTATCAAACAGAGGGTAGATAAGAGGGAGAAGGAAAATGGGTGATGGAACCCTAAATGATCTTGCCTAAGTAATAATATTAAATAAATATTGAAACACAGGTTGTTCCTAAGGTGCAGAGTATGAGAAGACCTTGTGGGTCTCTCCCCAACTCTATTGCTGTTTGTTGCTGAGCCCAGAGGCTGTCAGGCCCCTGGGTCAGATGCTGTTGTTTCTTGAAGTTAGATGTTCACTCTTGCTTGATTTAAAGGTTATTGGCTATGCCAATAAGGTATTGATTTGGCTAGTAAAGAAGGTTGTCCCTACCTGCCTGCCTAAACCAATCTCCCAAACCACTAGGGGACCAGTTTGCCACCACCTCCTCCCTAACCCAAGAAGATGAGAGAAAGAAGTCCAGTCCCAGGGGTTTGTGGACTTTAATTTACACCCTGTCCTCAAATGTCACCTTGGCACATGCCCTGGGTTGCTTTGCCAGGTTCTGTGTTCCAAAGTGGCAAACTGCTATTTTATACTTACAGAAAATGGCTGCCCATTTCTGCATATCACAAGGTAAGCTCTACTGATTGGGTTGCTCTTCCAGGAGACAGTGACTAAACTCCTCTGGAGTGTCAAGGGATTGCTATGTCATTTCAAAGTCCTTTAGCTTAGAGATTGTGTCCCAAGCAGTGACTAGGGAATCTCAGTTCAGCTCTAAAAGTTTTCCATGGGATGTGCTCTTACCAGAGGAGGAGTGATGAAATTTGAGAAAGAAGCTTAGATAACCATATGTCATGGATTGATAAAGGACAAAACAAGGTAAGACCACACCTCATCTTCTTTTCCAAGGTGATTGGGTATACGAAGTACCTCTGTGACTTTGCCAGGCTATCCAATGGAATTAATCATATAGGAACTTCTGTCTTTTGTTACAGGAGATACTACTTTTGATGATTTATTGTTTTTGTAAGATTCTTGTTGGATTTTGGTGTAATATCCTTTCATAATTTTGATAGAAATGGTCTATCCTAAAATCTAGATTCTTCTGCTTTTGCTCACAGGTGCTGGTGAATACCAAGTATTTCCTTGTTATTGGTTCAGTACCATCCGTCCTTAAGGCTATGAGAATTATACGTTATCAAAGGCCATTTGTGTTACTCATCTACTTTCTCTGTCATTATTGCTTTAAATCTGACAAGTTGTTTTTTTTTTTAATAAGATCTCAAAAAAGTTCAGTTCGCAATTTCACTCTTATCTCCAAAGCATTGACACTTGTAATAAATTTCTTTCTAGTCATGGAAGAAGTCTCTTGGAGAGCACTAAACCCTCTCTTATTGTTTTACAGCAACTTTTCCTCCTCCAACAACCCCCCCCCCCTTAACTCTCCCATTCTACTTCATTATTTCTTTTGTTCTTTAGGTATGTAATAGCAATGATGATAGTGAGCTTCATAGTCTAAAAAGTTCTTTAAAATATTCAGTCTCGTTTGATCATCATGATAATTGTGAGGTGGGCAGGAAAGAAACACAGAACTCTAACTTCAATATTTGTCAAATACACTTTTCAAGGCATCTATTTATCTTCCTATAACTCTAGTAAGTGGGGGATGAGGGTGTACATTATTCCTCTGTGTAGCTATGCTTCTATTCCCCTAGCTGATAAGCCCATGGAACAGTCACCTAAGTGGGCAATGTAGCTGATCAAAGCTTTTTAAGGAAGGACAGAGACTGGATTGCTACTGGATTGAAGCTAACTTTCAGTTTTCCTTATCCAGCTACTTTTCTGTGATGATTTTAGTAAAGATGCTGCCCACTTTGAGAATGAAAGATTCAGGAGCAAGTGATGAATTTATGTGCTAGCATGGAGCAGGAGGCATGGTCAGCCTAGAGCAGAAAAGTGGCAGTGGCGGGAGTCAGTTGGAAACCAGCCCAATCTAGCCAGGAACCTGAGAATGGCTTGAAACACATGAAGGGCAAGGATTGAATCTGAGAACCACAATTCTGCATTTTTTTTCTTTTTGTTTTGTCTTCTTTGCAAACCAAAAAGAAAGATTACTTGGTCTGGAAATGATGGGGTGGTGGGGGTCCCCAGGCCAAACCAATACTCTGATGCATTTAGCTAGATTTCATTTATTTTATTTTTTTTAAACCCTTACCTTCCATCTTAGAATCAATACTGTGTATTAGTTCCAAGGCAGAAGAGTGATAAGGGCTAGGTATTGGGCGGGGGGAGGTTAAGTGACTTGCCTAGAGCCACACAGCTAAGAAGATTTGAACCTAGGATTCCCATCTCTAGGCCTGGCTCGTAATCCACTGAGCCACCTAGCTACCCCCTATTCCATTTTAAAATGGAATAACAAACCATATACATTTGTGCCATATTGTATAAATTCCATTAAAATAAGCAAAGATGAGAAGTTGAATTTTTCTAGAGGGTAAGGCACCACCATAAGCTGAGAGTCCATCCAGGTTAAATACACATTAATAGGGAGAGCGTCATCAACCACAAAAGGGTGCATAACTTTTAGGAAATCATGTTTTTGATAGTTCTTATTATTGAAAAGTAATAGAAAATTTGATGAAGTAATTCCCCCTAGTGTCTATAAGAAAACCATCCTATGGAATAAATAAATTGCCTAAAGTCAGACAGTAAATTTGTGGCAGAATGAGAATTAAATCTAGAATCTAGGTCTTTAACCTCTTGAATTCTAATCTACTATAATACCTTGATATGTAATTTACATACATATATGTGTGTATGTATATTATATATATATACATGTATAAATTGGTCTGGGGAAAATAGTCATTATTTAACCAACTGTACTACTGGGAAGTCTGCCACTGTGTAAACAGCATGGACAGCTTTGGTGTCATTGATATCATCCCAATGTTATGATTAAATTCCTCTAGAGACCATATTTTAATTTTTTAATTACTTATTAACTAATAAAAAGTTAGCCAGAAGAAGAAAAAGGACCAGCCACAGGTGGCCAGTTACTGTCTTAGCTGAAGCTCCAGGCCCAAGTCAGATCACATGTCTTCCCAGTCTGTGATTCCAAGGGAAGAGAATAATTTCCTCTCCCTTCTACCAGTTTATGCTATTTGTGATATCCCTTTCCCAAGCCTCTTTGATTGGAGGACTTTGACTCAGTTTGTTCAAAAGGCAGGTCTTCCAGACATCAAGAGTCACCATGAGCTTGTTTAGAATGGCCTCTCAGTGCCTTGCACACTTTTCTCCCTATGGGTCTGCCTAGCTCATTTAATTGCTTCATCACCCAAAAGGCTTGTTTACAGTTAAATAAAGAACTTGTCTCCACTCTGCTTCAGTAAAGAGGGGAGGGGGGAGAGAAAGTTTGCAGTTTCATTTTTTAAGATAAAATTTTTGTTTTCTTTTAAAATCCGATGGATGTCTTTGGGATGCCAAAAATGGATGCAGATTAATATTAACTTTTCATACCAAAGCACTTGCTAAGCAACTCTGTTATTATAGTGGTTATCACTGCTGAAGTATTTAGAATAGCCATGAACCTTGACTTCTGGAGATTTAGAACCCTAACTTTTAGGCAACAGCACATTCATTAATGAAAAAGTGTGGGTGAGTTGTAAATCTCCTGACTCCTTTTGGTCCCTCAACCTCAAGAGATATATTTTCCTCACTGCATATTTGGTCTCTTTGCTCACAGTTTCAGAAAAAAACTATTTGAAAATCGTGTGTGTGTGTGTGTGTGTGTGTGTGTGTGTGTGTGTGTGTGTGTGAGTGAATCTGGTAAGCAAAAGATTTCATCACAAAGTCATAGAATTTTATAATTCTAGAATTAGAAGAGACTTCAGAAGTCATCTAATTCAATCTCTAACTGAAATATACTTTTTCTCTATACCACTCCCCACCAGCAGTTGTTCAGCTTCTTGAAATTCATTAGGTGATAGAGAACTCACTATATTTCAGTGCAATGCATTCTGTTTGGGGACAACTTGACTTATTAGAAAATTCTTCCATATTTTGAAACCAAATGTGTTTCCCTGTAACTTAACACCCATCAGAGCTTGCTACTGGGAAACAAGAATCCCTCTTTCATATAATCATTGGATCTCCTACAGGAGATCAATTCAACATCCTGACGTAAAGACGAATAATTGAGGACTAAGGACTACAGCTAGAGCTTCATGCCTTAGTCAAAGGCTAAGTACATTTCTTCATCTGCAGAATTCACCCTAGTTGACTATAAGGGTCTGCTTCTCCTTTGGGCCAGTCTCTGAGATATGGGGGAATCTCTGAGGTATTTGAACCAGGATCTCCAGATATCAGTGGTCCTGGATTTCCCAAAAAGAGATGCCCTAAAGAGGAGGGAGTGGCCTAACAACCTAAGCACAGGAGCATCTTTTGTTTACCTTCTGCTATGGATTTATTACAAATCAAATCTCAGGTGACAAATGACATTTCTGGGTTTCAAGAGACTTTGACAAGATAACTTTTGGTAAAATACAAGTACTGAAGTAACAAAACTTTAAAAATGTACTTCTTATTGGAGAAAGTGGGTCATGATCCTTGCTTTCAAGGAACATATGGTTTAGTAGAGAGAGGTTTACCATCCCTGCTTCATTTTATTCCACCCTAGTCCATCCTACACACTACGGTCAAGGCAATTTTCCTTCTTTAGACAATACATGGTCAAGCTGTGCTTGTGGTTTTTGTATCATTATTAGATTATGTTGAAATGACTCAGAACAAGGAGGGCAAAGCTTTCCTACTCTGTGCAAATGCACGCATGTGCATGTGCACATATGTGTATGTGGTTAAATGAGGTGAGCAAATACCATCTGCAAAAAGGCAAGTACTAGACACAAAAAAACAAACAAACAAAAAACAAACAAACCTTTGAGGATAGAGGTAACAGCTTTCTGAAACTCATAGAGACTAGAGTTTTCCCCTTGTGATATTTGAAACATGTATTTTTCAAAATCACATTTTACTGATGTGGTTTTTACTATTATTTTAAATTTTACTATTT
The DNA here is from genome assembly GCF_016433145.1 of Gracilinanus agilis. Classification (NCBI taxonomy): domain Eukaryota; kingdom Metazoa; phylum Chordata; class Mammalia; order Didelphimorphia; family Didelphidae; genus Gracilinanus; species Gracilinanus agilis. The sequence continues at coordinate 41,389,537 of NC_058135.1, read as the reverse complement.
TAACAATGTGGTTTTTACTATTATTTTACTATTGCTATTTTTATTATTTACTATTTTTACTATTCAACTATTACTATTTTTATGACTCACTACTTATTATTACTACTACTAGTATTATTATTACTATTTATTACAACTATTTTACTATTACTATTTTTACTCTTTACTATTACTATATTTTACTATTACTATTATTTTGAAATTTACTATTTTACTATTATGGTTTACCAGAAACCATAATAAATAATCATATGTTAAAAGATGAAATTTTAGAAATAAGGACGATGCATATGTCAATAGATTAGTTCTTTTAATTCCTATTCTTTAACACAATTAAATTGTGTTTTTAGCTTAAACAACAGAAAAGAACATTTCCATGTACACAGTGGAACACAAAAAGATCTTATCTGAAAACATGAATTACCATGGCATGATATATTTTTTTTAAACCCTTACCTTCCTTCTTGAAGTCAATACTATGTATTGGCTCCAAGTCAGAAGAGTGGTAAGGGTAGGCAATGGGGGTCAAGTGTCTTGTCCAGGGTCACACAGCTAGGAAGTGTCTGAGGTCAAATTTGAACCTAGAACTTCTCGTCTCTAGGCCTGGCTCTCAATCCACTGAGCTACCCAGCTGCCCCTGGCATGACATTTTCTTAAAAAACAATATAAAAAAAGGTGATCTCCACACATTTGTTTCAAAACTGAGCTGTATTTCTAGGTTTCCTTGTGTAATTCTGTTTCCTTTAATTAAGTAAATCTAGCTCTTTTTTTTGCATTGCTATTGCCAATACCCCCTCTTTGCTGTAACTCCTTTCTCCTAATTAAAAACTGAGAAAAAGAAAAAGCTCTTATAACAAATAAATATAGTTAAGCAAAACAAAGCCATTACATTTTCATGACCAAAAAATGTTTCTTTCTGCAGCTTGAATCCCTCATCTCCTTGTTAAGAGATGGGTAAGGGGGCAGCTGGGTAGCTCAGTATATTGAGAGCCAGGCCTAGAGACAGGAGGTCCTAGGTTCAAATCCGGCCTCAGACACTTCCCAGCTGTGTGACCCTGGGCAAGACACTTGACCCCCATTGCCTACCCTTACCAATCTTCCACCTATAAGTCAATACACAGAAGTTAAGGGTTTAAAATTAAAAAAAAAAAAAAAAAAAAAAAGAAATGGGTAACATGCTTCCTCATTGGTCCTTTGGAAATGTTGCTGGTCCTTCCACTCATTGATTCATTGATCAAAGTTGTTTTTCTGTACAATGTTTTTGTCTTTATATAAATTTTGTTCTTGGTTCTGTGCACTGCTCTCTGCATCAATTCATACTTGCCAAGAATATCTGAATATCCACATACCATAGCTTATTTAATCTTTAGCCAAATGATAGGCAACCCCTTACATTCTAGTTATTTGATTTTCTTTTTCCTCCTTTAAATCTTCCCTTCAGGATTAGAGTTTGTTTTGCTTGGGGCTATGGCAAGACCACATTCTTACTCTCAATCTTTTCCGATTTTTTTTTTTTTGCATTGGTTGATATATTTCTGAGTCAAACTGTTTGGGGACATATTCAGCCCTCTTTTGTCTGGCTTAAAATAAAAATGAAGTTCTCCACTTCACTACTTCCCCAGTGTTTGTCTAGTCTTCTTAAATATCCCATTTATAAGAAATGACAGATTTAGCCCCTTTCTTTCTTTTTCTATGCTAGCATATTCTTTGCACATTACCCCCTTTCCCAGTCCCTTTTCTTCACCCTCTTCAAAACCTGAGAACAGAATCCCCCTCAGGCTCTGTAGTTATCTTATTTATTTCTCTCAATACTTTTTGAAGACTTTAAGGTTCTGAAGGACATTTATTTCTTCTCTATTAGAATATTAGTTCTACATCACTGCACATTCCCCTCCAATTGCTCAAATGGATTTGCCTTTCTCCATTTTTTATTGTTTTGGTGCTGGCTTTGCTAATGGTTTCTTTCCTGTGGGTTCTTGGCTGACTTTTGCAGTGTTGGAGCAGAAGCAGTCACTGGAGTTTCTTCTTGGATTTTTTTTGATCATTATTAAGTCAGATATGAACATGGGTTATTTGCTGTTCTAAGGTGTTTGGGAGCCAGGTGGTAGTTTTCACATTTAGATAACATCTTAGGGAGGATATAGTTGTTAGGGTAAGTATGAGCTTGCCAGCAACAGAGCTTTTGTTTCTGAAAAGGATTAGCAGTACCCACTAGGGACTGAATAAGTAAAACTTTCGCCATTTTTCTTTTTGCTATTTAGTGAACTCTAAGTTATAATGACGTCCAAGTGCCAGAATTTTCACCTGGGTTGTGTCCTATGGTAGTTAGAAGTAGAGCACAGTTGGGCTATCACTATTGGCCTGTATAGGACCCTGACTAGTAATTATCAGAATTTTATCCAATTTTGATTGACTCAAGTGATTTTACTAGTTTCTTCAGGACAGTTTTGGTAGTCACATTTCTTAACACCAAGACATTAGGACTGTATCAGCTACTAAGAATTTTCATCTTAAAATAAATTTAGATTGGCGTAAAATGATTGTGTTTGTGATTATATTTTTATGATTTTATCTCCAAACATTTGTCCTCTAGAGGAGATAATGAAGGATTTGCAATTAGCTTCAAGAAGAAAAGAACTCTGAGCATTAGAATATCAGAACTACCGTATCTCTAGCTTATCCTTTAACTTCAGCATTCATCTAAAAAAGGCCTAAGAATGAAAAATAGTGTTGATCTTTTATATCTATGTTAATTGGTGTTTAGGTTTGATCATCCTCTCTGCAGTCACTGGAAAGACATAATGGAAAAAGTCTAGGCTAAGGATGTCAGAAATTTAGTGAATGTTGCCAGTGTCACTAATGAGATTGCAAAAGAGAAGCCCATCACCTGCCATAAGACTGTAAAAAGCAGTCAGTCAAGACAGAGCTCATAGCTCTTTTTCAAGGTATGTGATTCAATTCAAACATAATTGCTGAATGCCGCCCTTACAGACAAAATAATAATAATAACAACTAGCATTATTATAGTGCTTTAAGGTCTTCAGAATGCTTTATAAATATATCATTTTGTCCAATAGCCCTGGGAAATAGGTATTCTTATTATAGCAATTTAGAGAAGAGAAACCTGAGGTTGACAGAGGTTAAATGACTTGTCCAGGGTCATATAGTGCCTGAAGTGTCTGAAGCTGAATTTAACTTAAATCTTCCCAATTTGATGACTAGAATTATATCTTCTGAATCACCTAACTGCCTAACAAGGATGAGTTTGTATGCAATTTTTAGCCTGTATTTTCTTCTAGGAAAAATCATTCTGGAAAACAAATTTGTTTCATCAGAATTCTAAAGTAAAATACACAATTCCATTTCTTAGGATTGACTTTAAAAATGATGGCCAGTTATTTTTTTTAACATTTAGGTAAAATTTGATCCTAAATAAAAGGGAAAACAAATGAATCACAAGATTATGTCTTTCCATGACATTCTATGGTAAGTAGAGATTCATCTTGATTGCTAAGATATTTAGAAAAAAAGGAGAAAAAACTGGTTTGAACAATAAGACAACCTTTATGGGTATGTATACTAGTTTTCTCATAGAATTTTGTCAATTCCTAAATAGCTTATGCTTAAGATATAGCTTGATTCCATTTGGTTGGTGATGATTTCTCACTTAATATGACCGAAATTCTCTGATATCCCCCCAAACCCCCAGAAATGGAGAACTTTATAATTATAATTAACAGTTTAATACAGGTAACAATTTCTTTCTTTTTTTTTTTTTTTTTTTTTTTTGCCTCTGTCCTTTTTTTTGTTGTTATTGGGGATGGGGATACTCTAGCCAGATACCTAGCTTCACAGATTTCAGAGTAATAAAGTAAGAAAAATGCTGTTTGTTAAATTTCAAATTCTCACCCCCACTTCAGTTATCTTTCTTAACTGCATATCATGTCTCATAAAACAACAAACACTTTCCAATTTACTGAAACAGTTGTTCTATAGATAACCAATATGCTTGAGTGACTCAGTACTGATATATATCTTCATCAACTCTGGAAAGAAGAATATGTGCGCTCATATGTGGGTGCACACACACACGCACGCGCGCACACACACACACACACACACACACACACACACCCCAGCACACGTGAATACAGGCTGAATGAAAAAATATGTGAACTGGGAAGAATATGAGCTTTCTGCACTCCAAACAACATTTATAGATTGTATCTGGAACAGATTTTATTAAAATTGTGACAAATTTTGTAAAATCCTATGTATGGTTCATTAAGAGAATGTTACCTTAAATTATGATTAATTAGATTAAACTTATGAAAATGTGTTATTTGTTCAAATCAAAAGGGTGGGGAGAGATGATGGATGATGGAAGAGTGTGATAAATGAAGAAAGCAGCTGAACTAAATTGAATGTGTATTCATCCGTTTTCACTTCATAACTAATGATAAATTGAGCATGTCACATTTAACAATACATGTCTGAGCTTAAGCACACAGCTTTAGATTCTGTAGTCTAATGCCTTGTGTCAGGTAGTTGAATCACAGAGATTGAAATTTTGCTTGTTGGAATCTGTGCAGTTCATTATCTGGCTACCTATTAACCACTGAAAACAAATATGAAAACTCACTCCTGGCTTAAGTTTGAAAACTAAAAGGCTGGGCGCTTAATAAATAATCAGGAAATAGGGCAGAAGTGCACTATATGTAGGGCTTCTCATAAAACTCCCACAAAACAGATTAGGATGATTTGGTGGCAAAGGAGGAAAATACCCAGGGATTGTAGGAAAAGCTCTCTTTCAAATGTGGTCATATTTACCTTGTCAGCTGTTAAGCAAAAAACAAACAAATAAACAAACAATTCTTCCTCTTATTGAGGTAGTTTGGGAAATTCGAAACTGATCGTTAAAGTCTAAATAATTTCTTTTAGTTTCCTGAAATCACAAGGGTTTCTCATTCTCCTTCCTCCATTTCAAGCCTAATTGTCTCCTTCTAAAGCATCAAGAAGACATTAGAAATCTGGAGTACAGGGAGAATAGTATTAGATGGGGATAGGGAGGGAACAGGAAAGGAAATTCCTGGAAAAAGAGTTCCTCTTCTTTCTGCTTCTGGTCAGCTTAAAATTAAAATTATTCAGGCTTGCTTCAACAAGTTAGGGATGATTTATAAAGATAATGAAGAATTGTTTTGAAAATTCACTTTTGCTGCAAAAATTCAAGCTAGTTATACTATAAGATCTGACACAGAGGCAGTATTTCAATAAGCTTTAATTTAATTCTTACTGAAATAAGAGCAGGGCAATGGGAAATGAGGGATGTTTCCTGAAAAGGTTACTCTAACCTTTTATTTTATTTCTATTTATCTATTTTTGGAGTCCTTTGAAAGCATTTGGTCTAGATTCATTTGGAGTTGTGGTGAAGGCTTCTAGTCAGTTTTGATTCTTATCTAAACCTCTCCAACAAGCGCTACCTCAAATCCTATTTTAATATTCTTTGTTTGACATTTCTAAGAACAAGAAGACTTTTAAAGGGCCAAATTTCATTTGATAGTAGCATTTCAGAGTGTATTTATGCTGGAGATCAGTAGGTGGGAATTTCGAACGAGAATTCCTTCATTCCTCAGACAGTCAATTAGATGAAACAGGTGAACCAAGATGTTCTAGAAGATGGAGGGAGAAACAAACGATAGTAGCCCAAGGAGTAATGAAGACACACTGTATGTGGGAGGTAGTGGTGACAGTCAGAGTTATTTAGTTTTAGATGTACTGCCTGTAAGGATTCCTAAGCTAAGGGACGAACTCAAAGGCCTAAACTTGAGACAGAATTAAATAGTTATGTTAAGCTAAGATTTTTATGGATGAAAATAAGTGGCAAATTTTTATGTAAAAACAAACAATGACCATGACTCAAATCACAATGTGATTGCAAGACACTATATGAAAGCAAGTTCTCTAGTTACATGAAATTCAGTTTAAGGTGATTCCCTTTTGGATCCCACACAAGGAATGCTCCTAAAATGCCAGAATATTATTAATATAACATCAGCTTCAATAACCTCCCACAGAAGTTACAGATATGATTTCTATATCAAACTTCATGCCCTTTTCTAGGTTAGTACATTATCTACTTTAATATATAGGAAATACCTTAAAGCAATTGCTTGTTATCTTCAGAAGATGTTCTTAAGGTGGGGGGAAATACTTAAATTTATAGGTACATTACTCTGTTAAGTGGAGGAGATCAGGATGTGAGAGTACATGTTAGGCTTCTTATCAGAGAAATATTTACTTAACTACGGGAAGAAGGTTTGAGTGATGATGAAAGTGTAGAACTTTATTGAAAACAAAGAGGAAGCTGAAACTGGATTATGAAAGCTTATTTGAGGATAAGAAAAAGGGCCTGATTATTGTCTTTAGAAGGAGAAAGGCTATAGAAAAGAGTTAATGGAATTTTGGGAATTGCAGTTTATCATCTTTGAGAAGATAGCCATTAGCAGAGACTGAGCACAGAGATAAAGGACTAAAAGAACTTTTTTTTTTCCTAAGAGAATGATACACATACATGCAGAAAAGAAAAACTTCTTTTCTGAAAGTATGGAATGCATTATCCTTTATCATATGAAGAAACATCACGATGAAAATTCTGGAAGAGATTTTTAACTGACATTCTGAGAAATTTGAATTGATGGGCTATGGTCTGTGATTATCTCACTCTGAAACCTTGTTCAGATATTAAATATGCCTTTGCATTGTTTGTTACACTGTTGGTAAGTTGGTAAGTATAGTTTATATAGTCAATAACTACTTTTTTAAAAAAAGCATGTGAAAATGGAATTTCACATATAGAGAGATGAGTGCAAACTTATAGGAAAGAGACTTTTCTTGTTTAATAATAATTAAAATTGGAGTAGGGACTCAAAGTTAATTGATCAATCAATAAGATTCTTTTTAGTATTCCTCTTATTTTTTAAATTTTATTTTTTTTTACATTAAAATACCTAATTAACTGCCTCTCTTCTCTCCCTCTATTAGAAAAACCATCATTTGACAAAAAGATATATGTGAATATAAAACTATGTCATTATAATTTATCAGTTGTTTTTTTCTGGAGGTGGACATACTCAAGTCATTATTCAAACACCATTTCTGTGTTATATATAATCCTTAATTACCTTTGAACCAGTGATAATTACTAAAATTACAAGTTAAAAAATGAGATTGGATATGGTGTGGTTTCGTAAACTTCATGCTACATAAGCTACATGGCGGGGTGGTAGTTAAACCCTTTCTATATTAGTAGTAATAATGACAATGATTATAATATCAGTATTGTATGCCCATGAGTCATAGATAACCATGATCTCCAAAAACTTGAGGGTATCCTTTAGAAGACAATGAAAAAGAGAATACATGTTGAGAATGAGCAGATCACAATACATATCAAATGAGGAGGTATAAATAAATACTAAAGGATATCATCAAATAAATATATATTCTAAAAAAAAAGATGGAAGATAGTAAGAGCCAGGAATAACCAATAGATAGCCTGAGTGCACCACTAATATAACTATTGTAACAATATATACAGATATAGCTGGATGAAGTTGATCTGGGGTGCTCACCCCCTCCTTCATTAAGAGTACCTTTTTAAGCTCCATTTTCGCTCAGGAGAGGGGTCAAGCTTTTAAAAAATTCACTTTTTAGTGAATTTTAGCTTTAAAAAAATGTCTTTTTGACCCAGCCATACCACTGCTGGGTTTGTACTCCAAAGAGATAATAAGGAAAAAGACTTGTACAAAAAATATTTATAACTGTGCTCTTTGTAGTGGCAAAAATTGGAAAATAAGGGGGTGTCCATTGATTATGGAATGCCTGGACAAATTGTGGTTATCTTATGGTGGTGGAATATTATTGTGCTGAAAGGAATGATAAACTGGAAGAATTCCATGTGAACTGGAAAAACCTCCAGGAATTGATGCACAGTAAAAGGAGCAGAATCAGGAGAACATTGTACACAGAGACTGATACACTGTGGTACAATTGAATATAATGGACTTCTCTACTAGCAGCAATGCAATGATCCAGGACAATCCAGAGAATTTATAAGAAGGAACACTATCCACAATCAGAGAAAGAACTGTGGGGGGCAGCTGGGTAGCTCAGTGGATTGAGAGCTAGAGACGGGAGGTCCTAGGTTCAAATCCGGCCTCAGACACTTCCCAGCTGTGTGACCCTGGGCAAGTCACTTGACCCCCATTGCCTACCCTTACCACTCTTTCACCTATAAGTCAATACACAGAAGTTAAGGGTTTAAAAAAAAAAAATTAAAAAAAAAAAAAAGAAAGAACTGTGGAAACAGAAATGCAGAAGAAAAACATATGATCTATCACATGGTTTAATAGGGATATGACTAGGGTTTTAATGTAAAAAGATCACTCTACCACAAATATGAGTAACAAAGAAATAGGTTTTGAACAATGATATATGTATAATCCAATAGAATTGTTTGCCAGCTCTGGAAAGAGGGAGGGAAGAGGGGAAATCATGACTCATGTAACCATGGAAAAATATTCTAAATTAAAAAAATAAAGAAACATAAAAATTTCACTTTTTGATCCCTTACACTCCCACCTAAAAGCCTAGATGAGAATCACCTTAAGCTTAGGTTTGGCTAACGTAAAGGTGGGGTTTGGGGGAATGGAGGGAAGAGTAAAAACATGAATCATGTAACCATGGAAAATTTTTCTAAAAAATAAATAAAATTTCAAAAAAAAAAGTAGCAAGAACTTCTTTGGCCTTCGAACTTGACCTTGAAGATGCTCCAGTTGGGGATCTCAGACTGCTCTTTGATTTTTCCCTAAGAACTACCATGTGGATGAGTGAAAAAGTCTGACTCCCTTTTCTGGCCTTTTCTGAGAGGTACTAACCTCCAGAGAGGCCCCTCATCTTAGAGGAGGCCTCGTGGCTAGAGCCCTTGTTTAATTTACCTCTGGGCCCCCTTGCTGTGGCCTCTGAAGCTCTACCTGGTTCCCAAGGGGGCTGGAGTCATTATCTACTCTCTCTCAACTTACTTTCACTTTCTCCTTTTGTAAATAAGCTATCATAAAAAGTAATTCTGACTTGAGTAATAATTTCAGCGACCACATTTTTATATATTTAGTCCAACCTTTAATTTTTAACCCTTACAGTATCAATTCCCTCAGCAGTTTGGAAGGGAGAGAGCATCAGAAGGAAGTCATTCTCTTTATGGTCCTATAAATCTTTTCTTCTTCCCAGAGCCCTACAGTGGTTGGGTGGGGTGGGGTTGGGGAAGAGATGCTAGGGGTAACTACTCCAGGCTTGTCACATTGTGTCCAAATGATAAGTTTTTAAAGTAACGAACCACATGTTTTCATAGATGTGAAGCCAGAGCAAGGAAGGCTCACAGCATGTTGGGTAGATCCCTTGTGGTGAAATTAGAGGAGGATAGAGATAAGACTCTCACAGTATAAGCAGACGAGTTAGGGTTTTCATTGTTACAAGGAATCAATTAATCAACTGTTATTAATCATCCATAATGTTCCAGGCATTGTGCTAGGCACTAGGGACACAGAGACAAGAATAATACAATCTTTATTCTTGAAGGATTTTATATTCTAGTAGGAGAGATAACATTCATATTGATGATATTACAGAATCATTTGTGTATTAATGATTAAATAATTCCTTGTCTAAAACAAACCAGCTTCTACCTCCTGGTTAGTTATCTGGGAATTCCAGACTGGGACCAACCCCTGCTTCCTCATTAAGTGTCTCTACCTGCTGGAGGGTACAGCATAGCCAATCCTTTTGGGCTTCTTGATTAGGATAAACCATTTCTTGTCTCCTTTCCTTGACAAATGTCCCATCTAGATAGAAGTAAAGACCACATCCCTACCAAGCCCATCCCATTTCAGAGCATCAGAGTAAGTTCAAGCAATTGAAGAATGATTTATTTGCTGACACAAGTCATAAGCCTTGAAACCTTCTAAACCTCTATCTTCATCAGAAGACTCTGTTACTCAGAATAGTATAATCCACCTTTCCTTTCCATCCTTGTGGCACTGAATGCCTGAATAAACTTACTTCTCCTACCTCAATATCCTCTCCCAAATTCCCAACCTTTTCAACCCAACTCTCTGCACATGCCCCATTCCATATATGTACCTTCTTCTTCTGTGCTTTCTGAAATTTTTGTTTAATTGGAATTCAGTTGATTTGGAATTTTTGTTGCTATTTAGTCATGCCTAACTTTGACCCCATGTGAAGTTTTCTTAACAAAGATATTGGAGTGGTTTACCATTTCCTTCTCCAGCTCATTTTATAGAGAAGGAAACTGAGGTAAACAGAGTTAAATAATTGCCTGGGGTCACACAGGCTTACTCTATAATACCTACTATATGACAAACCTGAGCTCTTTATAAACCTTTTCCTTTCAGAGTCTTTCTATGTTTTGGTATTTGCCACCTAGTTCACTCATGATAACATTGCTTCAATTGACACCCTTTCCAGTAGTATTTGCATTGCATTTATACCTCTCAGTAGTTTTGGTGGGGAGAGACAAAATATGTCCTATTACCCACTGCATTTTCAAAATTTTCCCTTTGCTACCATCACTCAACAAAATCTCCTTTGAGGTTTATTTAATTCAAGATTATTATCCCCAAACAGCTTCTAGTATCTATTATCTACTGATCCCTTAGGATATTTTCCTCATTTCTCAATGAGTTCAGTGCATGACTCATTGTCTTCTTATTCATCCTGTTTCCTTCTCTCTTTCTAAAGGATTCAATATATAAGTTGGTGTTCCCTCAAATACTCTAACTTCTCAGTTTCTCAATTGACTCAATTCTCATGGCTTACTCCTTCCCACAGGGATAGTTATATACTTGATCACATTACCACCCACAAATATTTGGTTTCTGTGTTCAAGAATTCTGAATTTCCTTTCTTTGATCATCTTATGGGGAAACTCTTATGGGTAAATTAAATATTACTGGGTTTAGAGAAAGAGAAGAAGGAGGACTGATTGGACAGGGATAACAGACTGGACTAACAAACTGGGAAAACACAAACCCTCCCAAAGAAAAAGGAATGGGAGATTACAGATTGGCAGTTGAGACCAAGTGCCACCACAGATCCACCTAGCCTGGGAGTCTGTGAAACTAACAAGTGAGTAGACTGGGACCAAAGATTTATGGAGACAGGTTTAATACAGACTATAGGGTTAGAAATGATGGGAGAGGTCACACTTAACCTAAAACACTAAGGATCTAATCAGGGTTACAAGTTGAAGATCTGGGAAATCCCTACACTATATTAAGCAGGCAGCTAAGACACAAGGGACAAATGGGATCTCACAGATGTGATCTGATGGTCTTGATCTGAAATAGTCCCAAGTATACTCCAAGAGCACAGAAACCAGCTGAATAACTCTTTAGAGGAAAACAGGGAGTTTGACTTTGCTTGTCCACCAAACAAGTCAGAAATCTCAACCTCTACTCCTTGATCCTGCTAGTTGTAAGGTCTCAGGTGTTGCTTTTAGATACCCCAAATCCACAGGTCTCCAACTCTTTCAAAACCCCCAAATGCCTCTTTGAGAGAGTCGTCTGTGTTCCAGTTGGAATCTCAGCTCCTTCCTGTCTTTCTAAGCTTCCAAAATGCTTCAAACCTATTTCCCTCTTACAATCATAATATTCCCATCTCTCCCTATGACTCAATCTTCTGATTCTGCTCCCTCATAATGCTCTTCAATTTCTCCATCCCTTAGTATTATGCCAGGTCATCACTCTTGTTCTAGCTGCACTCTCTTACATTTCTGACTATTGGTGACCCCCTTCAACCCAACTGTATTATTTACTCTAGAAACCCTTGCTCCCATGTCTTACTGACAATCATGTCTTGCCAAACAAACCACATTTCTGGATTACTTAAACCATTCACATCCTTCAAGTATACTCACATTCTGTTGAATGGCACTGGAGGAAATCATGAAAATGTACTGCTATAAATATGTTGGTGCATGTGGAAACTTTCTTCTTATTAGTGACCTCAGGATATAAGCCTAGTTATTTCTTAGAGCATGGAGACAGTTGAAATTGCTTATTTCTTGTGCATAATTCCAATTTTGGGGATGTTTGAGAATTTTAAAGATTAGAGAAAATGTTTAGTCTTTTGTCTTATTGGACACATGACCTAAGAAATTTCTATTTATTATTTAATGAGCAGATAGATAGGATTTATCCTTTTATTCTCTCCTTTGCAATTCTAGTGTGCATGTATATTTTTTATTGTATATGTGAAATACATACTCCTTTAAGATGATACTCAAATAACTCAATATAGCATTACCTAGAATTCTAGAAAGGTATATAGAGAGAGTTTAAACTCTGGTGAGTACTTTTGGCCAAAAGTGTTTATAGTCCCTGTCTAGTTATGGATTGTATGTCTTTTATCTGAGCCTAACCAGCCAAATTCAGAAATGCTCAAAGTGATATTGCTGCAGAATGATGATTTTTGGAGGTAACAATTGTTCATGTTCAGCTTATAAGGTATGAAAAGTTTGAAGTGTAATTTGTTGGGGTCAAAAAAAGTATCTTCATAATAAAAAACAATGAAACACATTTGGTCCCTCCAAGGAACAAGGTATTATCCTCCCAGGATAAGCCCACCACTTCTAAACTCATAACTCATTACCATGCTGCTAATTCAAGCCTTGATTAACACCTTAGCCTTCTCTTCTGATTAGAGTTCTGGGTGGAGTACCAAGCTGAGAACAAAAACTGGACATCAGCTCATTCCATTTTGCATCTTCAACTCTGTCTGGTTGCAACTCCTTGAAATAAGATGTTCCTATGCCAAATTTTCCCTGGTGTCCCATCCTCCCCAATCCCCATTTTCTAGCCTACTTTTATGCTTTGTCTTCCCCTTTACGATTCTTGAGAGAAGGGACTTCTTTCCTTTTATTAATTGTATCCCCAGTGATTAGCACAGTTTCTGACATAATAGTAGTTGCTTAATAAATTGCATTGTATTATGCATATGTATGTGTATAGAGAGATAGAAGAAAAGAAGGAAGATAAAATTTGCATTCTACTTCAGGACCTCTGATGCTTAAATATCCATACTTTTGGCCTCCTCAGGGCCATCCTTCCATAATCTTTTGCAATTGAATCATGACATCCCAGATTCCCCCCACCCACCCCCCAATATTTGATTTCTAACATAGATTTATGTTCAGTTATTATGATGATTGAGGTCTTGTAGACACGGCTTTCTGTTATTAATGAGACTTTCTATGGTGTTCAGGTACTTGCTTACTATCAGAACAATACTTCTACCTCTTCCACTTCCTTAAGATCCAGGCTCAATTGCTTTGAGTTTTGTTGCTTAACCTCCAGGAACAAGAGTCCAGGTTGGTGGTTATGAGGTGGATTAGAAAGATTGGGAAGGGGTGTTGCTATTCTCTAGCACATTCCTTCTTTCTCCCTTTCACAGAGTCAAAGAGGAGTTAGTCTTGGTTGAGGCAGTCCTAGAGTGAAATGGAAGTAAGCCTTCTTCATTAAAGGTGAGGTAACAAGATGGTTTGGAATTTAAGTCTGTGTAATGATTAGAACTTCCTGTAACAGTTATGGTGATGATGAGATTAAATGAATTGAACATTCATTCCAGGTTAATTTAAATCCTTTTAACTAATTAGAAAAGGGTTGTTTTTTTTTTTTAAGATTAATAGACTCAATCCACATTTTCTTGGCACTTCTTTCTCCCTGTTGTGAATGAAATTCTGGTCTAGTCTGACTGTAGCTCTAATTGCCACCAAACAGGACCTAGGAGTCTATGAGATTATGTACATCATTTTATCATAAAGCTAAAACTGGAAGAGTCTTTTAAAATCATCTAGTACAACACTGGCATTTTACAGTTGAAGGAACTGAAGTACAAAAAGAAAATAATTTGCCCAGTCATATATGATCAACACTTAAATCATATCTATGTGATACCAGGGCAACTAGCTGACACAAAGGTTAGAGTGCTGGGCCTGGAATCCGAAAGTTATGAGTTCAAATTTGGCTTGAGACACTAACTGTTTGATCCGCAACAAGTCACTTAACTATTTGCTTCAATTTCTTCATCTGTAAAATGAGCTGGAGAAGGAAATGGCAAACTATTCTAATAGCTTTACCATGAAAACCTCAAATGGGGTGATGGAGACTCTGAAATGACTGAACAGCAATGTGTTAACAAAGCAACTTATCAATAAGAGAAAATAAGTGATTGAATAAGTAGTTTGTCATCCTCTAGGACTGTGATGGCAAATCTATGGCACATGTACTGAAAAGGGCACTCAGAGCCCTCTCTATGGGCACAATTGCAATTGTCCACCACAGTTTGTTATTAGAAAGCCAGAAAACTCAGGGGGAGCTGTTCTCCTCCTCCTCTCCATGTGCCTGAGCTCATTCCTCACTTCCCTCTCCCTTTGCCCAACAGCCAGTGGGATCTCTTCCTCCTGCCCCATCTGGGGTAAAGTCTTTGGGGTGGTGTGACTCACATGCTGCATGAGAGTATGGCATGGACAGCAGCCCATTGAGTCTGTGGAGAAGGTGATTCCCATGGTGGGGCTGGAGAGGAGCTGGGAGTGAGAGCAGACCTCACAGAGTAGCATGTACCAGGAAGGGAGCAGAGTGCTCAGGTCACTCTCCTCCCCCTTTCCACACATGCCTCTCATCACACATCCCTCTGCCCAGCAGCCCAATAGGAGCACTTCCTCCCTTCCCTGTCTAGGGTAAGGGGAGGTAGGGTGGTCAAGGTGGGGGGGAGAGCCTGTCTTTAAAAGGTTTGCCATCACTGCTCTAGAACAACTGACTGACTGATTATACCTAACTCTTTTCAATGAGTTTTTTGGCTTATAATTGTTTTTATGTGATTGGAGGTTGAGGTGAAAAAATAGTGGGGTGGCTTGTATATTAGATCTATTAGAGAAAAATATATGATAGATTACTTATAGACATAATTCTTTCAGGTATTTCTGCTAAAAAAGGATGAAAATTTTTTTGTCTTTTTGGGAAATAATCACATTCTTAATTAATGCATTGGTATAGAGGTCTTGAGAATTATACCTGAAGAGAAGCTGCATAGTCTCATGAATATGAAAGAAAAAAGGAAATAAACACTTAATACGTATCTACTATGTGCCAGGCACTGTGCTTGGTGCTTTATAAATATCTCTTTTGATTCTTATAACAACCTTATAAGATAAGTGTTATTATTATTCTTATTTTGTAGTCCAGGAAACTAGAGGTAAAGAGAATCTAAGTGACTTGCACAGGTCACAAAGCTAGTGTCTGAGATCTGGGGTCTCTACTGTTGGCCTTGGACTCACCAAGACTATGATTTAAGTTATATTTCTGCACATTCTGGCTTTGTGACTCAGGAAAAAATACCTCACATTAAATCCCAGTCACCTCCCACCAGGCAACTCTCTAAGATTTTATATTGCACATTTTTTAAAGCAAAACAAAAAGCATTCATTGAATTGTATCTAGAGATACAAATATGCTTAAGTAGCTCCTGGATTGCAAGAGATCTCCAAAAAGTTATACAAAGATTTTCAGTATAAACTTATGTTCTGAGTGTATCTCTAGACTGAGTCATAATCACAGATTGATCACTGATTGGTTATGTCACCTTAGGCGAATCAACCAGTCTCTCTGTACATTATGAGCACTATGCTTGATAAGCATTTCTCAATTCAAATTGTATTGTAAATTGATTAAAGATTTAAATGATCACCTTTGGCAGACCTACTTTTGGTAGGCTCAATAACACTGCTCTCAGTGTAATTCAGGGGATTGAGACTGGGAGATTCAAAATTTTAAAAAATATTTTGTTTTTTCCCAATTATATGTAAAAACAATTTAAAATATTTATTTAAATTTTTTTTTGAGTTTCAAATTATGTTCCCTCTTGACCTCCTGGACCTTGGTTGTGGATGAAAACTTGAACCAAAAAAAAAAAAAATGAAGAATAAAATGTAAAAGTATGCTTTGATCTGCATTTAGACTCCATCAGTTCTTTCTCTGAAATATGATGGTATTTTTATAATGAGTCCTTTGGGGTTATCTTGCATCATTGTATTGCTGAGAGTAATTAAGTCATTCACAATTGTTCATCACAAAATATTGCTGTTACTGGGTACTGTGCCCTCCTAGTCCTGCTTACTTCACTTTGCATCAGTTCATGTAAGTCTTTTGAGGTTTCTCTGAAATCCTACTGTTCGTCATTTCTTATAGCAAAATAATATTCTATTACAATCTCATGTCACAACTTATTTAGCCATTCCTCAGTTGATAGGCTATACCAGTGATAGCAAACCTATGACACAGGTGCTAAATATGGCACACAGAGCACTCTCTGTGGGCTCTCGGCCACCCTCTCTTGCCCCCCCCCCTCTAGTTAATTCATTACTAGAAAGGCAGAGAGACTCAGTAGAGCTGCTCCCTTCCCCCTCTCCACCATGCCTGAAGACTTTTTTTCACAGCACCTGCCCCTCTGCCAAGCAGTCCAATGGTAGTGCACAGGGGGGAAGGTGGATGGCTCATAGGTGGCAGAGCTGGAGGGGAGTGGAGTATTTAGGCTACTCCCCTCCCCCTCTCTACACTCACTGAGGACATCCCTCATTTCACCTGCCCCTCTTCCCAGCAGTCCAATGGGAGTGCTTTTCCCCTCCCTTGTGTGGAGTAAAGGGGGGAGGGGCCTACCCAGCATGTGTTAGGGAGGGGCATGGCACTCAGTCTCTGGTGGGGGGCAGACACAACACTCAGTCTGGGGGTGGGGGAGGGGCCCAGCACTCCATCTCTAAAAGGTTCACCATCACTGGGCTATACCCTTAATTTCCAATTCTTTGCTGGAGGTGGAATATTATTGTGCATACATGAGTGTGTATTTAGATATCCAGGCTTTAGGTAAAGTTTTGTTAATCTATAAAAATATGCTATATGCTCCTGCCAGTCCATCTGTTGGCAACTGGGAAATACTGGATTTAATGACTTCCATAGTCCTTTTCAGATCTCATGTCTCTCTCATTGTAGAATTTTATTAATTATTGTGAATTTAAAAAACCTCATTAGACCTTTAACTTTGTTTTAAAAAAGGAAATGTGCAGAGTTGGGAGATATTCAAGAAAGTCTTAAAAAAACAAAACCCTACTTCCCAGCTGTGTGACCCTGGGCTAGTCACTTGACCCCCATTGCCCACCCTCACCACTCTTCCACTTATAAGCCAATACACAGAAGTTAAGGGTTTAAAAAAAAAAACCCTTACCTTTCATCTTAGAATCAATACTATGGGTTATTTCCAAGTGAGATAAGGATCCTTCCTAGATGGATGAGAGATAATAAAACCCACCTAGGAACCTCCCCAGGGCCAGTAAAGCACAACCCTTGAAATTATTAAAACAAAGTTTATTAAGGTTAGGGAAATGATAAATACAGTCCTAAATCTAAAAAGCTCTATCTCCTCCCGCCGATATATACTCCTCCTCACGGGATCTGCTCTTCTGATCTTTTCAAGCCCTTCTTAAAGCTCCTTGCTCTTAACTAATACTCCAAAAGCTATCTGACTATAACCTAACCTAATTTATATGGATTAACAAAAGGACAAAGAGGAAGGAAGGACTCACAGGTATATTTGAGCCCTTACCTATAAAGCCTGGGGTTGACTTCACTAGATAACCCAAAGTCCCAGTTGACAACCCTTGGATTACCTTGGCCAATTGGATTTCTGGCAAATGGATCACAGGCAGAACTGTACCTCAGGGAAAAGGCAGTGCACTCCAAGGCAAATTCTCAGCAAGGAATCCCTAATCTCTCCAAGAGATTATGACTACCAAGGGAAATTTGCCAGAGCAAAAGCTCCTTCCAGCTCAGTGGGAAACAGGAGTTCAAGAAAGACTGTTAATGCTGGTAAACTCCCACAATCCTTTTCTCCTTGTCAGAATCCTTTCCCAGGGCTTGTATCCAAATTCTCCTCTTTTCCTCTTTAAGCTAATCCATGAAATTTACTCTATCCTTTACCTACATT
This sequence comes from Gracilinanus agilis, assembly GCF_016433145.1. Classification (NCBI taxonomy): domain Eukaryota; kingdom Metazoa; phylum Chordata; class Mammalia; order Didelphimorphia; family Didelphidae; genus Gracilinanus; species Gracilinanus agilis. The sequence goes on along the minus strand of NC_058135.1, from coordinate 41,371,432 downwards.
CCTACACAAGGTAGAAGAGCAATACGGGCTAGGCAATGAAAGGGGGGTATTAAGTGACTTATCCAGGATCACACAGCTAGGAAGTATCTGAGGCCAGATTTGAACCAGGACCTCCTGTCCCTAGGCCTAGCTCTCATTCCACTAAGCCATTTAGCTGCCCAGAAAATCTTATGTGAGAAAAATCAAGGAGACTAATGACACTGAATTGTATATGTAATGGAGCCTTTCTAGCCATACTCAGATCAACATGGAAGCATTCCCCCCATTTGGGAGAAGACATTCTGTGTTTTTCTGCCATATGAGTGGGAGTGACTTTCTTCAATTGTCTACATAGCCAGAACAGCCAGTATCTTTAAAAATTGCCAGACTAGGGTACTCTTTTTTTTTTCCTTATGGAGTTCAGAGGGTGAAGGTCACATTCTCTCACTGCTCAGATACTACCCCAGTTGGGGGAAGTGGCTTCTTTTCCCATTCTTCTTTTGCCCTATTATTCTGTGGATTAAACTAGGAGTGGTGTTTTAGTTTGTTTCATTTGACCTCTTATGTTCTAGGTGTTGTTGATTGCATTTTCACTGGAGTTTGAGCCACCATGATTTGGGCATCAGGATTGTAGCACAAATGGATAGCCTGCCAAGCCAGCAGTCTTGAGAAGCCACACTACCTGAGACTTGATCCCAATGGGGAGCTTTGGGTTTGAGATTATAGTATATAGGAAATGAGGTAAACCATAAACCTAATTCCCTTCCTTTTGTCAGAATATGAGGTAGTATGAGTGGTTGAGGGGGCCATTATTCCCATAGGTATTAGATTGATGTTTATATGTTTATTCTTGCTATACCTTTGATAGATATTCTTCCGTAAAAACTAATCTAATTGTTAAGTGGTTAAATTAAATTGCAGTGGAAGAGATTTCCTGTAATTGAGGAAACACTATCAGAGGTGTTTGGAGCCAATGGCAGGGAGTCTAGTTATCTATAAAATTGCTTAAGGGAAACCTGTGGAGGTGATGAAATATAACATACTTTGCCTTCAAGAATTGGGAATCTAGATAATTCTGTTACATAGAGTACTTGGAAGAGAGTTTCATATAATAACATTGGAAAGATAAGAGGAGGAAATCTTTAAAAACCAAAAGTATTCTTTTGTAAATGTTAAATGATTAAATGGAATGTGCAGTGCTAAGAGTTGCATACCTGAAGTGGAAGTATTATAACCATTGAAGTCTGGAGTGAATAACAGCAGAGACCCCCAAACTCTTCAGGGAACCTGAGAATCTTGAAGAGGATATATAGTCCACTAGAGTCTATGAGAGTAGGACCAGAGCACATTCATTACATTTGTTTAATGACATGGATTTAAATTCATGCCTTGGTTTCCACCATCAGAAGAAAATGTACTAAAGTAATTTGGGGCAGGGATTAGGTTGAGAATTGGGATGTAGGATGAAAGGAAAAGGTTAAAATCTTTCTTCTAATCTACCATGCTAACCATGAGATGTTTCTAAATTCTTTGCGTTATAATCTCTTTCATCAAAATAAAAAGGGGTGGTCAGACATGACTGATTTGGCCACTTGATTGCTTTGACTAGACAAGCACTTTAATTGAGTGAAAGTAAGGGGAAGGGTACAGCTAATTTGTTTTTAAATGGAAAATACCTATTCCCATTCAGCAGCCATCCTTTTATTGTAATTAGTAATGGATAACATCCAAAGATTGAGAGATTTGGATTCAGTAAGTGTTTCAAAAGCCTTTGGAGAAGAAACCAGGCCAACTTTTTGAAGGTATACAATTTCTCAGGAAATCTTTAATATTTCCCACTCCTGGCATGGTAGGGAATACTAGTTTGAATATTTTTTTAGAAGACATTTTCAGATCTCTACTCCCTTTTTGGGGAAAGCAGAAGAGGGAAGTATAAAATGATGATTGTACAGTGTTCAGTCTTTAGTTCTTTAGCTCAACATTGGAGATGTGTCTCCAGGGCCTGTCTGGATCCTCAGGAACTATGAAAGTTGATACTGTACAAGAAAAGATAATTTATTTCTTCCTCTACCATTAGGAGAATAGGGAGCTAAAATCCCACAGGAAATTAGAAGTCAGTTCAATAAGAATTTATTTAAAAAGTTTGTAAAAGACCACTAGGGCTCATACATTTAAAAATATTGAGAAAGTTCTCTCCATGTGATGAAATTTCTTGTGAGCCACTCTTTTATCCATTCATGTTTACCTATTCACTCTGTATCACTTGCAGAGCAAGTTTTTTGAACACTATCAAAATTTAAGGATGAACAGGGATATAATGGAACTTTTTGGCTCCTGCCACTGTCATTTTGACATGACCTTCTTTTTTGGGTTTGTCTACTCAAATTCATATAATCTGAAGGTTTGGCATATGGATGCCAGTGATGGAGAAGGAAGGAAAACATTAGACTTTGAAGGTAAAAGAGAAGGACTGAGAGAGACTCAGTGGTGCCTATCTTCTTGCCTCTACATATAAAAGTTATAAAAGGCTATGTCACCTTCTGGAGAATTTTAATAAGCACCACTGGAGTTCTAGCACTGCAGTTACTACAGAGTTTCAAATCCAGGGGAGTAGATTTCCTGAGATACTGGAAGGGCATGTTGCATTCCTGTTTATATAGTTGGGTCCAGGAGAGATCCAATTTTTTACAAGAAATTTCTTGTAGAATCAATATCCTAACTCCTATCTCTATGCAAATTAGGTTAGTTTTTCCTTTAAAAGAACTGAGACCATTATAGAGAGTTGGTTGGTCTATGTGGCTAAAAAGACAGGCTGTTGATATCCCTTCCTGGTCACCTGAGTATGATGCAACTCCAAGGAGATCCAGGAGTCTCATGTTTGACTGGTGGATCATAATGGGCAGGTTAGGCAAAAAATCAACCGAATCAACCAGAGGTGTCCTTTCTGGTTATCCTTGTTGAATATCCTTCTCCTTCTATGACTAAGAAAATTTCCTTTTTGTTAACTGTTGAATGCTTTAATATTGAACAAAACCAACAGGGAATTGAATTAGGTGCAGCTTTCTCTTTCTCTTTCTCTTTTTTAACATATTTATTACTTATTTTATTAAATGTTTCCCAATTCCATTAAAAAATTTGAATTTCCAGTTCTTTCCCTCCCACCTTCCTTTATCTCTTGAGAAGGCAAACAATATAATAATTCAGGCAAAATATATTTCCATGTTAGCCACATAAAAAGCAAGTGGAAAAATAAAGAAAATAAAAGAAGTATGCTTCAATCTGCACTCAGAGTTCTTCACTTCTCTCTCTGGAGGTAGGTAGCATTTTTCTTCATGGCTCCTTTGGAGCTGTTCTGGATCATTATCTTAATCAGAATAGCCAATCTTTCACAGTTGGTCATCCTTATAATATTGCTATTACTGTGTACAATGTTCTCCTGGTTCTGCACTCTTCACTTTGCATGAGTTCATAGAAGTCCTGTTTTTTTTCTGAAACCATGATAGCCATCATTTCGTATAGCACAATAATAGTCTCTCATAATCATTATGCCATTACTTCTTCAGCCATACCCTAGTTCAGTGATGGTGAACCTTTTTGAGATGAAGTGTTGGCCCCACCTCCCCACTGAGTGCCATGCTTGCTCCCCACCAGACCATAACTGTGCCCCTAACCCCACCACATGGAAAAACCACTCTTTAATTATGGATAGGAGTTCAGTGGGTCCTCACAGAGCTGTGCACTATAAACCCATGCAGACTCCCATGAATTCCCGGGAGTGCCACCATGCGAGATGATGACTTCAAGGAACAAAAGAATTTTGGGGACCTATATACTATTTGGGGAATCCAAGGGCAGGGAAAGATAATTGATTGACATAGCCATAGCTACAAGGAAATGGGAGTGTTCAAACTACACTGACAAGATACAATCAAGCTTGGAAAAGGAGAGCCTAGGATGTAAGGGAATGGGCTATTTACAATGCATACTAAAGGGCCATCCCTGCACAGATGGAGATCTTCTTGGGAAAGGATCTCTGATACAATGGGAGAAACTATTGGGATAAAAGGATATTTTAGCATTTGATTAAAATCTATTAACTCTACCTAGCTAAGTCCATTAAATATCTTAAGGACTATTGTTCAGTCTGAAGCTGAATGGAAACTTGGCTCTCCAGTTTACTAGCTAATCCTAAAATTTGGGGTTCATCAGATCTTACTAGGCTACAAGTTTGGGGGTTTCTAGATTCCACATCAATCAATTCTGTGATCTGCTTCTTTTTGGGTGTATAAGTGAAATTTTTATATCCTTTACACTTCATCTCCCAGAATTCTTCCCTCACCCCAAAATTCACTTTTCCTTTGTGTTTACGTGAGTCTTTACATTATTGTATTTAAGTTTTGGGGAATGCCTCTCTCACCCTCTCTCCACGTGAGTTGCTTGGGTGAGGGCTCCCTGTTTTCTCTAGCTCTCTAGTTAAATATTAATAAATCTTTATAAGTATTATACTTTGGTGATATTGAATATTAATTTTAAAATATACATGGGTGAGATTATTTCATTCACATTCACAGTTATGATTACTAATTGTGTTTTCCCTCCATTTTATTTTTTTCTATTTTTCCTTATCTCTCTCTTATCTTGTTCAAAAATCTGTTTTGCTTCTGACCATTGTCTCCCTTAGTTAATTCATCTTCCCTTTCATCACTCCCTCAATCCATTTTTCTTATCCCTTCCCCCTCCTATTTCTCTACATGTTAGACTGATTTCTGGACCCAAGCAAAGCACTGAGATTTCTTGTAAGAAGTTTATCACCTTGCTCAAGATCTAGACAAGGATCCAGTGTTTCAAACAATTACTTAACTTTTGTCAGAACTTTTCAGAGCTGACACTAAAGCTAAGGCAGTTACTCTTTTAAATGATCTTTCATTTGGGAGATATCATAGATAAAAGTCTCTGTGTCTTCTATATCAATGGAAACTTCAAAGCACAACTTAGGAGATAAATGTAACTTTGGTATTATTTTTCATTAAGAAACAATCCAACTATTCCTGTTTTTTTTAGTATTTTTTTGAACAAGAATGAAATGAAATTGTAAAGAACTTTTCATGCCTCAATTGCCACAGTTGTATGATTTTTGTAAAATGGCCACTTATGTTTATAATTTTTCAAATTTTGAACCAGTCATGCATTCTTGGTACAAAGCAAGGAATTTGGGAGACAGCTAAGTGGCTTGGGGAATTAAGAGCCAGGTTTAAAGATGGGAAGTCCTGAGTTCAAATCTGGATTCAGAATATTTCCTAGCTTTGTGACCCTGAGCAAGTCACTTAACCCCCATTTCCTAGCCCTTACTGTTCTTCTGTCTTAGAATCATTACACTATATTTTTTCTAAGAAGAAAAGTAAGGGTTTAAAAAATAAAAGAAATTTAGATTATCTCAATCTAAGTGGGATAAATTGAGGAACCCTATAATATACTTTTACTGTCTATTTTTCTCTTTTACTCATTTGACTTTTATGAATTTAAATGTTTTGGCATTTGTTACACATGTATTTAATGTTGATATTCATTATTTATGGTACCTTTGAGCAAAATCTGCTTTTCCTGTTTATCTCTTTCAATTACATTCATTTTCGGTGTTGTTTGCCTGAAATTATGATTGTTACCTTATACTTTTTACTCTTTCTGAAGCATAATAGAGTCTGCCTTAGCCCCTTATTTTAACTCTATGTCTAGTTTTTTCTTTTTTTCCGGGGTGTTACTTAGAAACAACATATTGTTGGATGTTTATTTCAAATCCATGTGGCTATGCTCTTGTCTCTTATTGGTGAGTTCATCCCATTCAAAATTCACAGTCATGATTATTAATAATGGGTATCCTTCAATCCTATTATCATCCACTTGTTCTCTTTGTTTCCTGCCCTCTTCTTTTTGAAATTGTTTTGCCTCTGAATCTCTTAAATTAACGAGTTTATTTTGCTTCTGATGTCCCTCTTTTAATGTGCCCTATCTTTTATTCCAACCTTTTCCTTAAATCATTTCTTTAAAATTTTTCTGTTTGATAAAATGTATCCCAATTGTGTATATATATGCAGTTTCCCCTTCTTTGAGCAGTTCAAATAAGAACTTCAGGTTTTGTCCATTTCTCCTACCTTCTCCTTCTGGTCATGTTCTACTTGAATAATTATATTAGATCATTTCTCCTTTTTCTCCTTTCTCCACTCCAATTGTTTTCTCTTTCCATCCATTTACATTCTTCTTTAAAGTTCATCAAAACATAACAGAATCAGATTTTCTGATTCTATGACCCCTGATGATGATGATGAGTTCTGAAGGGATACATATATATCTCCCTATATAAGAATATAAACAGTTTATTTTTCTTTTAAATTACTGTTCACTTTCCATTAGTGGTAAGGGCTAGACAATGGGGGTTAAGTGACTTGCCCAGGGTCACACAGCTGGGACCTGCCTGAGGCCAGATTTGAATCTAGGACTTCCCATTTCTAGGCCTGGCTCTCAATCCACTGAGCCACCCAGCTGTCCCCAAAAACAGTTTATCCTTTTTTTTTTTTTTTTTTATCCTGGGACTCCATTCTAGGAGCATAGGGCCAACAACCAGTAAGCAATGGGACAGTCGCTCAGAGAATAGGGCCACAACCAGTAAGCAATGGGACAGTCGCTCAGGGTCACACAGCTGGGAAGTGTCTGAGGCCGGATTTGAACCTAGGACCTTTTGTCTCTAGGCCTGGCTCTCAATCCACTGAGCTAGCCCAGCTGCCCCTACTTTAGGTTGCAGTTTCTTTAGCAGATGTAGTTTTTACAGGGTGGGGTTGCTAGCCCCACACCCAACCCTCCTCCTTTTTTCAACCAGGCTAGGGACCGTCCTTGGCCCAGGAGTGGTAAGGGTGGGCAGTAGGGGTCAAGTGACTTGCCCAAGGTCACACAGCTGGAAGTGTCCGAGGCCGGACTTGAACCTAGGACCTCCAGTCTCTAGGCCTGACTCTCAATCCATTGAGCCACTCAGCTGCCCCACAGTTTATCCTTTAGCCCCTGTAATTTCTTGATTTTGTTCACCTTTTTGTCCATCTCTTGACATCTGTGTTTGAAGTATCTCTGCAGGTCTACGGTCTTGTCATTAGGTTGGTTTGGAGGTCTTCTATTTTCTTAAAAGTCCATCCTCTCCCACCCCCTGTAGTATTATATTAAATTTTGCAAGGCAACTTATTACTGGATGTAAGCCTATATTCTTTGCCTTCTGGAATATATATGTTCCAAGTTGTCCACTTCTTTTTATTGACAGGTGTTAAGTAGTACATGATTCTGATTATGCCTCCTTTAGTTCTTGAATTCTTTCCTTCTGGCTATTTCCAGGATTTTTTTCTTTGATTTGGAAGCTCTACATTTTAGTGATACTAGTGGGAGTTTTCATTTTGGATTTTCTTTTAGGAGTTGACTGTCAGATTTATACCTTGATTTTTGGTTTGAAGACATCTGAGCAGTTTTATGATTTCATGAAACATTATGTCTAGACTGTAGAATTTTAGTCCATGAGATATATTTTTTTCTTTGAACATTTCAAAAATCTACTTTCCCTAAGTAATAAATGTTGGAAGGGATGTGGCAAAATTGGGACATTAATGCATTGCTGGTGGAGTTGTGAACTGATCCAACCATTTTGGATGGCAATTTGGAACTATGCCCAAAGGGCTATAAAAGAATGCCTGCCCTTTGATCCAGCCATACCACTGCTGGGTTTATACCCCAAAGAGATCATACAAAACTATTTATAGCCGTGATCTTTGTGGTGGCAAAAAATTGGAAAATGAGGGGATGTCCTTCAATTGGGGAATGGCTGAACAAATTGTGGTATCTGTTTGGTGATGTAATATTATTGTGCTGAAAGGAATAATAAACTGGAATGACCTCCAGGAATTGATGCAGAGTGAAAGCAGAACCAGGAGAACCTTATATACAGAGATGGATACACTGTTGTAAAAATCTAATATAATGGACTTCTCTACTAGCAGCAATGCAATGATCCAGGACAATTCTGAGGGACTTATGAGAAAGAAAGCTATTCACATCCAGAGAAAGAACTGTGGGAGCAGAAACACAGAAGAAAAACTGCTTGATAACATGGATTGATGGGGATATGATTGGGGATGTAGACTCTAAACCAGTGATGGGCAAACTTTTTAAAGAGGGGACCAAAGGAAAGGAAATGCTCATCTGTCAATCTGTTTCTAAGACAACTCTTTTGAAGTTTCATTGTATTGTACCATATTCATTGTATTCTTCAGATTAGGAATAATGTTGTGGGCTGGATAGAACATTTCAGGGGACAATGAAAAAGGAGGAGGGTTGGGCGTGGGGCTAGCAACCCCACCCGGTAAAAACTACATCTGCTAAAGAAACTGCAACCTAAAGTAGGAGCAGCTGGGCTAGCTTAGTGGATCGAGAGCCAGGCCTAGAGACAAAAGGTCCTAGGTTCAAATCTGGGCTAAGACACTTCCCAGCTGGGTGACCCTGAGCGACTGCGTGACTCATTGTACTGGTTGTGTGGCCCTATGCTCCTAGAATGGAGTCCCAGGATAAAAAAAAAAAAAAAAAAAAAAAAAAAGCAATACTTGGACCACATCAATTACTGCAGGGGCACAAACAATTTTTCTATTGAGACTTTTTACGACATTCAGGGTCAGCCCTCTCTGACACTCTTAAATGGGGTTAGATAGATCCTGGTTTAGTCTTGTTCCTTCAACCACTGACCCCACCATTTGGATGAGTGGTTGATAATAGGCTCAATACTTTGCTTTAATCCTAACTTGTCATCTGGTGATCTATGGTGGATACTGACCTTGGCCTATCTCTTCTTCTTCTTGTATAATATCTAACTAGGATTTGTCCTCTGCTGTGGCTATGAGATCCCAGGAAGGTATTGAAAATCATGCTGTCTCCAAGATTCCCCTGGTGCAGGTACCCAGGTACTGAGCTGGTCTGTCTCCTCTTGTAGCTCTCAGTACCACTAAATGTGCACAGATAGGTGCTATCTCCCTGAAGCAGTGACTTGTGTGGGGTGATTGCCCCACACATCTGTTTTAATAGGCCAAAATGAAGATCTGATTTCTGGAGCTTCAGCTAATTTTCCTGGTGAAGATTTAAAATTAGGTTTCACTAAATATGAGAATTATAAAAGCAAGATTGTGGTCTCCATTTATAAAATATTAACCTATAAGTCAGAAAAAACTGTTAGTGGCTTTTATTTACAAGTGGGTAAAGATATTAAATATTGGAAAAAGGTAGGAAAAAAATCACTAGCCACAAATACCCTAATCCTAGACTGCAAATGCAGATCTGAAAGTGAGTCTCATCAAAGTTCAAAGTCCTAATTAGGAAGCTGAAATCCGAAGAGCCAGATGCTGCTAAAAAACTGCTGAGAGTCTTTAGCACACAGGAGGCTAAGACTGCTGAGAATCTCACCAGAGCTCACGCTGAAGAGTGTCCCACCAAAGCACCAATTGAGAGAGGGTCTCCTTGCAGAAGAACCAAGGAAGCAAAGAGTGAATCTTGACCTTTGGTCTCGTCTTTTATAGTCCTTTTTCACTTCAGGTGTCTCTCCTACTTCATGGGAACCAATCACAGCCTCCCAATTTTCCTAGCACTGCCCAAGGGGGGGCAGTGCTTGTGGCCTTTGGGGGGTGTGAACTTGTAAGTGACTTGTGAGTTGTCTTACTTAATAGTTAGCTAGGTACGAAGTAGGGGTGTACTTTAAGTTCTTGATTTGATTAAATTAAAGTTTGCTGATTGATTACAAAAATAAACTAAGAGAGTTTAATTTTCTCTTCACACTGGAATGGCTTCATTCCCAGTGCTCAGTCTTTCAGGCACATTTACAGGGGCTTGCATTGACTTCTCTTCAATGACTCCTCTGTCTAGATACTGAAAACTTTAGCTCCAAATTCATGACCATCCCTAGTATGACCGCTCTCCCTAAGCTCCAGCAGAATCCTGGATGTTTTTTTGTGTAGCCAAGCTTAATTAAGTTTCTCTTCAGATCTCTTTATTGTTGTTTTATCTGGGGTCCTTTTCAGATGTTTATCTGGTTGTTTGTGGGAGATCCAGAGTTCTATACAAACTTTCACATCATAATCTTGACTGAGAATCTTTCCTAGGACATTATTTAATTATTTTGAAGTTTGAAGACCCTTGGAAAATGTAAAAAAGCTTATTTTGGTGGTCTCTGCTACTGCTTTGTTCTCCAGTGATTGAAGAATTTTCTAGAGCTAGGTTTACGCAATTTTGTGTTACAAGTCTCCTCTACTAGAGCTGGTAGAACTTCATTCTGCATATTTACATTGAATTGGAATCAATGACCATCTTTTACACATATTATAATTTCAAATAATGCAAATTCAAATAATGTGATCACTTCACAGGATTCATTATTCACTTTAATAGGAACAAGTAGAAAATGTTCCAAGGAAGCAGAATCTCAAGATTGGAAGAGATCACAGAGGCAATTTAATATAATCTACAAGCAAAAAATGATCCTTAGCAATGTATCCACCACAAAATAACCCAGCCTTTGCTTGAAAATACTAGCGAAGGGCACCCATGACCCTAAATGTGATTCTCTTTTGGGATAACTCTAAGGTACTTGGAAGTTCCATGAAAGCTAAAGAAATCCATGAAGAAAATGCATGCATAAGAAACATTCCTATTCATGGCAGATTTGCTCAAGTCTTTTCAGAACTGTGAAATGGTATTACTCTCATGCAGTCCTGTCCAAACTTTGTATCTGGAATATAGTACATGGTTTCAGAATCCTCTTAAACATAAAATAATACTCAAGGATCAAAGCATGTATCTTAATAATGTATCATTGAATTTCTGGTCATGCTTGAGCCATTGCCAGTCTAATCAGTAAGCCACCCTCAAGTCAATAATTGCCTAGTCCTTGAATAATTGCAGGTATCTATTATGTGGTACATTATCCATACAGAAGAGAACTTCTGAGTATTGAACACATGTAGCAAAATAAATTTTGTTGAAGAATATTTCCTTCAGGATGCCTTAAAATTCTTGGATAGACTATTGTGGAACTTACTTACCTCTCCTTCTGTTCCTGGGTATTGAAGGGGGTAGTTGTCTCTCTCTCTCTCTCTCTCTCTCTCTCTCTCTCTCTCTCTCTCTCTCTCTTTTTTAAACCCTTGTACTTCGGTGTATTGTCTCATAGATGGAAGAGTGGTAAGGGTGGGCAATGGGGGTCAAGTGACTTGCCCAGGGTCACACAGCTGGGAAGTGGCTGAGGCCAGGTTTGAACCTAGGACCTCCTGTCTCTAGGCCTGACTCTCACTCCACTGAGCTACCCAGCTGCCCCCTTCTCTCTCTCTTTTTTAAAATAACTTTTACCTTACATCTTAGAATCAATACTATGTATTGGTTCTAAGGTAGAAGAGTGGTAAAGGTTAGGCAATGGGGGTTAAGTGACTTGCCCAGGGTCATATAGCTAGGATGTTTCTGAGGCCAAATTTGAACCTAGGACCTCCCTTCTGTAAGGGGGAAAAGGGGTTTTTATTGGGTAAATATTAAAAGGTTGGTCACCAGGGGATTGAACAATTATCAGTCGCTAATTAAAGATTAACTTTAAGTTAAAATGACTTTTATGGACATTTATTTACAAATGAGAAGAGGAAGTAGAAATAAGAAAATAGGAGAGAAAAGATAGGATAAATAATTTAACACATTAAGTAATTTGTTCTGATCCCCTAGTTCAATCCAGATAGATATAATTGACCCTCAGCCCAGGGAAATCCAGCCTTGATCCTAAGGCTGGGAAGCAAGAGGCCCAAAGGGCCTTGAAGCAAAAGCTTCAGTCACAGAGTCTCTATTAAAAGAAAATTCCTTAAGAAAAATTCAGGAAGATTTAGTCTTAACACTCACCACATGGAACAATCTCATCAGCTCCAGACTTCCTCCAAGTCCAGTCACGAACCAAAAGAGCTCCTTCAGGTCCCGTTCACAAACCAGAAGAGAGAGTCCAGCTCACTGAAGTCTCTTTTTAAAGAGGCCTCTTTTGCGTCACTTCCTGTGACCTCCTCTTAGTTCACGTGTCTAATCACAACAGAGGCGTTTCTTAGGACTGCCCCAGAAGCAGTCAGTAAATTCTAATTTGTAACTCTAGCACACATGGATTACAGACCACTCAACTTGTGAGTTAAATGAAGGTGTTTTCACCTTTGGTGATTAAATCTAAAGATGGGCAGGGTAGATTTAATCTCATTATCACACTTCTCTAGGCCTGGCTCTCAATCCACTGAGCCACCTATCTGTCCCCAGCTACCTCTCCTTTGAATCAGTAGTAGCAGATTAATATATTAGAGGAATTAGACACACTGGCAGATTTAATTATTTAATTCATAACAGCACAAGAAAAAAAAAACTATGGCATTTTTTGGGGAGATGAATACTTTCTAGTACTTTGAATTTGGATTTGAGAATAACTGAGTATTTTTATCAGTTTTCTCCAAGTTAGATCCATTCCTAGTATTTAGTTTATCACTTCTTTTTCCTTACTACAAAAGTTTTTGGCAATTTCAGGAGTTGGTGTGGTATCTAGTAACTCCTATTCCATTCTGTCACAAAAAAGGTATTTTACATGCAAATCAAAACAGCTCTGAGGTACCACCTCACATCTAGCAGATTGGCTAACATGACAGCAAAGGAAAGCAATAAATGTTGGAGGGGATGTGGCAAAATAGGGACATTAATGCATAGCTGGTGGAGTTGTGAATTGATCCAACTATTCAGGATGGCAATTTGGAACTATGGCCAAAGGGCTTTAAAAGACTGTTTGCCTTTTGATCCAGCCATACCACTGCTGGGTTTGTACCCCAAAGAAATAATAAGGAAAAAGGCTTGCACAAAACTATTTATAGCCGTGATCTTTGTGGTGGCAAAAAATTGAAAAATGAGGGGATGCCCTTTGATTGGGGAATGGCTGAACAAATTGTGATATCTGTTGGTGATGGATTGTGCTCAAAGGAATAATGAACTGGAGGGATTCCATGTGAACTGGAAAAACCTCCAGGAATTGATGCAGAGTAAAAGGAGCAGAACCAGGAGAACATTGTACACAAAGATGGATACACTGTTGTAAAAATCTAATATAATGGACTTCTCTACTAGCAGCAATGCAATGATCCAGGACAATTCTGAGGGACTCATGAGAAAGAAAGCTATTCACATCCAGAGAAAGAACTGTGGGAGCAGAAACACAGAAGAAAAACAACTGCTTGATCACATGGGTCAATAGGGATATGATTGGGGATATAGACTCTAAACAATCACCCTAGTGCAAATATCAACAGGTCTGGATCAATGACACATGTAAAATCTAGTGGAATTGCACATTGGCTACAGGAGAGGGGTTAGGGGAAGGGAGGGAAAGAACATGAATCATGTAACCATCGAAAAATATTCTAAATTAATTAATTAAAATTTTTAAAAAAAAGGTATTTCATGCATTGAATACTCAATGCAATTCCCCTTGCCCACAACTGCCAAGAAATTCAACCTTGCTAAGAAACAGACAAATCAGAAGCTCATTCAAGGGCTTATTTAAAAATGAACAAACAACTATTTTCCAAGGTATGTAGCAGGTCAACACAATTCAGCTTCTATGTTTTATGTCTATTGTGCTAAGTAATTGGTGTTCAAATGATCAAAGCATTTTAGGTTTACAGCAAAAGGGATTGTAGAGACCACTGAATCTTAGCTCCTCATTTTACAGATAAGGAGACTTTTTCTTTCTATAAATGCTTTCCATTTTATAAATGAATCCTCGAGATATGAAGTAAGTTGCCGAAGAGTGAGTCTGACACCCAAGCCAGTGGAATTGTTCCAGATGAAACAGACCTTGCATGATCTTCCCAGAAGGAAAATACAACTGTTTTCTGTCAGTTATTCTTTCTAGGGCATGGAAGGACACTCATATCATAAACTTTTAACAACAAGGTCTAAACTAGGATTACTGGGGCAGGTAGGTAGTGCCAGACCTGGACTTGGTAGGACCCACGTTCAAATCTGGCCTCAGACACTGCCTAGCTGTGTGAACCTGGGCAAGTCACTTAATCTTGATTGCCCTAGACCTTACCATTTTTTTTTTGTCTTGGAAATGATTCTAAGACAGAAGGAAAGGGTTTAAAAAGCAAAGAAATGAACAAATAGGATTATGAAGACAACCTCCAGTTAACCAGGAAATCAAATTACCAGGAAATTAACCAAATTAACCAGGAAATCAAATAAAAATACAATCAATCCTCTAAGCACTCTTTTAAAAGTCAGTTTTAATGTTGTTACCTATTTTAGACACATAAATTATATGAATTGCATTACTATACGAAGGTTCTTCTTGGATATCTCAAAATATCAACTTGTGTTTGTAATCCTTCTGACCAGTGGCTTTGCTTGTTTTAATATGGAGGTTGTGAGAAAAGGAAGCTTATGACTGGTTTCTCCTAAGAAATTAATGGAACTCTATGTCAAAAAACATTGCAAAGATCTTTCTTATTCAATTTGGGCATTCATCTAAAGCACTGAGATCTACTGGAGGAACAACTTGAAAATGAGATTTTTCTAGGGTTTTCTCCCTCTCTCTGACTTTCATTTCCTTCCCTCGTTTTCCTTCTCTTCTTTAGCCAGGTGCATATTAGTTATCTCCTTTAAAAACACTGCACTGGCTGCATTGAAAGCGCCTTTTCATGTTGGAGATGTACTTCAGACATAACACTAGGGTCACTTTCTGAGTAACATTTTATAGGATTGATTAAACTTTAGCACCATAACTGTTGACTTTACAGGCCTGGAAAGAGACTCAAAGTGCTAAGCTCTAGATAATTTGTGCCTTGCAATTCTAAAAAATCAAATAGAGATAAGGTTTTAATGTGTTTGATTAAAAAAAAAGTAGCTATCTATTCCTCTGAGTCTTCTATTTTTAAAAAACCTCAACATTTAAAATGAAATAATGTCTTTTACACTAATGAAGTAAAGTTACAGTAAATAAGCTAAGAGAAAGTATCTCAATTGGAGGAATGAGGGAAAAGATTTAAACTGGGCTCTCCATTGCTTTAAGTGTAAGTATTTCATGTACATTTGTATAGATAGGTACTATGTACTATATATAATTGTTGGAAAATGAATGTGCACCAGTTCTTGGCAGAGTTTTTAAGGCTGTGTGACCTGTGGTTCATTGCATTACAAATATTTGCTGCTGAAAGTTGTGGCTGCTGGGTTAAATCATGGGCCAGAGATGTAATAGTCTCTCTTTTCTAGGCTGTCCTATGAAATAAAATTCTAAGATGCACCTTCTTGTTTGCACACACATTATAAAAATAGGAGAAGGTGTATGCTTTAGTAGAAAATGCCCTGATTCTCTAGTAATTTGGATTCAAATCCTGCTCTGCTCGCTTACCTATGAAAACTTGATCAAATCATTGGGCCTCAGTTTCCTTATGTGACTAGTTTACTCTCATATGATTAATCTGATCATTTAATTTATGGGAATAATAATGATTTCACTAATGGTAATAGGAGTCTTTGGGGGTATTCAGGGAGGACTACCACCTCTGGTATGGGGGCTTGTTGAGTCCTTTTCTTTTTCCTTTTTCTTGTAAAATGTAGTTTTTTCATTTTTTTTTCCAGAGAGCACCTAACATATCATATAATTTTTTTCTTTCTCTATTCCTTTTATTTTTGCTGAGTCCTTTTAAGGGCTACTTATTCACTTTTAGTGGCCATCAGTCGTCCAACTCTTACCTGAGGCTCCAAGAAACTGTAGTAGATGCAATGGCCATACCCTGATAAAACTGTCATGGCAGATGGGCTAAACCATCTCGAGGGTAACCCATTGGTGAGTTAGAAGGGTGTCTACCCCATGCATGTGAAGACCTCTCTTTGTGGAATGGGAATATCTGTGAATATATGCATGTGTGAGTGTGTGTGTGTGTGTGTGTGTGTGTGTGTGTGTGGTGTGTATCTAGTAGGTACAAGATAGAAGAAGACTGGAAAAGTGGGGAGGGGGAGTGATGAAAAGTTGCTTTATATTCTAAACATAGTATTTTCTGTTTGATCCTGGAGCTGATAAGGCACCACTGGAGTTCTTGAGTAGGGAAGTGATTTAGTCACACCTGAGCTTTAGGAAGATAACTTGGCAGCTGGGTTGAATATGGAAAAATGGGGAACTTGTGACAAGGAACCCAACCAGCAGGTTATTGCAATAGTCCAAGTGAGAAGTGATAAAAGTATAGGCATCTTTATTTCATAAGGTATTGAATCCTTTTCTTTTGTACTTTAATTTGTGTTGAGAATGTTTTATTATCTTTCAGGATTCCTTCTGGTTTCAGAATTTTCCTGATTGATTTTTCTGTTCCTATTTTTGGCTTTTTTTTTTGTATTTTCTTATTGCTTACTTTCTAGACCCCTGATAAAGACCCCTGATAATATGTTGCAAGATTGCCTGAGCATCCTTCATTTGGGTGATATAGGTCACCATGGTCTGGGACCCTGCATTCATTAGGCTCTTCAGGTACAAGATTGATCACGGGAATTTTAATTCTTTTTCCTTCAGGCCTCTGGCTTTTTTTTTTTTTTTTAACCCTTAACTTCTGTGTATTGGTTCCTTGGTGGAAGAGTGGTAAGGGTGGGCAATGGGGGTCAAGTGACTTGCCCAGGGTCACACAGCTGGGAAGTGTCTGAGGCCAAATTTGAACCTATGACCTCCTGTCTCTAGGCTTGGCTCTCAATCCACTGAGCTACCCAGCTGCCCCCATAGGCCTCTGGCTTTTAATACAATCCATCTATATAGTTCTCTGCTCTGCGTCTTCCCTCCGTATTCTTCTTTTTTGCATTCTGAAGATAATCTTCTGTCTATTGTAGGCATTTCTGGAAGGTATTCAAAGAGAGTCTATGTAGGGGCAAGGGATCCCAAGGTGGACCACTGTACCCACTAACAAGTTAATTTGTGCCTCTGTCATGGGCATATAGAAGCTGGTTGAGGGTGTGCTCCTAACTGAGGACTCTAAGAATCAGAAGTTTTTGGTGTTGTTAATTCAAAAGAATTTTACCTCATTTGGGCTCTTTTTCTATGGATTTAGTTGCAATTATTCTACATCTTACTTTTTTGGAAGGTTGGAGAACTGACATGGTTGGAGAAAGTGTTTAATCTGCCTTCTTTTTTCAATTTATTTTAAAAGTCACTTTTCTCTCAAATATTAAAATGGATCTGTAGGTCTATGGATTTGGATGATCCCTGATAAAGCACAACTGATGTAGCAGTCTTCCTGACATTTTGAGTATCTTGTTGAAGCATTATGGCCATTGATTGACCTGTAATCCATCTTCCCTGCCATACGACCAGTTGATTTTTATTTTTTTTGGTCATACATCTTGTTCTCCTCTTCTTCTTTGAGGTTCTTCTTTGGATACATGTGGTAGCTTGCTTAAAGCCACTATGCAGATTTTGACTTTTCTCTTTGTGATACCCATGTTCAACTTGTTATGAGACTTTTGAATTCCATAACTTGCTTCCATAAAACAACACTAGAAAAATACTAGTACTGAAAGAAGGTAGGTTTTATTTTTTGTTTCAGAGAAGCTTCAGGATCATTAAAGAAGCTTTGCAATTTTCTGAAGTCAAATCAATCTTTTTTCTTTCTCATACATGTATATGTAACATGCATATATGTATGTATATATGTGTATATATGTACATATATATGAAGATCTATACCCATATCTGTGTCTATATACTTATTTTTCACATTTAAATATATTTATTTGTGCTATTTTGGGAAGAATTTAATGCTGGTTCTCTGAAATAGGCTTGATGAATGAATACAATGGCCAGAGATTGAAGGGACAGTTCATAGGGTCAGGAACCCATGAACCAACCTACATGATTGATTGAAACAGCTCTATAGTTCCAGTCAAATGGGTAAATAATAGACATTTTCAAAATGAGCCATCATTTCATTCCCTAGTCTATTCTTCACTAAATTGATACCAATATTTATTATGTCAAAGATCCAGGACAGCTTTTTAATACACAGTTCCCATAATTTAGGTGAGCAATGAGTATTGAGAATAATGCCAGTTTGTTGTTCTTAAATGAGTAGAGGGAGTCTTGATGTTGGAAGACTAAGAGGGGAATTTACATCTACTTGGCATTTTCCTCACTTTGCTAACTGGATATCTCCTCATTAGCTATGTTATTTCCTGGATCATGCCTGGAAAGATTTAAGCCTTTCCTCTCTGGAAATTCATCACTGGGACTTTTCTGTCCTAATTTGTGAGTATCACATTTGTCCACTATTTCAAGATCAGCTGACTCTAGCCATGCCTCACTTTATTCTCTAGCCTTAGCTATTAGAATCTAAACTCCATAAATGTAAAGATTGTCTTCACTTTTTAAAAAAATTGATATTTCCAGTGACTAATATGGTGACTGGCACATAGTAAGCTCTTAATGGTTTTTCATTCATTCATTTTTTTCTTCATTCATTCATAATTACTTTCCATGTAATTCTGAGAAAATAAATTTTTAAAAGATTCTCTTTTTTGATATTAATCAGACTTTTAGAATGAAAGCACATTAAAATTTCATTGTTAAACTTCTAGCTATTCTCTTGATTCAGATATAGAGAAAATCCATTTGTGCTCTTTATGTCAGTAGTATATTTTGGAAATCCTCTATAAAATGTTATTGGTGGAAAGAATATTAAGCTTGGAAGAGGAAATGAGTTCAAATTAATTAATTAATCAAAAAAGTATTTACTGAATGTGTACCATGTGGTAAGATACCAAGATTAAACCTGCTTTTTAAGGAATACTCTAACAGAGAAGACATACAGAAACACACATAAATAAAACATAGGCAATAAATACCCTATTATAATAATTAGCTCATTTTAAGTTCTAAATGGCAATACTATCAACCCAAGGTCCATTGGGTTTCCTTTTCTTTGCTTTAGGGAGTTTTTTTTTTTAGAAGAAGAGTTCTGAGTTCATTTACTATTGTGTGTAAACTCCAATTAGGGGGGTAAAAATCCTAACATGCAGGCAAAGTTTGGATTCTCCTTCTGATGTTATATTTATATCTATTCTTAGTTATCCCTAGGTCTCTTTTTGGTTGAAGCAGGTTTTGGGTTGCTAGACAGAACTGTCAAAATCATGTTTGAACGTGATGTTATATAGACGTTTAGATCATTGTCTTTGTTTCTGGGGAACACTAGAAGCCCATGTCATCCAGGCTTGGGGCCAGGTGTTTGTAATTATGTTCACAGGAGGATGATTATTGATCCACATAAAAAACCACAGAAGATCATCATGGCTAAGCAAAAGGAAACTGTCCTTGGAGTCTGGAAGACAGAGTTATAATTTGGGCAAACTGAATCGTTTTTTTTTTTTTTTCCCCAAGGCACCAAAATTTAGAGGGTACTGATAGGATTTGAAGTTTTTTGGTAAAGAACCCTATTCTTTATCCTGTTAAACTCCCACTCCAATGCTGCAGGGAAAAATGATTTAAAGCTTAGCTTTGGGCTCATGTCTCCCCCAAAGGGAGAGATGTACAATGGTATTCAACGTACAATGGAAATCATGTATGGGACAGATATTTCTTATACACAAAATAGTAGCTCATAAAAGACAGCATCCATCGGCAGAACATATTAAAATAGAACATAACTTATAGCGACGCTTAAATTATTTGGGGGGCTGATACTTAAAGCTAGTACAATATTTGTTTCTAGGCCTGCTGATTAGATGTTTTACACTGTACTATGACTCTACATTATCTTCTTCAAAGCATAAAAATAGAACTCATAGTTGGCACATGTGCATTAAGGCAGGATGAAGAATTTCTGACTTCCAGAAAGGGTGGGTGGAAGCCCCCTGCATGGCCTCTGACCCAGAGGCATGTTGTGATTATGTGCTTGGACGTCAGAACACATGACCCAGACTGTCCGATCAAAAGCCAAGTAGGTGTACCAGCATGGACAAGATATAAGAACCAGGACAAATGGGAACTAAGTCTCTCCACGGTTTTTTGACTTTTGAAAGGAGCTTTCTTGCTGGCGAGTGGTCCCAGCACCTCTCTATATAAGCCATATCTGACATATCTGACAACAGGTGCAGCAGGAGGCTGGCACAGAATTTGGCCAGCGGGGGGACCATGATGGTCTGGGAATCCAAGAACTAAGACTTGCACACACATGCAGAGACTTTGGGTGGTAAGGCTGATAGTAACCTTATTTCTCTCTTTCTTTTTCTTTACTAATAAATATTTAAAATTTTAGCATAAAGTTTCCAAGATTAATTTTTATTCATTACAGTAGGAATCTTCTGTCCATTGAAAAACCTGCTTAGACCCTTGATATTGTCAACATGAAATTTGGAGACCCCAAATTTGTCCTTGTCCCTTGGGAAAATGCCTTAAGAGGGCTCCCAGACTGATCTTGTTTCAGGCTGAACAATAGACCTTAAAGTACTTTAAGTTTAGGTGGGACTAGTAAATATAAACAAATGTTAAGTACTCTTTTTGTCTTAGAATTTTCTCCCCTGATATCAAAGTCCTCTCCTAGGTAGCCCAGCCCTTGGCTGGACTCTTTCTTTAGTAACCATTTTAAAGCATCAGCCTCTCCCTGATAATCCAGCCTTGGACTTCTCATTTCCTTGTAGCTTTTGTAAAGCCATTCAATCCTATTTTCCTGTCCTTAGTTCCCCAAAGGTATATAAGTCCCCAAGTTCTATTGTTCTTTGGAGAATCATCTAGCACAGTGATTCTCTCAGAGACTGTCCCCAGAGCCCCCAAGATTTGACTCTTTGTAGTATTTAGTGCTGGGCTCTGTGTGACAGCCGATATTTAAGGACCTGTCTCTTTTCTGATTAAAGATTTGATTTTTCTGACTACTTTAGTGGTTCTGTGTTTTTCCAAGTCAAAAATTTCCTTCTCTTTTAGTGATCATTTAATTCAATGAAGTAACTCCCTTTGCCACCCATCAACTTCACTCAATGAACCCAGAAAATTCAGGCCTCTTGAAACTCTCCTCAAAACTTGGGCAGGTCCAAAATAATCTTGGGCATGTCCTCCTAGTGTTTAAACTTCAAACACTTACTCAGGAAAGGTAAAGACAATTAGGGACCTACATGGAATCTTATATAGTGAATTTCCCCTACTCTACTTGCCATGTGAGAGCTCAGGTGTCATGATGCAAGGTGGAAGACAGGCTACACCAACCCCTGTCTCTTACTGGAAATCTCAGTTTCAAAATGGTAAAGTAAGAGAGAGTCAACCCAGAACTCTATTTTAATTGACCTACACCCTGCCTTTTTGTGGGATATCAGGAGATAAGGGACTACTCAATTTTTTACATCATATTAAGTAAGAAATCCTTTCAGTCCCAGGATACCACATGAACAGAAGCTGCCAGGAAGTGTGTCAACCTCAAAAGGTTCAAGTGTTGAGTTACTATGTCCTTAGAGCTCCTGGAAGTTTTCAAGATTTCTACAGTAGGAAGCTCTGGGGGGGATATAACCTCTGTGCCACTTGCCCCTCCACTCTGCATTTTTCCAAAAGAAACTCTTCCACTTAAATGTAAAATATCGTTCTGTTGTTATGTAGGTGTCTTATTTTACATAAATGCATCCCTGAAGGGCTTAACATATTATCAATTTGCCGCCTTTATGGGAAGACTCAGCCACAAGGAATTTACTACAAACAATATTAGTCTTTCTGTTTCATTCACTGTACTCTCTGTAGAAGCATGAAGTGAACATGAGAAAGGAAAGATAATCAATTCCTTCCGTAACTGGGAAAGTGCATTGCCATATCTTCCTTTTCTTTGTATAAGATGATTATGAGGCTTTCTGGGTTCCTCAGACTACATGGGCCCATGAATCTAGAATAGGAAGGGATTTTATGTATCATCTAGTTCAATATTATAGATTAGGAAACTGAAACTCAAAGAGACACAATGACTTCCTTAAGGATGCATAGATAGGAAAAAGCAGAAGCAGGATTTAAGCCCAGGTCCTTTGACACTGGACCACTGTACTTCTTAAGAGTCTTTTTCTTTATAGATCTTCCTTGTTACCATTGTTATTATGAAAGGCATGACATCTCCAATAAAAATCCATGTGGTTCCGAGTCACAAGCTGCTTTCCCTGGCCAACATTGTCTGCTTCCTCATATCCATCCATGTTATTATTGTCCTCTCTACATTATTCTTCCTTTATATCTTATAGAACAATATTCTATTGTTAACAGTCTATCTTTTCTCTTAGACTCCTATCTCCTTGCAATCATGGAAATCTCACTTCCTTGGAAGACATTGTGTCTGTCTGTCCTCTTCAACACTGGATATTCACTTATACTTTGAGGTACTGGGGTAGTATTAGAAATAAGCATATTTCTTTTTGCCTTCTACTACTTCCATACTTTTCCTTTATTGATATCAATCAACAAATTATTCTTTAAGATTCACTCTATGACCATCTATCTATGCTTCTATCTATGTATCTATCACCTATCTATCTATGTATCTATGTATCTATCAATCTATCATCAATCTCAAATTGACATTTTTGTGACTATTTTCTCCTATACCGTAATAATTCTCTCTTCTATATCAAGCAGCCCAGGTTCTTAATCTTGACCTTTATCTGAGCTTCTTGTCTCCATTGCTTCTAGATTTCTGGGTTGATGTATGGGTAGTTCAGCTGCAGAAAACAATATCAGATAACATAATTCAGTCCTAGGTTTCATCAATTTGGGGATATAATTTTGAATCTGATAGGAGAAAGAAGATGAAAAGAGGAAAAAAATTGTCCATCTTGACCTTAAGAAAGAGTTTGGAGAGTAGGTGCCAGTGGTATGTCTCCAGTCTGAATGTTTGCTTCCCTGCTCCCTTCCTCTAAGCCTTTGGTAAACTATTATTTGGGGACCAATAATTAAGCCTGTTAGGAGCAACCTGGTCCACTATGTTTCCTTTTTGGTTAGAGGAAGAAGAGAAAGGAGAGAGAAGATTTGTCTTTCCTATATGTAGCCAAGTTTTTAGTACTCCTTTATTTTATTTACCTCCCCTTAGGGGTTCCACCATTCACATTATCATGTATATCCTGTGTCTGATTATAAAAAAAAAAACTGATGGCCACCACCTATACTATTGTTGCTGTATTTGGGAAGAGGTATTATTCTTTTTAAAGAGACACTAGACCTTATCTCTTTTTCAGAGCAAGCTGAAACACAGGGTCAGAATAATGGTTATAGCGATCGGTGTCTTGTCTCTTCCTGCCAAAAGTAAAAGGTAGAAGACAGAGCCTCAATCCTTAATTTTCACTCCTTTCCAATGGCTCCTTTCCTTCCAATTAAAAAAAAATGCAAAGATCTTCACTGTCTTTAAAAAATGTTACTTGATCTTTCTATCCTCATCAATTTATCATCTCATATCTCACTTCTTCATAGTTAACTAACCCCCCCCCCCCACCCTTCCTGTACTTGTTTCTACTTTCTTTCTTCCTATCTTCTCTTCCCTTTGCAATCTGCCTCCCACCTAATCCCTCAATAAAACTACTATTCATCAAGGTTATTAATTACCTCATTTTTATATAGAGTAGCCTTTTCTCAGTCTTATTCTTTTTGACCTTTCTACAATATTTGACACTATTGACTACCTTCTCCTTATTCCTTTCTGACCATTATCTTCTCAATATCCTTTGAAATACCATCATTTTTGTTCTGCCTTGCTCCTCCTGTACAGGTGTACTGTAGAATTTTGCCTGGGCTTTTTTCTTCTCTGTCTACATTCTCTTAATTATCTCATCAGCTCCCATGGGTTCAGTTACTTTCTCTCAGCAGGTATAAGTATTCATCCTTGTCTGTCTCCTGACATCCAGTCTTATATCATCTATTGGACACATTCAACTGGATGTCTTGCCATCTTAAACTTAACATGCCCCAAACAGAACTCATTATCTCCTCCCCAAACACTTCCCTCTTTCTAGCTTCTCTGTTGATGTTGAGAACAGCATCATTCTTCCAGTTAAAATTTGTATTTTCAGTCTTTGATGCTTACTATTCACAGTCTAGTCATTTCTTAGATCTTGATTTTGACTATATGTAATATCTTGCTTCTATACTCCCTCTCCACTCCTATGCTCCCTAATAGTTTAGAGCCTTCTTATCTCCTACCTGGAGGATTATAATAGCTCTCTAACTGGTCTCCTTGCTTCCAAATTCTCTTCTCTTCACTCCAATGTAACTTCTACACAACTGTCAAAGTGACATTCCTAAAATGGGGGTCGTACATGATTTATCCTCTGTTCAAGAAGCTATAAAGGTTATACTAGTATTAAAAGCAAACACATATCTATGACTTTTAAAATTCTTCACAATCTTTCTTTTTGGACCTTTTACCTATCACCCTCTTTCATGAATACAGTTGTCTAGTTAGGCACTATCAAATCAGCTGCTAAACCCTATTCTTTATCTGTCATCTCAATTTATTTAGTCTTCAGCTCTGGATCAAACTGGCCTTCTCAGTAAAGGAAATAGACTCCTTAGTTCTATTTTCCTTGATTCATCGTTCTTATCTGTGTTTCCTGAGGAACACTGCTAATTCAAGATATGTTAGTCTTGGATTTAAACTAGGTTTCTCCATAGAAAGGAGTCCAATGAAAAAAAATCAAATTTATTCAATGAATTAGGCTATCAGACAAGTTGATTCCCACAAAGAAAAGGCATTGCTAAGCATTGCTTAACTTACTACTGGTATAATAAATTGAGAGGCTGATATTCAAGCTTCATTGGGACATAAGCAGTTTCTGAAATTAGCTAATTTGCATTTCATCTATGCTGAATACAGTCTCATCATATGCCAAGTAGAATCTTCTTTCTAGTGGCCTTGTTCTAGCTGATGCCAACTCATTTCTTGCCACTTGTTAGCTCCCATTACTACTGCAACCACAACCCTTTGGCAGTTACTGTCCTTGGTGTCAGCCTGCTAGTGTTTTCCATACTGCAGAACTTCTAAAGGAAACACAAGGTAGACGAAGAAAGTCAGAGTTTTTAGCTAAACAAAGTTTCCCACCCTTAGGAGGGACCTTGTCTTACACCTTCCCTCACTGGAATAATATCTGATCAATTGGAAAAATATATGGGCTGTAAAGGTGGGATTAACTCTTCCCTGCCTATTTTTTAGATTTTAGCCACCGGAAGTGTATTCCCCCCCACTTAATCCTTAAGTAGGGAGGGGGGAGATCTATGACCCACATGTGTGATAGTGAGCTAAAGCTGCAATTGATCCATGTAAAAGTGAAAGGAAGGAACAGGAAGTGATGCAAAGAACTGCTTTAAAAAATGATGGTAACTTCCCATGACCAGTTTTTTCTCCTTTGAACTTGGCCTTGGAGGAGTTCCGGCTTGGGACCTCAGACTGCTCTTGGATTTTCCTTTAGGACTACCACGTGGGTGAGTGAAAAAGGCTGACTCCCTTTCCTGGTTTTTCTGGAGGTACTAGCCTCTGGAAAGGCCCCTCGTCTTGGAGGAGGCCTTGTGGCTAGAACCCTTTTTTAATTTACCTCTGGGCCCCCCTTTGCTGGGGTCTCTGAAGTCCTGTCTGGTTTGGACCAGGCTGGAGTAATTACCTACTCTTTCTCTGATTTCCTCACTTTCACTCTTTCTCCTTTTGTAAATAAATTACCATAAAAAGTCATTCTGACTCGAGAAATAATTTTAGGAAACACATTTCTCATGAATTTAGTCCAACCTTTAATTTTTAACTCTTACAGGGCCACCAATATGAAGCCTCTTCTTTCATCACTTGCATCACTGCACACTCTTTCTTACTGCCATGGATCAGGGGGACCACTGGGAGATTGATAACTCAAGGTTTATCATGTCATTAAAAAAATTTTTTTTTACCTGGCATCTTAGAATCAATACTGTATATTCCAAGGCAGAAAAGTGGTAAGAGCTAGGCATTAGGAGTTAAGTGACTTGTCCAGGGTCACATAGCCAGGAAGTAGGTGTGGCCATAGGACCTCTAGTTTCTAGGCCTGGCTCTCAAACCACTGAGCTACCCAGCTGCCAAAAAGTGTCCAAAAGTCACTTCAGCACTGGACCCCAACATGGCTAGGAGCAGTCAGAAAAATCTAATGTCTTCAAAACCTCAACAACCTCATTCTTAGAGTTTTTGGAAGTTTGAAGGGAAGCTCTGAGTTCATGTTCCATTAGATGGCTTCCATACTTTCTTTTTGTGTTATTATATTTCAAAAAATTGTCCTGCATGCTCTTCTCTATCTCCTGTTTTTATGTGTTTGTTACTTTACCTCTGTCTTGAAGAATTTCTTTCAAAGCTTGTATCTCACTTCCTAAGGAAGCCTACCAATTGTTACTGACAGAAATCATGTTGTATCTATTTAATTTTCTATTCAGTATTATTTTGTCCAAATAGAATGTAGAATGGATATCATCTAAGTTAACTTTTACATTTTATAGATGGATAAATTGAAGCCCAGCAAGATGAGTTATCCAAAGTCACAGTAGATGACAGAGGTGGGGTTAGAACTCCAAGATCACAACAAATCAGATTCCACAAGTATTTACCCATTCAGCCCTATTCAGTATTCATTCACCATGGATTTGTTGAGTACTGTTATGACTCACTTAGTATTCTTATTTGTCACTTGTTCAGATATGCTCACCCCTGGCACCTTAAAAACAAAGATTACACCTAGGTTTGTCACTAAACCCACTTTTTTCCAAGTAATAGGAACTGAGCAGAAACTTTGGGAACTAGGAAAAATCTTATGTGGTGGTGGACTTTATAACATATAAAACCTCAATGTTAGTTAAAGTCTCTGAGGTTAGAGTACTGTTGTGAGGAAGATTACTTACAAATTATTATTTAGGAGACCTAAGCAAGACAGGGCCCAGAGAATAACAGGACTGAAGTGGGTATCCTCATAAAAGTACAGAGCAGGAGTGATCAAAACCCTATCCTTTCTCAGATTTAGATTTACACCCATTTACTGAACACTTATCCAATTTGACTTCTGACAAAGGACATCATCTTTATTTTTTAGTAATATTTTGTTCTCAATAAAACACCTTTTATCATTTGTTTTCTAATATCTTGTGTTGGAAATTCTCTCCCTCTCTCTCCTCCTCTCTCCCTGAGGTGCTATTGTTTGATATGTTATCTTTGCTATTATGTAGAATATTTCCATAGTCATCATGTTGTAGAAGAAGAAACACATCACACACATACACCACACACACACACACACACACACACACACACACACACGAAGAAAATAAAGTGAAAAAAAGGCATATGCTGATCTGAATTCAGATTCCATCAGTTATTTCTATCACTGATGATAGCTAAGTCATTGACAGCTGATCATCAAACAATATTGTTGTTTCTGCATACAAAGTTCTCCTGGTTTTGTTCAACTCACTTTGCATCAGTCCAGCTCTTTCTGAAATCATCCTGCTCATCATTTCTTATAGTGCAATAGTATTCCATTATGGTCATATACCACAGCTTGTTCAGCCATTCCCCATTTGATGGACATCTCCTCAGTTTCCAATTCTTTGTTCCCACAAAAAGAGGTGCTATAAAATTTTTTTGTACAACTAGGCCTTTTCCCCTTCATTATTTTAAAAAATCTCTTTGAGATATAGACCTAGTAGTTGTATTGCTGGATCAAAGGGTATGTACAGTTTTATAGCCCTTTGGGCATAGTGCCAAATTGCTTTCCAGAATGGTTGGATCAGTTCATTACTCCATCAACAATGCATTAGTGAAGGACATCAAATCTTAAGACAAACCTGAGAGATATTAGATAAGTATCTTTTCCTGCATTGATAAAGAAAAAGGGAAGCCTAATTTTGAAATAGTGAAGATCTTTAGCATAATGTAGTTGGATTTGGATAGAGTGATCCTGATAGTTTATTTTCCCTTTTGTCTTTCCCTGTGTGTGGTAATTCTTCTTTGGCATCATTTTATGAGATTCACTGACCCAGAAGCTTAAACTTTCCTTTTGACCTTTCTGAGATTCAAGTTTTGGCTCAAATTACAGTCTGTTTCATTGACTGAAATTAGAGGGATATTCAATAAGTAAAAGCTTTTCACTTTTGAAAGTCACCATGACCACCAGTATCTATCAACTATAGCAACTGCTTTGTGGAGTATTAAGTGCATATAAATTTATTCTTAGTATCTCAAAGCAAAGTCACTGGAGTAAAATATTTACCTTTTATCTAATTCATTAACTCTGATATCTTAAAACCTTAATTCAATTTTTCAACGAACAAAAATCTATTTTATATTTTTATTCTATTACTCTTATTATTTCTAAAACTCTTCAGTCTTAGAATCAATACTATGTATTGATTCCAAGGCAGAAGAGCAAGAAGGGGCAGGCAATGGATGTTATGTGATTTGTGCAGGGTCATATAGCTAGGAAGTATTTGATATCAGATTTGAACCCAGGATCTCCCATCTAGGCTTGGCTTTCAATCTGAGTCACCCATCTGTCTCCCTATCATTATTTTCTATCCTTTTCACTTTCTCCGTCTTTATGGAATAAAAAAAAAAAAGCTTGCAAAATATGCAAATTAAACAAAACAAATTCTCACGTTGGTCATATCCAAAAATATATTTGCACTTTGAGTCTCTCTCACAGGAGGTGAACATCATGTTTCAATGTTGCAATTGTGGTTGGCCATTTTGGTAATTAAGTTCTTAAGTCTTTCAGTGTGGTTTGTCTTTACAAGATTATAATTGTATACATTATTCTTCTAGTTCTTCTCAATTCATTTTGCATCAGTTCATATGAGTGTTTCTCAATTTCTCTTAAACTGTCCCCTTCATAATTTCTTAGAGAACATTAACACATCAATTATTATTTATCCATTTCCCAACTGATGGGCACTTCTTAAATCTCAGTTCTTTGCTACTACAAAAAAAGTTGCTATAAATATTTTTGCATATATGGATCCTTTTCTTTTTCCTTTGATCTCTTTGAAGCATAGACCTAGTAGTGGTGTCCATGAAGTTTAATAATTGTAGGGGCATTGTTCCAAATTGCTTACCAGAATGCTACACCAACACCAATTCCATCAATAGTTTAATAATGCGCCTACTTTCCCAAGGACCTTCCTGACAATAGTCATTTTCCATTTTTTTTTTTTGTTAACTTTGCCTGTTTGATTTGTGTGAAGTAGTACCTCAAAGCTCTTCTCTCTTAATGATTTGGAACATTTAATCATTTGATTATTGATAGCTTGGATTTCTTTCTTCCTCTGAAAACCTCTTGCTCATATCATTTGACCATTTCCTATATTGAACTTTTCTAAAACTTTATTCTGGTCTTTTATTCATTCTTGGTTTTTATTTTTGAGTGTGAATTTTCATTTTTCAATTATGTTTCTTATAAGCAATATGTGTTTGGATTCTGGTTTCAATCTATCCTGGTAGTCTCTTCCACTTTTTTGCCTGAATCCACCCCATTCACATTCAGAGTTCTGATTTTAATTGTATATTTCCCTCCATCATATTCTCTTATACTCTCTGTTTCTTGCCCCTTCTTTACAAAGAAAACAAGAGTGTTGAGGAAGATGGAATATGCTAGCCACCAATGTTGCAGGAGGTTTATGTAATCTTCTTTTTCTCTCACTCAGAGTCCAATTATAGATTCTTACTCTATTTCTTTCTTTTTAAACCCTTCTTTGTGACCCATCCTCCAACATCTGTTTTGTGATTAATCATTCTTTTAATCTACCTTTCTCTTATTCCCTTCTCTTTCCTTTCCTTTCCTTTCCTTTCCTTTCCTTTCCTTTCCTTTCCTTTCCTTTCCTTTTCTTTTCTTTTCTTTTCTTTTCTTTTCTTTTCTTTTCTTTTCTTTTCTTTTCTTTTCTTTTCTTTTCTTTTCTTTGCCTCTTCTGTTTCCCTATTGAATGAAATATATTTGTGCACCTAATTCTGTTATATTTTTCCCTCCTCTGACCAGTTTATATTAAAATGAGATTCAAGCATCTCCCACTTCCCTAACTTTCCTCCTTATTTGTACAGTCTTCCAGTTCCTCAAACTTCCCTCTCTCTTTTTTATCTGTTGTATTCTATTTCTTTTCCCTTCCCTTTCTTCTTAAAATAACCAAAACCTTGGCGCGCGCGCGCACACACACACACACACACACACACACACACACACACACACACACACACGGCTCTTTGTCTTATTTAACTCCTTTTATGACCTTGATGATATGAGGGTGTTGAGCCTTCATTTTTATAATCTCCCCCATTAGTGTGAATGTAATTGGTACCATGGGCCAGTGCTTTGGTATAGCTGTGGCTTTTTTTCCTTTTTTTATTGTTAGATACACTTTCCTGGTGACAGAAGAGTTTTATTGCTTTTCTGAAATCACTTTCCTTCCTTAGTTGTTCAATTTGATTCAAAGATTTTTGATTAAGCATTTTAAAGTAATGAATAAACAAGAGCCAATAATTGGGATATCATTACTATCCTGAAGCACATTTCATCCTCAGCCTCACTGCACTGCATAACCTTTTCATTTCATTTTCTTCCCTAACATCACATCCTCCTCCAAAAAGGCAATGTCATTGCAAGCATCAGAAGTTAGCATTAAAATGAATACTTTTTAATTTCTTTGGATGAGATGGGGCCCTGAGCTCAGGGACAATGCTGATGGATGATGTTTTAATGCAGCTGAAATGTTATTTTTACTGAGCCAGGGAAAACGATAAATTTTGCTTCATTGCCACTGATCGCTCTATGCATAAAACTATGGTGGGCGCTCATGGGCTGTGAATAATCACCCCAGCATGGCAGATGTTACTTTGCGGGAGGAAAGCAATTCTTATGTGGAGGAATTGTGGAAAGATTAATTGTCTACAGCTGTTTCATGGCCCACAGCAATCTTGATACATTTATGATAAGTTTAAGAGCTCACTAGAGGCAGCTTCTATTCCTTGTTGTGAGAAGGGTAGGGGGAAGGAGCCAAAGGCTTTATTTTGACACCCAGATTCATAGAATCTGTCAACTCCATTTCAGCCTTCATAGAAAACTGACTGCTGGCCCTTTGGAAATGATTGTGAGTGAGGGAAGATGCAGGAATTATCCAGATCCAGATAAAGAAAAGGAGACTGAGAAGAATTATTCAAATTTGTGCAAATGAATTGCTTCCATTTTTCCTCCCTCTGCCAAGTGAAAATTGAACGTGACCTACTTTGACCTTTCTCTATTAAGTGCAGCAAATTGCAGTAAATGCACAGTTCTGAGTGCCCTAATGAGACAGAGCTCCAGCAATGCCTCATTAATAAGGGGAGTTTGACCTTGCTGGCCAGCCCTTCATGCGATATTGAAAAAGAATAAGAAAAAGAAAAGATGACCTGCTGTAAATTTTGAACAATACATTTGATTTAGTTTGCATATACTCTGAACTAGACACTTCTCAGCCCTTTCTTCCCCCTTCTTCTTTCTCTTCTGCCACAAAGAGAAAAAGCAATATTTACCTATTAGACTACTGTGGAAAATGGCAGCAAAGATGGAGTGTATTGCAGAGATGCTCTGCAGAGACCTTGACAAAGTCGTGGCTGGAATTCACAGCTAGGTTGGAAAGTACATTAATCCCTCTTGCTTTCTCTCTTCTTCAATTCAACTGAGAAGTGTTTTCTTTTCTTTTTTAAAAGAATTTTCTTTTTCTTTTTGAGATTATATGCTCTGTGGCTTGACTTAAGATACCCCTGCCTTTCATGAGCGACTTGGATTCTTGGAAGGTCTAGACAATAAACTGTTTTGAGTGGTAGCTTTGGAGTTTTTGACTGTATAAGAAAGAGAGAGAATAGTATAGTGCAAAGGTATCAGACTTAAGGTCTACATGCCTCCAGCAGTCTAAGAGTGAGGCCTTCACCAGATTAAAATGTAAATGTAAAATATTTAACAATAAAAAATGAAAATATAATATGACACAGATAATGTTAATTTATAGTTTTCTCAGTCTATATGCAGGCTGGGGCTACATGCTTCTACTTGATTGGACATCACTGGTGTAAAGGCTGGCTTCAAAGTCAGGATAGTTAGATTTAAGTCATTCCTTTAAAATATATTATCTGGGTGAAGTTGGAAGGAGTGGCAACACTCTAAGATGAGATGCCATTCTCCATTGATGGCAGGAATTTCCTCTTTGGAATTTCCTTATACAGTGAAATCATAATCTAGCTTTAAAGTTAGTGGCTGAACTGAACTACTTATTCTTGGGAATTAACCTTATTTTAGAGAAAGAGGCCAACAGATAAAGTCAGAACATTGTGTCAGACCTTCTATATATTTCTCTGAAAACTTCCAGGTATCCTGTGGACATCTTAGTTCTCTGAACCCTAATTTGTAAGAAGAAAGATTTTGGGAATTTAATAAACTCAACGTGATCCAAGATGAGGTGTGGTAGTTTAGGCTTAGACTAAATATTAGCTCTTAGAAAATGGGGATAAATTGAAGTAAACTGGAGACAAAAGGTAGTACTACTTTATATAGTGGTTAGGAGACCGCTGTTAGGAGATGTGATTGTGAAATCAGAAACTCTGTATATGAAGGGATGTTAGAGATCATTTTGTTCAGTGTGTCCTGTCAATGCAAGAATCCTTTGGCAGTATCCAGGATTCAGTATCTATGGTATCAGTACCTCCAATGACAGACAACTCAGAACGCCAAGAACTTTCTATTGGGAGACAGCTCTAATTGTTCAAAATTTCTTATGTTAAACCAAAATTTACCTCTTTTAAATTTCCATCTTTGGTTCTAGTCCTGCTTTCTGGTGCAATATACTAGAAATATTTTATTATATACAGCAATGGTCCTGGAGTCAAGACAACCTGAGTTCAAATCCAGTCTCAGACACATACTACCTGTTTGACCCTAGACGAGTCCCTTAATCTCAGTCTACCTGTTTTCTCAGCTCCTACTCACAGGGTTGTTCTAAGGATCAAATTAGATATTTGTAAAGTGCTTACCCAATGCCTGGCACATAGTAGATGCTTAAGCCCCCATACTTACTCTTATTTTGAAAATGTGGTATCCAGAATTGACCTAGATATAGCTTGACCAGCACTCAGTATACTGAGATTTTTAGTTTCTAAAATGTGGACACAATTTTATTAATGAAATATAAAGTTGTTTTAGTTTTTATAGCTACTGCTTCACAAAAATTGTAGAATGGTAGGGACTTTAGAAGCATTCTAGTGTAACTTCCTGATTTCAAAGGGGAAAGAAAACTAGGGTCAAAAGAGGGACACTTATTTGTCCAAGCTCATATAACTTGTAAGTAGTAGGTATGGGATTTGGATCTTCAAACTCCAATAATTTTTTTCCATTACACCATTACTGTCCTATCTTCCCTGAATGTCGATTCATATCAAATGCAGGGTTAGCTAAAATCTTCAGATCTTTTTGACATTAACCACAGTCAGATCTAGTTTCTCACACCCTAGAATCATGGACTCATAGAATTTAGAGATACAAGAGACCTTATAGATAGCCTAGTTTGATCTGTATTTTTTATACACAATAGGTTGATTAAAGGAACTCCCTGATGGGCAGGAAAGGATCTTAGCCTTTGTTCTGAATTTGGATTTTATCTTTCTAGGAAGCGTATGGACATACTCTTGATAGCATGATTTAGATGATTAGGAGATATTTCCTCAAAGTAGCCAAACAATGATGCTGGTTGGTTCTTGCTTTTGCAAGAGGAACAATGAGCTCATAGGAGTGAAGTCTTAACTCTCCTCATCTAGCAGTGAATGACCTTGACATCTTCAATGTCTGACCAAGGTCCAAGTTCTTTGCTATCCTGCTTCAGCCATGGTCATTGGAACAAATTGTTCTCATCTGCCTGTTCTGCCTGGGAAAGTCTTTATCTGCTTGGGGTAGACATCCCTCCAACTCACCAATGGGTTTGAGGTCTGTTAGTTTACCCTAAACCTGGTTTAGCCTGTCTGCTGAAACAATTTTACTGGGACACAGCTGCCTTGCATGCCATAATTTCTTGGGGCCACCAAATGTTAATGAGGATCCTTGAAACAGGCTAAACCAGGGGTTGGCAACCTTTTTGGCCATGAGAGCCATAAACACCACATTTTTAAAAATGTAATTTTGTAAGAGTCATACAATGCTCACAGTGTGCGCTCTTGTAACAGTGCCTGAAAAAAAATTGACTTTATGGCTCCTGCAGAAAGAGCCATATCTGGCCCTCAAAAGAGCCAGATATGGCTCGAGAGCCATATGTTGCCGACCCCTGGGCTAAACAAACCTTCAGATTAGAGGTGCTAGTCCTGGAATAATACCCTCCTGGAATAATACCCTTCAGAAGGGAAGGATTGCTCCTTAATTCTCACTTGGAGGTGAATTGATTGTCCTGAGCTATTCTTGATTGCTTAAGGAATAATTGATTTGGGTTATCATGGATCCCCTGAGTGGATGAATTATTTGGTTTAGGCCATTTCTTGTGCTGGGAATATGTTAAAAAGAGTGTAGCCAAGATGGCAAAGAAAAGGCAGAGCCTCACAAGAGCTCCCTCAAATCCCCTTCCAAATTACTTTAAAACAATATCTCAAAGCAACTAGAGTGGCAGAATTCACAAAAGAATAAGGGGAAAAAAACTTTCTATCCTAAGACAATTTAGAAAGTCAACTAGAAAAGTCTATCATATGGGGATAAAATGAGAATGAAGTTTAGCATAGACTGAGTTTCAAGACAGGTTGTGCTTCAGGATCCTAACATCAGCCGTTGATGGCAATTGAATCAGCAGCAGCAGCTTCCAGAGATCTCAGCCCACAGATAGTGAACCCACAGATCAGTTGATCAGAAGAAGATTACAGAGGTCTTTTTGCTATCACTGGATGTAGGACTCTATTGCATTGCCTCTACACAGATCCAGATAATAGACATGAATTACAATCTCAAGACAAGGAGAGACACCAGAACAGTAAAGTATTCACTGTAAAGTAATGGGGATCCTTGTCACAGTTCTAGAATGGAAAAGAGTATATGTAGTTGCTCACAGATCAGAGTACAAATAGGGAGAATAATAAACTTATTTCTTCTTAGAGCATACCATCTTAAAAGAAATTGTGTAAAGAGAATTCCTTCTTCCCAGGGTTGTGAACTTTCTGCTCATCCGAGTCAGTCCTAGAAACATGACCCAGAACTAAGGGTTATGAGTCCAGATCAGAGAGGCCCCAGAACTAGCTCTGAAAACAGATGCATGAAAAAACCTGAATCTTGGGATAATCCCACTTATAGTCTAGTAGTAGAATCCAACTTTAACAGCTTTTAAGTTAAAGTCTTATATAATATATTGGAAATATACTGGAAAAGTAAACAGACAACAACAACAAAAACTTGACAATAGGAAATTACTATGGGGACAAGGAAGATCAAAACAGAAACTCAGAAGAAGACAGAGTCAAAACTATTATATCCAAAATCTCAAAGAGAACTATGAGTTGGTCTCAGGCCCCAAAGAAATCCCTGGAAGAAGTTGGAAAGGAACCTAAAACTCAAATAAGAGAAACAGAGGAAAAACTGGGGAATGAAATAAGAATGATGTATGAGAAAAGAATCAACAACTTGGTAAAGAAGATGCAAAAAATACTGAAAAAAAATAACATCTTAAAAAACAGAATAGGCCAAATCATAAAAGATGCACAAAAATCCTTTGAAGATTAAAAACTTTCTAAATGCAGAATTGGCCACATGGAAAAAAAAGAGGCACAAAACTTCACTAGAGAAAAGAACTTTCCTTAAAGGGGAATTGGAATGAAAATAGAAATACTCACTGGAGTAAATAAAAAGAAAATAATTCCTTAAAAATTAGATTGGGCAAGCAGAAGTTAATGACTCCATGAGACATCAAGACACAATCAAACAAAATCAAATGAATGAAAAAAATTAGAAGAAAATGTTAAATGCCTTATTGAAGAAATAACTGATGTAGAAGATAGATTGAGGAGAGATAATTAAGAATTATTGGTCTGCCTAAAAGCCATGATTTAAAAAAAAAAGCCTAGACATCATCTTTTAAGAAATTATCAAGGAAAACTGCCCTTTATATTCCCAGAATCAAATAAAAGTTGAAAGAATCCACCAGTCACCTCCTGAAAGAGATCCCAAAAGGAAAATTCCTAGAAATATGATAAGCAAATTTCAGGGCTCTCAGTTCAAGGAAAAAAATATTACAAGTAGCCAGAAACAAACAATTCAAATATTAGGAAATCAAAGTCAGGAACACACAAGATTTGGTAGTTTCTTTATTAAAGGATCAGCATATGATATTCTGCAGGGCAAAGAAACTAGGATTTGTAGCTTAAGGAATCTCAAGTGGGGTACATATCCATGGAACCCCAAGATAGGAGCAGTTAAAGGCAGTTGGACTGTGGGTATATAAGGGGTACCCCAAGCTGTGAGACTCATTCTGGGTTTTGGGTGCTGGATGGAAGGAGGATGGTGGGATTACTACTACTTTCTGAGGCCTACCACAACTCTGACCAGAAGAGCTTGGTGATGTCAAACCCTTTATCCTCATAGGCAATCAAATAAGATTGTCTCACACTGACCTTGATATTAATATTGCTGCAAAGAAATCCAGCTAGCAGTTATCAACACCAAAACTTCAATATCTTCAGGTCTCCAATCAAGATCATCTTTAAATCATCTTGCACTTATTTTTAGTTAATATAGAGAAGTAGAATAGCTTGAGAGGAAGATAGGGAAACAACATTTCTGTTTTGGGCTTCTGCCCCATTAGGGGAGAAGCCATCCTGTCATCATCCCGCAATCAACGAAGATCATTAGAAAGATATAGCCTATCCCACTCTCCTTTCATATTCCCTTATTCCTATTCCCTTCAAGTTATTAAACCCTTGTTTATACTAAGTCAGTTGGTGTGAGAATCCTCTAATCTAAACTACATAGGCCTGTATATACCTTACCCAGAGCCAGCCTCTATTTTCCTGCTTCTGTGGCAGTTGAGAGAGATCTGCTGTGAAGACTTCTCAGAACATATTATCCATTCTTGATAGGGGATTAGATCCTATCAACAAGAGCCATCAACATCAATATATATCCCAAACATGAAATCATTATAAAAAACCAAACAAAACCTTATTGCAAAGAGTTGCAATAATTTGCAATTATTGCAAAAAACAAAACAAAACAAAACAAAACCAAAACCAAAACCCAGTATTAGATTTACTTGAAATTTTTCATGTTACATTTTTGTGGGAAAAAAAAAAAGAATTTGCCACAAATTGTCCATTTTATCTTACGGTATCTTTTCCATCATTTATTAGGTATGAACTCTTCCCTTATTCATCAATTCAAAGGATAATTTTTTGCTCCTCAAGATCCATCACTCTTAGATTCCCTGGTAGTAGTAATTGTAGTTATGTACTGCCATGCTCAGCTGAAATGATCAATTGTTTCAATTAATTTTTTAGTTGACTAATTAATCTTTGTACTTTTATATCATGTGAAAAGAGAGATCACTTAAAGATCTTATTTGTATTCCCCTTCAATTTCTTTTTCTTGTTATTTCTTCAGTGAGCATTTTTAGAACTCAGTATATTAAATAGTGATGACAATGGGCATCCTTGCTTTGTCCTTGATCTTTTTAATAAAATGTTTGTTCTTGGATTTGAATAAATACTACTTACCACAGATCCATTTATTCCTTTAATTTTCATGATTATTTTTAAACCCTTAACTTCTGTGTATTGGCTCCTAGGAGGAAGAGTGGTAAGGGTAGGCAATGGGGGTCAAGTGACCTGCCCAGGGTCCCACAGCTGGGAAGTGTCTGAGGCTGAATTTGAACCTAGGACCTCCCATCTCTAGGCCTGACTCTCAATCCACTGAGCTACCCAGCTGCCCCCAATTTTCATGATTTTTAATAGAAATGAGTGTTGAATTTTGTCAAAGGTCTTTTGATCACCTTTTACTATGTTTAAAAATATTTATTAATATGACTTGTTATTTTTGTAGTCTTATACATTTTGTACCATCCCTGATTCAAGTGTAAACTCACTCTAGTCATAACATATAATCTTTGTAATGTACTGTAACTTATTTCCTAATATTTTAGTTAAATTTTTACATGTATTTTCATTGGGGCCATTGGATTGCATTTTTCTTTCTCTACTTTGTCTCTCCCTGGTTTAAGTATCAAAACTATATTTATACTATAAGAAGAAATTACAATATACCTTTTTCATATTATTCCAAACAATTTAGGTAGTATTAGAATTAATTGTTCTTAGAATTTTGAATACAATTCATTTCTAAATCCATCTAATCCTATAGTTATTTCATTAACAACTTGTATATGGCTTTTTCAATTTTTTCTCCCAATATTTGGCTATTTAGATAGTTTATTTCTTCTTTTGTTAATCTAGATGCTTCATCTTTTTGTAAATATTTATATATTTCTTTTAAATTATCAGTTTATTTAGCATATAATATTAATTTGCTTTAGTTGTGTGTGACTCTTTGTGACCCTATTTGAGGCTTCTTTTATTTATTTATTTTCAAGTTTGTAATTTGTTTATTTAACCAATTGCATGTAGTAACAAATTTCCACATAAGTTTCTGAAGTTATATGATCCAAATTGTCTTTTTTCTTCACTTCCCTCCACTCCCAGAGCTGAAAAGCAATCTGATCTAAGTTATACATGTATTGTCATATAAAACATATTTCCATATTGTTCATTCTTATAAATGAATAATCATATAAAACCACAATCCCCAAAACAAAAACCCAAGTAAATAAGTGAAAAATAAAATGCTTTCCTCTGCATTTTGACTCCAACTGTTCTTTCTCTAGAGATAGCATTCTTTGCCATAAATCTCTCCAAATTGTCCTGGATCATCGTATTGCTGAAAGTAGCTAAGTCTATCACAGTTGATCATTACATGATATTGCTGTTACTGTGTACAATGTTCTCCTGGTTCTGCTTATTTTATTCTGCATCAATTCACGTAAGTCTTTTCATTTATTTCTGAAATCATCCTGTTCATCATTTCTTACAGCACCATCTTATAGTCCATAGTCCATCACCATCATCTATTACAATTTGTTCAGCTATTACCCAATTGATGGGCATCCTTCTAATTTCTAATTCTTTGCCACTACAAAAAGATGCCTGGCACTGGAGATCTATTGTGTCACATAGGTTCCCCTATAATATAATAGGGACAAGCAATTTTTGATAATTTCATTTATTTCCTTTTTTCTTTTGAAGAAATAATCATCCAAAACCATAACCTCAAAACAATAATACAAATAAACAGGTCATTTACAGGTTCAAAAAGATTACCTTGCCTTGGCTACCTCCTTGAATTCCATCACACTCCAGGTACTCCATGTCTGAAAATGTATATCTCAAACTGCCTCTTGAGTTTTCCACTTCTCTGACAAATGGTGGGTGACAAATTTTATCATTACTCCTTTGGAGTATCAATCTTACATTGATGACCATTTTTTAGTCTTTCAAATTTTTTTTCCTTACAAGGTTTTTGAATAGGCAGGGGAACTTGAAGCCAAATTGCCAACATTTGCTGTGGAGTTCTAAAGAATGGGAGAAAGGGAGCTACAGAAAATATTTATGTCTGTTTCCTTGTTCCATTGACTACACTAAAGCCTTTCTGCAGATTACAACAAAATGTGGCAAGCCCTCAAAGAGATCAGATTATTACATCATCCTTACTTCTCTCCTGAGGAACCTGAATGCAAAGGGAAAAATAGAGCCAATTATGGAACAACGGATTGGATTAAGATTGGGAAAGGAATGCATCAAAGCTGTATATTGTCTATTTATTTAAATTATTTATATAGTACGTCATGTAAAATGCCAGCCTAGATAAATCAAAAACTGGAAAAATACTCTAATGGCAGAAAGTAAAGAAGTAAGAAGACTCTTTATGAGGGTGAAAGAGGAGAGTGCAAAAACTGGCTTGAAGCTTAACATTAAAAAACCAAGATCATAGAAACTGGTTCCCTCCCATTCTGGCAAATAGAGGGAGAAGAAATTGAAGCAGCATCAGAGTTTATATTCTCGGGCTCAAAGACAATTGTAGACAGCAACTGCAATCATGAAATTAAAAGATACTTGCTCCTTGGAAGGAAAGCTATAGTAAATCTGGACAACATATTAAAAAGGAGAGCCATCACCATGCTGATAAAGATCCATATAATAAAATCTATGGTTTTTCCAGTAGTATTGTATGGCTGTGAGAGTTGGACTATAAGGAAAGCTGAGTGCCATAGAATCAATCCTTTCAAATTGTGGTGCCAGAGAAGACTTTTGAGAATTCCTTGGACAGAAAGGAGATCAAATCAACAAATATTTAAAGAAATTAATTCAGATGTCTTTTTGGGAGGACAAATATTGAAGCTTAAGTTTTATTTTGGGCACAGGACTCACTGGAAAAGTCCTTGATGGTGGGAAAAGATGGAGGCAAAAGGCGAAAGAGATGGTAGAAGATGGGATGAAGATAGTGTCATGGAAGCAATGAACATGACCTTGGGAAGACTTCCAGAGACAGGATAGAAAGACCAGGTATGCTATGGTCCATGGACACCAATTCATGAAGAGTTGGCCACAAGTGAATGACTAAACAGTAACAACAACGTCGTAAAAATTGTTCTCCTGGTTTTTTCACTTTGATATTCTGTAATCCATGCAAGATTTCTCAGGCTTCTCTGAATTGATTCCTTTTATCACTTTAAAGCCCGACTCAGTCCATGACTAGACTTTTCTACTTCCCATTCAATGGTCTCATACTGGCAATGCCTCCATTCCTGTATCTTCTTATTCTGATTGGTATTTCTTCCTAAAACCCTCTGTTTGAGAAAATACCCACATTGACCATAGGGGAAGAGAATGTCTTTGTGTATTTGTATTCCCAGTGCTTCACAACATTCTTATAGCATAGAAAGTACTTAATAGAGGCTGTATCCATCTATCTCTTACAGCACAGTAATATTCCATTGAATTCACAAACCATAATTTTTTTGTCCATTCTATAATTAAAAGGCATCTTTTTAGTTTTCAATTCTTTGCTATAGCAGAGTGGTGGTAAAAATATTCTTGTCCATTAGGTCATAGGATTCAGAACTAGAAGGGAAATTAGAGACTATCAACTTTAATCCCTTCATTTTATAGATGAGGAAATTAAGGCATAGAATGATTAAATAACTTGCTCAGGACCATACCACTAGTAAATAAGTATCTGAGGTAGCATTTAAACTTAGATTCTATTGATGCCAAATCCAAGACTATCCATTATGCCACCTAGCTTCTTTCCTTCCTTCTTTCCCTCCTTTCTGCCTTTCTGCCTTCCTACCTGCTTTTTTTCTTTCTTCAATTTCTTTGTGATATGTCACTTAGTAGTGGCATGTATATAATAAAGAGTATATATGACGTAGTGATGTTTGGGGCTACAGTTTCAAATTACTTTTCAGAATACGAGGGCAATTTCACAGCCCCATCAAAAAATGCAACTGACAATTGAAGATTTCTTTTTTTTTTTTTTTGCCCATTTTTTGTTGATTTGATGGGTGGTAGTTATAAACCTCAGAGTAGTTTTAATTTACATTTCTCTTATTATTTATTTGGTGCTTTATTTTCCCATGTGACTTTTAATAACATGGATTTCTTCCTTTAAGAACTGACTGCAAAATATGGGTGGAAAGAGTAGAGGAGGGAAGCAGCCTTCACTGGTAAACATCCAACTTATTATCTTATTTGAACACTTTAAACCTCCAATCCCATTCACACTTTCCTATCTCCTAACTTTCAGTATCATTAACATTCTTCCATCTTCTAAGTAGTTAACAGAGCCTATGCCTGTCATTATATCACAGAAAAGGGTTTCTATGCTACTTATTGTATATAATAGAAATAGAGAATTAAAAGTTATTGAAACCTATAAAAACAAAAAACCATCTAGAGTGGCAGAGTTGCTGCAAAAAGAAAGAAAGAAAGAAAGAAAGAAAGAAAGAAAGAAAGAAAGAAAGAAAAGAAGGAAGGAAGGAAGGAAGGAAGGAAGGAAGGAAGGAAGAAAGAAAGAATTGGCATGATTGGATTTTGAGAGTAGGAGGGGATCTTTTTAAAATCCCGATAATTCTTATTTCTTCTAGTATTGTGATTTGATTTCATTAATTTACTATTATGTTGGTTTGATTAGTTGATCTTTTGTTTTTGATCTGATTGGCTAAAGATTTTTCTATTTTTTTAT
The DNA here is from genome assembly GCF_016433145.1 of Gracilinanus agilis. Classification (NCBI taxonomy): domain Eukaryota; kingdom Metazoa; phylum Chordata; class Mammalia; order Didelphimorphia; family Didelphidae; genus Gracilinanus; species Gracilinanus agilis. Next base: position 41,329,087 of record NC_058135.1, on the reverse strand, counting down.
TCCTCAAAAGATGAGGTTTGTTTTTTCTAATTTCTACAAATTCTTTTTGCTTATCAGTTTAATGATTTCTCCTTAACTTTAAAAAATATGTCCTTAGTCCATTAATCATCTCCTTTTCTGTTTTGTTATTGTATGTTTTAGAATGTTATGTACCCCCAGAAGACTGCTTTACTTGTATCCCAGAAATTTTGATATATTTTTATTATTGCTATTTTTCCCCCACATAATGGTTTTTATTATTTGTTCTTTGACCCATTTATTTTTCAAGTATCAATTTGGATCTGTGGGTTTGTTTTTTTTTTTGATAGCCCCTGAATTGATTTTTTTGGGTATTGTATTATGATCTGTAAAGAATATGTCTATCATTTTCTGACTTTTAAAATATATATTTACATTCTTTTGTGATTTTTTTGGGTGAAAAAAGATTACTTTCTTGAGCACACCATTATTTTTCTTCCATTTTATTCTACTCTAGACTTTTATTTTTGATTCATGGCCCTTATACTTATGTAATCCTTTTTTGGTCTTTATTACTAATTGAATTAGATCTTCTAAAATACATATTTTGGTTCCAATTCATTTTTTTTTAAACCCTTAACTTCTGTGTATTGACTTATAGGTGGAAGAATGGTAAGGGTAGGCAATGGGGGTCAAGTGACTTGCCCAGGGTCACACAGCTGGGAAGTGTCTGGGGCCAGATTTGAACCTAGGACCTCCCATCTCTAGGCCTGGCTCTCAATCCACTGAGCTACCCAGCTGCCCCTCCAATTCATTTTTGAAAAACTTTTTCTTTATTTTATTCCAGTAACAAATTTATACATAAGTTTTCCAAGGTTATATGATTCATGTTTTCTCCCTCCCCATTCCCTCTCCCATAACTGACAGCAATTCTACTGGGTTTTACATGTGTTATCACTCAAAACCTATTTTCAAATTGTTCATTTTTGTAATAGAGTAATCTTTTAAAACCAAAACCCCATATAATTTACAGCAACAAACAAGTGATAAATCATGTTTTCTTATGCATTTCTACTCCAATAGTTCTTTCTTTAGTTGTGGATAGCATTCTTTTCATAAGTTCCTCAGAATTGTCCTCGATCATCATGTTGCTGTTAGTAGCAAAGTCTACTTTGCTCCTAAAAAAAAAAAAATTTGACTGTCTCACAATGTTTCAGTTACCATGTATAATGTTCTCCTGGTTCTACTTATTTCATTCCACATCAGTTGATATAGGTCCTTCCAGTTCTTATAGAAATCAACCATTTCACCATTTCTTAAAAAACAGCATAATAGTATTCCATCACCATCACATACCATAATTTGTTCAACCAATCACCAACTGAGGGACATCCCCTCAGGTTCCAATTTTTTGCCACCACAAAAAGTGCAGCTATGAATATTTTTGTACAAATAAGTCCATCCCCATTAAAAAAAAATCTCTTTGGGATACAGTAGTGATGTTTCTGGACCAAAAGGCACAAATTCTTTGAAAATCCTTTAGACATAATTCCAAATTGCCTTTCAGATTGGTTGGATCAAATCACCAGCATCAATTCCACCAGCAATGCATTAGTGTAAGACATACATTTTGAGTTCCCTTTTTAAAATGCTTTCTTTGTTATTGCCTTGTAGGTCTTGAATCCCAACCCTCTTTTTTCTGCTGTGCCTCATTCTTAGAAATAGTAATTCCTGCATGTGATAGAGAAATTTAATATTTACCTCAGTCCTTGATGACATTGTTCTTTATTACCACTTGCTCTCTTTATTTGCCATGCGGTCTCTCTGAGTTCTTGCCCTCCCACCTTTATGGTCGCTGATTACTCCCCAGAGCTCACATTCCTCTTCTCCTGAGGCAGGCTTCTAAGTACCAAATTCCTGCAGATTATACCTATTATACAATTCCCTACTTCCAGTATAATATATCTTTTTCTCTGAGTCGGATTGATTAATGGTATCCCCTCTCAAGTGATTTCTGGGGGATAGAACTTTGCTACGAACTTGGTGAAGCCCTACACACATGCTGTTGTCTTGCCCTGCTGTCTTCTGATCCTCAGTTTTCTGGCTGAGAACTTCTGAGGCACAGAGGATTGGAGTCCTGCAATCCCAGTCAAAATGAGCCTCTGCCTTCTGCTTTTTTTTTTTTTTTTTTTTTTTTTTGCTGTGCAAGGAATAGGCAAAGTTGTGTTTTCTTGCAAGCCCCTATCAGATAAGCTTGTAAAACTACACCAGAGAGAGGTAGCTGTTGGGGGTGAGGTTCCTCTAATGAGTGAGTTATAGGTTGGAGGAGGGGGTCAGCCTTCTTTGTTCATCCCTTGAATTGTTAACTTACTAAAATTCTTAGTGTCTTAGACCATGGAGACAAAAGAAACTGCTTTGTCTTGTGTAAAATTCTTATTTTCGAGAGGTTTGAGAGCTTTTAAGCATAAAAGAAAGATGGAAAGATGAAGATCATATTGGTATTGTGATCCAGAATGCCTTATCTAGTTTTTAAAAAATCTTTTATCTTAGATAAAGTATATTAGTTCCAAGACAGAAGAGCAGTAATGGCTAGGCAATGGGGGTTAAGTGACTTGCCCAGGGTCACATAGGTAGGAAGTTTTTGAGACCAGATTTAAACCCAGGACCTTCTGTCTTTAGGCCTGATTCTCAATCCATCGAACCACTTTATTACCCCCTATAGTTTTTTTTAATGATATTTCTCTTTCTTTTTGGTGCATTTTGTTGGTATTATGCAGAAATGCTATTGATTTTTATGGAGTTATTTTATGTTCTACAATTTGCTGGTTCTTTTTAAAAATTTTTATTTATTATTATTATTATTGGTTGACTTACTAGCATTCTCTTTAGTAAATTACCTGAAAAAATGATAATTTTTTTTTTCAGGTTAGGCAGTTTATTTACAATTAGGAAGGTAAAGATATAGGAATAAAGAGAAAGGGAGAGGCTAGTCCAGGCCTGCGGAGGCCTGGAGGAGAGAGAAGGTTAAAAGGCTAAATAAATGAGGCTGCAAGCCACAAGGCTTAGCAACCAGATAGGCTATAAGCCTACTTAAGGCAGAGTTTGGAAGGATAATTTTGTTTTAATTTGGCCTGTGCTTATTCCCTCAATTTCTTTTTCCTCTCATTTCTATAACTAGCATTTCTAGAGCCATATCAAAGAGTAGATGATTCTCAATTATTCTACACATCATATCAGGAAGCAGGCAGTGCTAGCTCATTCTCTTCTCTCTTTAAACTGATAAAATTACTTTGGACATATGGATCAATAAAGGACCTCAGAGCTGATAAGAAGCAGATTTTGCTGCCCACAATGGCTTGCATATGTCATGAAGAAGTGTGAAATTTGTGCTTATTATGTGCAATGAGAACTCCTACTGACTCTTGCCATGTATTTGAGAACATATGTACTAGGAAACTATTGCCAAATAGTCTTCATTGACTTCTTGTCTCTAGAAGGAGATGGTAAGAACAAAAATGGAGACTGACTACTTCCCAAGGTATGCTTAGGCATACCCAAATAGGAATCAGGAACCATTTGGGGTTGCTGAAGTATCATGGGGTAAAGATTTCTCAGGGTATAGACTTTTTGCCAGGATCCATTCAGATGAAGTCAGAGACTTTGAAAATACATTGCTTGACACATGTAAAACCCAGTAGAATTGGGGGGGGGGGTTGGGAGGAGGGGAGAGAAAGAACATGAATCATGTAACCATGGAAGAATATTCTAAATTAATTAATTAAATAAAATTTTCAAATAAAAAATAAAATGCTATGTAGAAAAAGGAGAAAGTACATTGCTGAAGATTTTAGCTTTGGCTGGCATCAGGTAGTCTAGAACAATATCTAACCACCCATAAAGAGACCTAATTCTGAATGACCCAATGACACACTTAAGAACAAATTGGCTCAGGTTTAAGGACAGGCAGGTCAAAAGATCACAAGATAGTTAGGAGTGTCCAACCCAGTGATTCCCAAAGTGGGTGCCACCACCCCCTGGTGGGTGCTGCAGCGATCCAGGGAGATGGTGATGGCCACAGGTGCATTTATCTTTCCTATTAATTGCTATTAAAATTAAAAAAAATTAATTTCCAGGGGGCTAAGTAATATTTTTTCTGGAAAGGGGGCGGTAGGCCAAAAAAGTTTGGGAACCACTGGTCCAACCAGTGACTAGGGAAACTGACAAGTTACAGAAGGAAACCTGGTGAAATTGTTGTACATATAGATAGTTAATAATAATACTACTGTTTACCCCTACAATATACATCTTATATATAATTGCATATATTCATTGGTGCACATATTAATTGCCACATGTGTTTAGTATGCTTGCTTTATTTTCCCGCTTTTGTGTGAGTACACATTACATTAGTTTGGTAATAATTCATAATTTGTCAGTTATTTGCATATAAATTTGCTATTTTATGTCTTTTATTATTTCCCAGGCCTACCTCAAATATTACTGCTTAAATTTTGCTTGCTTTTTTGCTTGTGTTATGTGCATATACATTTACTTAATATATAGTGCAATAATTGAAGCCCAATATCTCTGGAGGAGCCTATCAAGTGATGCTTATATTGTTTTTCTATTGCATATATTATTGATTTTTTAAAGCTGTGAATGGCATCCCAAGATGATTATTTAGCACATTGGCTTAAACATTTTTGTTTTGTTTAATTGTTGATATTTAATTTGATGCTGTATAATTTCTGATGCCAAGTGATCCCTAGCTTATTTGGAAAGGATATGACAAATTACAAACCCAGGAATGGAATGCTTCAGACTTGTTTTCTTCTTGAGTGGAGGGAAGAGATTTCAAACCTTCACTAGATATTCAGAAAGTTATGAACACCATTCCCTCTTGCTTTGGCAAAGAGACACTACTATAATTTTATTTTTAAACCCTTACCTAGAAAAGCAGTAAGGGCTAGGCAATGGGGTTTAAGTGACTTGCCCAGGTTCACACAGCTAGGAAGTGTCTGAGGCCTATAAAAATAAAAGTAGAGTTGTAAAAAATAAGCAGGGAAAACTATACTAATAAAGGTTCAAAATTGTTCAGATACTTTTGATAGATGTAATCAAAAGTATCTTCAGTGATAAAGCAAAGTGAAGCTCTTAGATGAACTTCTCTTCAGGGCCAGGTGCAAGGATGTTAAAGAGATTCTTGTTATAGAAAAATAAACTATTTATTGAAAATATTTAAGGATAAAAAGGATTTTTGAAACTGACACTCTGTCTTAGCTCTGTTTGAAACTCCAATTCTTTCTCAAGCCAGCTTCTTTATTTCCTATTTAAACTAATAAAACAATACTTATTTTCTAATATCATCCTTATAGACCAGATTTGAACCCAGAACCTCCCATCTCTAGGTCTGGCTGTCAATCCACTGAGCCACCCAGCTGCTCCCACTACTAAAAATGTTAAGGTAGAGGAGAGGACTTTAGTACCTCCTAGAGGTCTGAACTAGTTGGTGATGGAAGGCAGAGAAAGAGGAAACAGGGCCAAGAGACAGTGTTCTTGCAAAGGGATCAGCAGTAGTAAAATTATAGGGATAGAGCCCCTGCAGGCAAGTTGCTGTTGGAACCTCAGGACAAGGAATGAAATGTAGTAAGCCAACTTCAGGAGCCAAACCTTTAGTTGTAATCACCTTTTTTTTAATTTTGTAAATTTTTTTTTCAGAAAATAACTGGTGGAATCTCTTCTCACTTTGCTCTTTGGTTCTAATGGATCTAGACGGTTTCCTTTTATGAAGCCTTGAAATAAGATGTTAAGCTCTTTTATTTTTTCGTGGTTTTCAGGTTGTCTGATGACACTTAAATGATCTTTTTTTTTTTTAATCTAATTCTTAGGCCAGTTTTTTTAATATGACACACCTAACATTTTCTCCAAATTTTTTTCAGTTCTTTTTACTTTGTTTTAATATTTTTGTTATTTTGTCCATTCTAGTTTTTAAAAAATTTCTGCTGATGCAAGTTTCTGCATCTCTCAGGGAAAAGGTCCTATATTTACAAAATATTCATAACAGCTCATTTAGAGTGGCAAAGCATTGGAAAGTGAGAGGATACCCATCATTTGGGGAATGGTTGAACCAGTTGTAGCATATGATTGTGATGAAATATTATAAGAAATGATGAGCAGTATGGCTTCAGAAAAACTCGGGAATACTTATATAAATTGATGCAAAGTGAAGTGAGCAGAAACAGGAGAACATTATATGCAGTAGCAGAAATATTATAATGAAAATCAATTGTGAAAAATTTAGTTAAAATTTAGTATCAAGACAATGATCCAAATTCCAAAGAACCTATGATTAAAATACTATCTTCCTCTAGAGAGAGAACTGATGAATTCTATATGTAGTTTAAAGTATACTTTTCCCACTTTATTTTTCTTGTAATATTTTTGCAATGTGACTTATAGAAATAAGAATTTTATAATTTCACACATAGAACAGGTATCCTATTGCTTTCTTTCTCAATGGGTGGAGGAAGAAGGGAGGGAGAAAATTTGAAATTCAAAATTTTTAAAAAGAATGCTAAAAACAAAAAAATAAAATTGAAAAATTAAAAATAAATCTCCCTTCCTACAAAAGATTCTTTATCTTTTGAAAATATTTTTTAGAATATTTCCTACCTAGTTCTTATTTTTTCCTTTGCACATTCATTTCATTTAAACTAAAAAATCCACCTCATTTCATTTATTTGGGCTAGTGTGATTTTACCTCTGGATCTCAGTTTCTTTATTTGTAAAATTAGTAGATGATCTTTTCATTTCATTCTAGCTCTAAACCTATGATAATTGAAAATACATGTATTTTGATCAAATTGGCTATCAGATCTAGGAAGGGGGAAAAAAACCCAAAAGAACAATTATGATCCTTTAAGATTTAGAATTTTCAAATTATCTCATTCAATTTCCTCCTTTTACAGATGGAGAAAGTGAGGACTAGGGAGAAGAAATGCCTTGCATGAAGTCACAAGCTTAGTGGAGTTGGGACTAGAAAGTCTCTTCACTTTCAAACCAAGACCAAAACAAATCCAACTCAACAAACATTTAACCATTCAGCTCAATTGACCATGAATTTCTTGAATACCTCTGTGATTCATTTTGTGTTTTTATAGGTCATCTTTCCAGGTGCATTCACCTCTAATACCTTAAGACCAGAGGTTTTCATCCAAGTTTGTGGCTAAATTAACTTTTCCTAGGTGACAGCAACTGAGCAGAAACTTCAGCAACTAGGAAAAAAAATCTTGTCTGGTGGCTGACTTAACAAAATATATAGTAACAATGGTTGATAAAACCCTTGACTAGAGCAGTGAAGACCAGTGGTTAGAGTATGGAAAAAGAGTGACCTAAACCTTTCCCCCAAAACTTAAATTTATATCTATTAGTAGAACATTTGTCCAATTTGATATCTACCAAAGGACATCAAATCTTAAGGCAAATCTGACAGACTTCAGTTATGTATCTTCCCTCTCCCCAAGTAAAGACAAAGGAAAGCCTAATTTTGATGACTTTCTAATTTTTAAAATTGCAGCTCATTCATCCTCTCTTTTTATATATGATTTTTCTCCTAAGGACTGCTTTAGCTGCATCCAAAATTTTTTGGCATTTTGAAACATCATTACAATTTCCTTTCTCATAATTATTCATCATTTCTCTGATTTGTTCTTTGATCCATTCATTATTTAGGATTTCATTGTTAAATACCCATTTGGTCTGTGTTTTTGTTTTGTTTTGTTTTGTGGTCCCTGAGCTAATAACTGGCCTGGATACTCCCTTTCAAGGGTTCTAGTAAGCCTTCCAATTAGGCGAAGGGACATAAGAATGAACTGAGCAATTATATAGTGCCTACTATGTTCCAGACACTGTGCTAAGCTAAAAATATTATTTTATTTAATCTTTATAACAACTTTTCAGGTAGGTGCTATTATTAACCTCATTTTATAGCTGAGGAAACTGAGGCAGATAGAAATTAAATTAGTTGTTCAGGGTCACATAGCTAGTAAGTGTCTGAGGCTGTATTTGAAATTCTTTCTATGGGCCCAGTGCTCTAACCATTTTGCCACCAAGCTGTCATATTTATTATTTTGCCAGCAAAAAACATTTGCTTTGATTTGCATTTCTCTTAATGATTTGGGGCACTGTTGTATATGATTGTCAGTAGTTGGTAATTCTCTCTGAAAATTGTTTGTATTTTTTTTTTTTACCACATATCAATTGGGAAATGGCTTTTGGTCCTACATATTTGTGTATCTACAAGTAGTAATGAGATAGAAGGGATAGAGAATTGGTTCTGAAGCCAGGAAAGACATGATTTCAAGTTTTACCTCTGATACTTGATGGCTGTGTGACCCTGGGCAAGTCTCAATTTCTCACTGTTTTAGGCAACTCTCTTAGATTATAAATTGCAGAGAAAGTATCTCTGCATTGGTAGAGAGTACTTACTCTTTGGTGGTTCCCAATTTTGGGGGGTAGACCTTCTTGAATTGTTTCATAAATTTTGTTTGTCTCAAAACTTTTCAATTCCATGTAATTTAATCATTTTATCTTTCTTCATTTTTTGAGTGTGTTTGGATAAGAGTTCTTCCCACAGTTACATGTATGAATCATATCTGATCCTGAATCAGCTTGTAAATCAGTAAGACAATAAAGTTAAGACCAACAACCTCAATGTGTGGTTCACTTGAAAATATAATAAAAAATTATATACAAATTTCAATGGCTAGCTGCTTGGGCCTGGAGTCAGGAAGACCCCAGTTGAGATCCCACCTCAGATTCTTATTAGTTGTGTGACCCTGGGCAAGTTCTTGTTTTCTTTCTAATTTTGGCTGCATTAATTTTGTTTGTGCAAAAGCTTTTGCATTTCAAGTAGTCAAAATTATCCATTTTACTTCCTGTGATCCTCTCTATCCCTTGTTTGGTCATAAATTCTTTCCTTATCTATAGATCTAACAGGTACATTTTTCCATCCTCCCTTAATTTACTTATGATATTATCACTCTCTATGTCTAAGTTATTTATTCATTTTGACCTTGTCTTGCATACTGTATTATGCTAGTCTATGCTTTGTTTCTGTCAAACTGCTTTCCAATTTTCCACACAATTTTTTTGTCAAATGTTAAGTTTTTGCCCTAAAAACTTGAATCTTTGGATTTATCAAACAAAAAGATTACTATAATTACTTACTAATGTATATTATGGACCTAATCTACTCCACCAATGCACCACTCTACTTCTTTGTCAGTACTAGATTGTTTTCAATGATTATTGCTTTGTAATACAGTTTGAAATCTGGAACCGCTAGGCTGTCTCATTCACTTTTTTCCTCATCGATTACCTTGATATTCTTGACCTTTTGTTCTTGAAAACATTGATTTTAAAACCATTAAAAAGAGTTAAGCTTTTTGTTATATTAAGGGAAATGAACCTCACTTTCAGCATCAAATTTCCTGTTAATATTTCAGCCAGTGAACAAAAGAAACATATTTCTGTGAAGAAAGATATCTTTAACCTCTCCACTCTAAGAACCTAATAGTATGGAATACTAAAATTAATAATCATTCTAAAGAAACTTTTCAAAGTTTTGCACTATTTAAAGAGATTTCCCAAAATGCTATTAGAATCAAGATGTTTAGTACAATGTTAAAATCAGTCATTTTGGGATAGTTTTACTCTTTAGAATTGTGGACAATTGGTCATCTAGTGAAGATGTTAAGTTAAGAAGTCCAATACTAGTCCAAAGCTCAAAGAAGTCCCTTCACTTTTTAGACAAATGAGAAAATCTTTAATATTCAGGCCATATTCATTTTGAATTTCTTATTGTAAAACCAAACCTTGGTACTTGCCAGTTTTGGAACTCATCAAATTTGGTATTTGATGCATTTTGACAAGAAAATATTATTGTAGTATTTGTTGTTTTCTTAACACACATCATGTTTCCTAGAACTTATTGCTATCATGATCTTGGAAAGCTTATGCCCACTCCAGCTGAAATAAAGGATCACATATGTTTGTTCAGGAGCATAAAGAAAAGCTCAACACTGAGGAGCTGAAGAAATGTCAAAGGAAGCAGCAATAGCTGAGTGGGTGGGTGGGGGAGCTTTCTTCAGTTGAGGAGAAGGCAAGGGAGGACATTCCCACTTCATTAATCAAGTAAATATTTGCAAAATGGTTGGAGGTACAAAACTTTGTTGAAAAATACCACCCTGATAAAGCTTTAACAAGCAAAATTGTAAATTTGTTAAATGACCAGACCATTTTCTACTTTAAATAAATTTTGAAACATAAACATAATATTGGATAGGTTTCTTGTGAAGCTTACACCTGGTGAATCTCAAGCAGGATTTATAAAATGAATCAGTTTGACTCTAAATCTATGATATCAAAATTGGAATCACTGATGTCTCAGAGTTTGTATTACTCACAATTAAGGTGGATGATGCTTGGACAAAATGACCTTTTAAGATCCTGTCCAACTCTAATGTTCCATTATTCTTTGTTGTTCCTTGTTCTGACTTCCATTCTTCATCATGTAACACCCACAGGATGTTTTCTTAAAACTTTATGGCACAGAATTTTTTTTTTTCCTGTGTGCATATCTCCTGTGATCTAATGGACTATGCCCAAAATGTCAAAGGTGGCTTACACTTTTCAGTGTGGAACCAGTTTAAAATGTAATTGAGAAATATTTTTAAAAAAATAAAAATTCAATGAAACATAGATAATATTAATATCTAGTTTTCTGGGTTAATATGCAACCTATATGGATGTTTACATAATTTTAGTAGCTCTCATTTCTATTTGAGTTTGACACCCTGGGTTACACTACTCCATATGAGTTTCTTCTCCTGGATTTTTGCTTTCTTTTAAAAAATAGGTAAAATCCTAGAACTTATGTTGATGGTAGACCCCACAGGTTTGTAGCTGCCACTGTTTTTTCTTTCCAACCTTTTAAATAGTATTTTTAAGAGCTTTTATTAGGGAAAATACATGGTAGTTTACAGAACCAAATCAAGGAGAAAATGTATTACTAGAGATTATTATCAAGTCAATTACAATAAGCACTAACTTAAAGAATATGAATATATATGATATATTTCTATGTGTACATGTTATGGGGTGCAAAATAGTGAACCCCTGGGTTCGGGAAGGAAGCCATTCTCAAGAATGAGAGGACTCCATACTTAGCTTAAAAGTAGAAAGAAAGATTTATTAGTAAGATAGGATTAATGGCCAGCAAGACAGCATGAGTGGAACAGCCTTGGGAGACTGAATAATAGACCCTAGGGTAAATGGCCATCCCAGTTAGGTGGAGCTAGGCATATGCTAAGTATCCTTTTTGTCTTAGGAGGTCTTCATCTTTGTATCAGAGATCCTTTCCCTAGAAGACCCACAGCACCCTTTTTAGTGTCCATTTAAGTAGCCCCTTCCCTTACACCTTAGCCTCTGGCTATGATTCCTTTCCCAAGCTTGATTGTATCCAGTTGGTGTAGTTTGAATACTCCCATTTCCTTGTAGCTATGGTAATATTAATCATCTTTCCCAGCCCCTGGATCTCCCCAAAAGGCATATAGGTTCCCCAATTCCTTTTGTTCCTTGGAGTCTGTCATCTAGCATGGTGGCACTCCCAGGGGTCAGGGACCAGAGCAAGTGGAGTTCAATCCTCAGACTCTGCACAGACGTGNCCCCCGCCCAGTGTGCACATGACTGCTTGCACTCAAGCATTCAGTGGGTGCAGGGTCTGTCTGAGACCTTCAGGGCTTAGACTGTCCAGGTGCATTCCGGAGGTGTATCTCTTCCTCTATCTCAACTTAAAGGAATTCCAAGGTCTTTGCCTCGGGAGTCACCAGGGCAGGAAGGGGGAAGGGAATTTCCCTGTTCACAGCCTGTCTGAGTTAAGGGGTACAGGGTCCCTGCCATCTCTGCACATTGCCCAGGTCATATACACACATATGTCTATGTGTATATATATATATATATACACACACACACAGGTATAGCTACATAACATAAGGAGTGTTTGAGCAGTATATTGTCCATTTGGAAAATAAAAACTATTATTATACAAAATGGATATGTCATGAACCATAAAAATTATTAGAAGGGCTAAAGCTCAGGATGAGCTGAAGCTAGTGAAGGTGAATAAGATAAAAGGCTTTAAAAAATTATATTAGTGAAGAACTGTTTGTTTTTTACCTATTAAATTGTGAGCTCCTTGAGGATAGGGACTGCCTTTCGCATCTTTTTGTATTCCTAGCACTTTATACAGTGATTGGTACTTAGTAGGTACTTAAGGGATGTTGATTGGTTGATTGATAGAAAGATCATTAAAGAAGGAATTGAACTTTTTCCTTAGGGTGAATTGGATGATAATAATTGTCAGCAGGGAGAAGGTAGAACTTTTTGCTTCTATGTTTTTTTCTAAAAAGGACAACATTTACTTTGGAAATAAAAACAAAAATGACTACTGGAAAGTTGATATCCAAGATAAGTAAAGGGACTCCTAGATTCCTCAGATGAATATAAATCACCTCCCTGAAATAAACTACACATCTTCATCTCCTGAAAGAACTACTAGATGTGGTCTTTAATATTTGAAAGATAATGAAGAAATAACAAAACAAAATGAGACAAGAAAGATACCACAAGACTGGAAAAGAGCAAATGTCCTGGTTTTCAGAAAAGAGAAGGAATGGAATCAAAATACCATAGGCCAAATGAATATAAATTCATTCCTAATAATCTTTTTTTTTTTTTTTTTAACCCTTGCCTTCTATCTTGGAGTCAATACTGTGTATTGGCTCCAAGGCAGAAGAGTGGTAAGGGTAGGCAATGGGGGTCAAGTGACTTGCCCAGGATCACACAGCTAGGAAGTGTCTGAGGTCACATTTGAACCCAGGACCTCCCATCTCTAGGCTTGGCTTTCAATCCAACCTGGGGGATAGTCTTAAATGTATTATTATTTTTTTAAACCCTTAACTTCTGTGTATTGGTTCATAGGTGGAAGAGTGGTAAGGGTGGGCAATGGGGGTCAAGTGACTTGCCCAGGGTCACACAGCTGGGAAGTGTCTGAGGCCAGATTTGAACCTAGGACCTCCCAGCTCTAGGCCTGACTCTCAATCCACTGAGCTATCCAGCTGCCCTTTAAATGTATTATTAAAGAGGTGGTTGGTGGATATCTAGTTAAGGAAACAGTGATTTCAAAGGGCTGTGTCAGTTTGAAATCTGGAGACCCCAATTCTGCCCATGTCCCCTGAGAATTCACCCTGAGGGAAGTCCCAGACTAAGCCATTTCAGCCTGAATAATAGACCCTAAGGTACTTAATGATCTTAGTTGGGTGGAACTAGCAGATCTGAATCAAATGTTAAGTACCCTTTAGCCCTGATAGTTTCTCCCATTGTATCAAAGTCCAACCCTTGGCTGGACCTTTCCCTTTTAGTATTTATTGTAAATAGTCCACTCTCTGATACTCCAGCCTCTGGCTGTGGTTTCTTCCCCAAGCCTGCTTGTATCCTGTCAGTGTAGTTTGGACTTCTCATTTCCTTGTAGCCATGGTTATGCCAATCAATCATATTTCCCTATCCTTAGTTCCCCAAATACTACCGTTCTTCTGAGAATCATCTAGCACAGTGATCCTCTCAGAGATACTGTTGCCAGAGTGCCAGAGCCTTTGACTCTGTGTAATGGCCAAATATTAAAGACTCTTTCCTGTTTAAAGACTTGGTTTTTCTGACTACTTTAGTAGTTCTGTGTTTTTTTAAGATTAACAGCCAGAATGGCTTGCTCAAAACCAGGCCATGGCTGAGAGAATAGAATTTTCCTCTGACAGATTTGCCAACTAGTAGATGAAGGGGATGTTGTAGATGTGGCTTAACCAGTGAAGGTTTTGGATAAAATCATCTCATGCTATTCTCATAGAGAAGATGGAGAGATATGGATTAGGTGATGATGCAGTCAGATGGATTAAAAACCACTTGGACTGCTGGACTAAAAGCATGCTTATTATTTGGTATCGGTGTAACAAAAGGTTCCCAGTTAAGCTCCTGAAGGCACTCCTGCTTAGCCTTATCTATTTTTTTAAACAACAATTTGGATAAAGGCATAGTTGCTACTCTGATTTCTAGTTGATGCATGTCAGGGAGGGATAGATAATATGTTAGATGACAGAAATGATCCAAAAGGATCTTGATGTACTTGAGCACCGAGCTTAAATTAATAAGAGAGAATTTAATATGGATAAAGGTAAAAACTTGCACTTTGATTTTAAAAATCCAATTTACAAACATAGATGAGTTGTCATAATTAGTATTTTGTTCAGAAAAAAGACTTAGGGGTTTTAGTGGACTGCAAGCTCAAATTGATTCAGCAGTGTGATGTGGCAGCCAAAAAACTGAAAGTCATCTTGAGAACAAGTTAGAAGGGGGGCTTCCAGGAATAGGGAAGAGATAAGATAGTCTTACTGTATTTTCCATCATATTTGGGACTCAGCATTCATTTCTGTGTTCAACAAAAATATTGATAAGCTGAAAGTATCCAGAATAGGGTAAACAGGATGATGAGGGCCTTGAGTAAATGTGTTAGTGGAAATTTGGGGTTCTTTGGGGTTCATTGAGTCTTAATATTCAGGTCCTTGATATAAACTTCCTGTGGATGTTTAAAGGACTTGAAAACTACATTTCCCATGATTCCTCTTGTGTAATACAGGTGGGCAGGAAGTGTGATTACGTAGACAAAGGTATAAAGTCAGAACTTGATTGAGATGCTCTCTTTCCTACGAAGCAGCTAGAGGTATGGCGGGCATTTTGAATTGGATCTTAGCAGGCATGTGGCTTTCTTAATTAACAATATGGATTACAATAAACTATTAATACTTCTGAATATATCCATCTATATCAATATTATTTGTAACATAAAGTAATATAAAAATTTCTTGAAGCAACTGAGAAGTGCTTTCACTTTTAAAATTATTTCCTATTTATCTTGCATATATCTTGCTTTGTATATTATTTTTAATAATTTAATCATTATTGTATATTATTTGCATGTTGTTTCCCCCATTAGAGTGTAAGCTCCTTGAAGGCAGGGACTGGGCTTTTGCCTTTTTAGTGCCTGGTACAGTAGACACTTAATAAATGTTTAATGACTGATTCATTTTTATTCTGAAGGGGAAACTGGTTTGGGGTGGGAAAGGAGGGATATAGAGAATGGCCATTAAATGTATGAAGAGTTTTTCATGTAGAAGAGGGATACGATTTATCTTGTTTAATCCCAGAGGGCATAATCAGTGAAGGTGGAAAGTTGTAGAGTACCACTGAGGATTAATGTCAGGAAATTCTTTCTACAATTAGAGCCATAGTGGAGTGGGCTGTTTCTGGAAGTGACACATTTACCCTCCTGGAAAGGAGGTAAGATGACCATCTGATTTGCACATTATAGAAGGGGTCTGTTTAATTTATGGATTGGACTAGATACCCTTTCCAACTCTCAAATTCCATGACTTGGGGATTTTTCCAAGCAAAACTTTTCATCACAGGTAGATGCTGACTTAGATGCTTCTCCCTGTTGAGAGAGTAATCATAGCGAGACAATTAGGTGGCAATTTTTTCTTTATGGCAAAGCTGTAAATTTGTTATTTGTGACATCTTTTTTTGCTGTCATCAAAATAGACATAATGCAAGTTAGGGAACAGATTAGTATTTGAAAGCAATCCACTGTTTGATATTATTCAGGACTCAGAAAAATAATTTGTTTGAAGTGACACTTAAAATACTAGGAATTTGATTAGATATATAAAACTCAGGTCTGGAAAACTTTTAAAAAATCCTCATTTTTCTTCCTAAACATTTCAATGTTGTTTTTGAGTTATGTCTGACTCTGTGACTTCATCTGGACTTTTCTTCCATTGTGGTTTTTCTACTACCTTTTCTACTTTCCTTCTTCATTAATAATGCTTCATTCCTACTCCTAAAACAGATTTTATGGAAAGCATCAGTAAGAACTCATTTGTACTCATATTTCTGAGTTCAAATCTGGCCTCAGACACTTAGTAGCTTTGTGACTCTGGTCAAGTCACTTAACCTTGTTGGCTTTAGTTTCCTCCTGTAAAATGAGCTGGAGAATGAAATGGCAAACCATTCCATTGGACAAATCTCCTTGTAGAATTGCAACCCCTTTAACATGAAACTTAACTTCCAGGGTAGCTGAAGGGGACAAAGAAACCTATTTTATTGTTAATGAGGGGACTGTTGAGTACCTACTAAAAATATTAATACCTTTGAAATATAGTAATTGTGACTATCCTTTGACTTTCCTACCTGTCTGATCATTCCTACTCAGTCTCCAAGTCATTACTTTTTTAGCATTTAAATCCCTTTTTCAATATAGTTCTTATGCATTAAACCTTGCTACATTGGCTGCCCAGGTATAGGACAGCTAGGTGGCATGGTAGATAGCATGCCAAGCCTGAAGTGAGGGAGACTCATCTTCCTTTAGTGCAAATCTGGCCAAAAAAAATAGGTAGTGCTTTGTGACACTGGGCAAGTCACTTAGCCCTGCTGGCCTCAGTTTCCTCATTGATAAAGTGAGCTGGAGAAGGAAATGGCAAACCATTTCAGTATCTTTGCCAAGAAAACCCCAAATGGGATAAAAAAGAATTGGACATGAATGAAATGAATGAACAGCATTGGTCTATCTGCTGCTGCTCAAATACAACTCTCCATCTTCCATCTCTTAGCATCTTCCAAGCCTAAAATCTTCCACCTCCAAATTCTAGCTTCAGGAATCCTGCTTTCCTTTAAGACTTAGTTCATAGGCTATCCCTTCTGCATGAGTTCTTTTCAGATCCTCACAATTGCTAGAGCTTTTCCCTTCAAGGTTTGGTTTGCATATGTTTAGACTAAGTCCAAGTATGTACTTATTGCATTCCCTATCAGAACATGAGCACCTGGAGGGTAGAGTGTTTTAGTTTTGTGTTTGTATCTCCTTCACTTATCATTATACTGGGAGCTTCTTGAGGGCAGGTGCTGCTTTTTGTCTCTTTTTGTATTCCCAAGGTTTAGCACAGTGTATCATATAGAAGGTACTTGTATTGTATGGCAGGATCATTTGGGAATGAAATACTAAATTCCCTTTAGGCTTCTGTAGTTTTGCTGATTTAGCCTCACTATAAGGAAAAATTTAAGAACTACCCAAGGGAAGGATCAAATATTTGATCCAAAATGTTGAGAAAACATCAAGTTTAGAGAAAAAAATTAAGTTGAGACGAATACTTGTTGTGGGGGGCTATAGGTGAGTTCCTGGTGTTCAGGATAGGTACCCTTTGCAAGAATACAAGACTCCAAAACTTAGCTTAAAAATATATTTTTTAATTAAAAAAATTTTTTTTAAACCCTTACCTTCCATCTTGGAATTAATACTTTGTATTGATTCCAAGGTAGAAGAATGGTAAGGGCTAGGCAATGGGGGTTAAGTGACTTGCCCAGGGTCACCCAGCTAGGAAGTGTCTGAGGTCAGATTTGAACCTAGGACCTCCCATCTCTAGGCCTAGCTTTCAATCCACTGAGCTACCCAGCTGCCCTCAGCTTAAAAATAAAAAGAGAAATTTATTAATTTAGAAAGCAGATGTCAGAAGGCCCAGACAGGCTTAGGTGTCTGCACTGCCTCCTGAAAGGGATGAATTCTGGCGTTTTTATACTCTATTTACAGCAGATGTTATGTGACTTGAGGAGGGAATGAATTCAGGCAAAACACCTGACCAGGGTCAGAGTGTTGTCTTATGTCCCAAAGACATAGGGCTTGGCTGGGCAGAGTTTAGGGGACGAGTAGATGTCCTGGGTTACTGATGGGGCATAACCAGAACATGTGTATCTGTGCCCATCTCGAAATCTTGTGGAAAATCCAAGAGAGTATTTGATATTCTGGGGCTTATCATGAGTCTTTTGATGTTCAGGGTTATTCTTTCTTTAGCATTAACAAGGAATGTAAGGAATCAAAGGAATTTTCCTGCTTATAGTATGGCCTAAAGCAATTCTATAATTGGGGATACAAAAGGAAACCCATTCCAACCTCACTTAAACATCAATATATGTTCCAAATGGATACATGATCTGGATATAAAAGGTCATAAACAATTTAGAGAAGCAAGGAAGAAATTATCTTTTAGACCTATAGATAAGGGGATGTTTTTAAGATTAAAAAAGTAATAGAGATTATCTATCACACAAGCAGAAAGTATATGATTTTGAGTACAAGGAAAAAAAATCTTTGCAGGAAATGTCTCTGATAAAAGTCTTATAGCTAAGAAATATAAGGAACTAATTTAAATTATGAGGCTAAGAAACATTCTTACAATAGAGATATAGTAAAAAGATATGAACAGGCAATTTTCAAAGGAAGAAATCCAAACTATCAACAATCATGAAAAAATTCCTTCCTCACCAGTAATTAGAAAATTGCAAATTAAAGTAGCTCTGATGTTTCACCTCACATATATCAGACCATCAAAGATCACAAAAGAAGAAAATGACATGTTCGGCCATGGGAAAATAGATATACCAGTACTTCTTGTAGAGCTATGGATTAGTCCAACTATTCAGGAAAACTACTGGAAGTTACTAAAATGTGCATAATACATTTTGACCAGCTAAACTAAGCCCATATTTCAGATAAATCAAAGGATCCATATATACAAAAATATTTACAATGGTTCTTTTTGTGGTGGCAAAGAACTAGAAATGAAGGGAATCGTCTCCTGTTGGGGAATGGCTAAGCACATTTTGGTACATGAATATAAGACAATATTTTTATTCCAATGATGAAATGGTGCAGAATAAAGTGAGCAGAAGTAAGAGAACAATTTCCACAATGATGACATTCCAAAAAAAATAAAAAAATTTCAAAGAATTTACAGCTCTCATCATGGCAATGATAACCATGATTCCAAAAGAATTAATATGAAACACTTCACTCACCACCTGACAAACAAGATAGCTTAAAATGCAGAAAAAGATATATATTTTTTGCATTTAGACAATGTGGAAATTTGTTTTGCTAGATTATATAGTTCAGCATTGAGCACATTATTTTATTTATATTTTTTATTATATTTTTAAAATTTTGCTTAATAGGGTAGGGGGCATGAGGAGGGCTAGATTTAAAAAAAAGGATACTTATGCTATAATCCACTCTATTTGTTCCAATATAATATATTGTTGTGTAGTGGTGTTGCTGTAAATTAAAACTAAGGTACTGACCCACAGTTTGAAAGAGGAATGACAAAGATACATTACATCATTTTGCTATTAAAATATTTTAATTTATTTCTTTGAATGAATAAAACTGCTATTAATATTATTGTAATTGGTAGTAAGTGGGGAATATTTGTTGAAATGGAACATATTAAAATAATATTGTTAAGTAGATAGGATTTTAAGTAGATACTATCTGTATTTTT